>NC_134500.1:26633050-26645550 GCF_040206685.1 Ascaphus truei
TGTGTGTGTGTGTGTGACAGTGTGTGTGTGTGTGTGTGTGTGTGACAGTGTGTGTGTGTGTGTGTGTGTGTGTGTGTGTGTGTGTGTCTGACACTGTGTGTGTGTGTGTGTGTGTGTGTGTGTGTGTATGTGTGTGTCTGACACTGTGTGTGTGTGTGTGTCTGACACTGTGTGTGTGTGTGTGTGTGTGTGTGTGTGTGTGTGTGTGTGTGTCAGTGTGACAGTGTGTGTGTGTGTGTGTGTGACACTGTGTGACACTGTGTGTGTGTGTGTGTGTGTGTGTGTGTGTGACAGTGTGTGTGTGTGTGTGTGTGTGTGTGTGTGTGTGTCACTGTGTGTGTGTGTGACACTGTGTGTGTGTGTGTGTGTGTGTGTGTGTGTGTGTGTGTGTGTGTGTGTGTGTGTGTGTGTGTGACACTGTGTGTGTGTGTGACACTGTGTGTGTGTGTGACACTGTGTGTGTGTGTGTGTGTGTGTGTGTGTGTGTGTGTGTGTGTGTGTGTGTGTGTGTGTGTGTGTGTGTGTGACACTGTGTGTGTGTGTGTGTGTGTGTGTGTGTGTGTGTGTGTGTGTGTGACAATGTGTGTGTGTGTGTGTGTGTGTGTGACAGTGTGAGTGTGTGTGTGTGTCACTGTGTGTCACTGTGTGTGTGTGGGGGGGGGGGGGTCACTGTGTGTGTGGGGGGGGGTCACTGTGTGTGTGTGGGGGGGGGGGTCACTGTGTGTGTGTGGGGGGGGGGACACTGTGTGTGTGTGGGGGGGGGGACACTGTGTGTGTGTGGGGGGGGGGGACACTGTGTGTGTGTGTGTGTGTGTGTGTGTGTGTGTGTGTCAGACACTGTAGGGTGGGGACCGGAGCTGCGCATGGGGGGGAGGAGCGGAGACAGAGGGGGAACCGAGAAACATATAGGGGGAGTGGAGAGGAGGGACCCGGAAATTTTAATTTTAAGCAACCCCCCCCTCCTCCTGTCCACCGTCTCCCCCCCCCCTCCTCCTGTCCACCGTCTCCCCCCCCTCCTCCTGTCCACCGTCTCCCCCCCCTCCTCCTGTCCACCGTCTCCCCCCCTCCTCCTGTCCACCGTCTCCCCCCCTCCTCCTGTCCACCGTCTCCCCCCCCCTCCTCCTGTCCACCGTCTCCCCCCCCTCCTCCTGTCCACTGCCCCCCCCTCCTATCCACTGTGCCCCCCCTCCTGTCCACTGCGCCCCCCCTCCTGTCCACTGCGCCCCCCCTCCTGTCCACTGCGCCCCTCCTCCTGTCCACTGTGTCCCCCCCTCCTGTCCACTGTGTCCCCCCCTCCTGTCCACTGTGCCCCCCCCTCCTGTCCACTGTGCCCCCCCTCTGTCCACTGTGCCCCCCTTCTGTCCACTGTGTCCCCCCCTCTGTCCACTGTGTCCCCCCCTCTGTCCACTGTGTCCCCCCTCCTGTCCACTGTGTCCCCCCTCCTGTCCACTGTGTCCCCCCTCCTGTCCACTGTGTCCCCCCTCCTGTCCACTGTGTCCCCCCTCCTGTCCACTGTGTCCCCCCTCCTGTCCACTGTGTCCCCCCTCCTGTCCACTGTGTCCCCCCTCCTGTCCACTGTGTCCCCCCCTCCTGTCCACTGTGTCCCCCCCCTCCTTTCCACTGTGTCCCCCCTCCTGTCCACTGTGTCCCCCCCCCTCCTGTCCACTGTGTCCCCCCCTCCTGTCCACTGTGTCCCCCCCCTCCTGTCCACTGTGTCCCCCCTCCTGTCCACTGTGTCCCCCCTCCTGTCCACTGTGCCCCCCTCCTGTCCACTGTGCCCCCCTCCTGTCCACTGTGCCCGCCCTCCTGTCCACTGTGTTCCCCTCCTGTTCCACTGTGCCCCCCCTCCTGTCCACTGTGACCCCCCCTCCTGTCCACTGTGCCCCCCCTCCTGTCCACTGTGCCCCCCCTCCTGTCCACTGTGTTCCCCCTCCTGTCCACTGTGCCCCCCCCCCTCCTGTCCACTGTGTGTCCCCCCCTCTCCACTGTGTCCCCCCCCTCTCCACTGTGTCCCCCCCTCCTGTCCACTGTGCCCCCCCCTCCTGTCCACTGTGCCCCCCCCCTCCTGTCCACTGTGCCCCCCCTCCTGTCCACTGTGCCCCCCCTCCTGTCCACTGTGTTCCCCCTCCTGTCTACTGTGCCCCCCCCTCCTGTCCACTGTGTGTCCCCCCCTGTCCACTGTGTCCCCCCCCTCTCCACTGTGTCCCCCCCTCCTGTCCACTGTGCCCCCCCCTCCTGTCCACTGTGCCCCCCCTCCTGTCCACTGTGCCCCCCCTCCTGTCCACTGTGTTCCCCCTCCTGTCTACTGTGCCCCCCCCCCTCCTGTCCACTGTGTGTCCCCCCCTCTCCACTGTGTCCCCCCCCTCTCCACTGTGTCCCCCCCTCCTGTCCACTGTGCCCCCCCCTCCTGTCCACTGTGTCCCCCCCCTGTCCACTGTGTCCCCCCCCTGTCCACTGTGTCCCCCCCTCCTGTCCACTGTCCAAATGATTTCAAAATGTATTAATGCATCAGAGCTAACAATTGTTAGCTCTGATGCATTAATACATTTGAAATCATTTGATTCCACTCCAATTTGTGTGCCTCTTCCTTTCTCCTGTCTTGCTATTACTTTGGATCCAGCTTTGGGACGCCAGGATCAACAGAAGGTGAGCACCAAATGTAAACCCCTTGAAAAACTTTTTCTTTAAAAGCAGTGGTGTGCCACCAATAATCTCCTTTGTATCGCTGTTACAAACCCAACAACATGTGGGATTATAAAATAAAACGCCAAACCGCATTAACCCCTGAAGTAACAGATGGATTAAACTACACAATATCATCATGTGCACGCAGACACACACACACACACACACACTAAGAACATATACATGCACACACACTAAGAACATATACATACACAGACACACACACTAAGAACATATACATGCACGCTGACACAAATACACACACACTAAGAACATATACATGCACGCAGACACACACACACACTAAGAACATATACATGCACACAGACACACACACACACTAAGAACATATACATGCACACAGACACACACACTAAGAACATATACATGCACACAGACACACACACTAAGAACATATACATGCATGCAGACACACACACTAAGAACATATACATGCACGCTGACACAAACACACACACACAGAACATATACATGCATGCAGACACACACACACACACTAAGAACATATACATGCACACAGACACACACACTAAGAACATATACATGCATGCAGACACACACACTAAGAACATATACATGCACGCTGACACAAACACACACACACAGAACATATACATGCATGCAGACACACACACACACACTAAGAACATATACATGCACACAGACACACACACTAAGAACATATACATGCATGCAGACACACACACTAAGAACATATACATGCACGCTGACACAAACACACACACACAGAACATATACATGCATGCAGACACACACACACACTAAGAACATATACATGCCCGCAGACACACACACACACACACACACACAGAACATATACATGCATACAGACACACACACACACACTAAGAACATATACATGCATGCAGACACACACACACTAAGAATATATAAAAATACATATAATCTATATCAAAAATATTAAAGAAAAAACAATATGTAATTTAAAAATATATAATATAAAAAAGGGACAGTAAAAACATTGCGTCATCATGTGAGAAATGCATTAATGTCAAATTCTACCTTTAATCCAAGAGGTTTCAAAGTCTTTAATTGATGTATCCAGAGGCTTTCCTTTTGCCTCCACGCCAATGTCTGGGGACAAAATCTCTTCCAATGAATTTGAGACCTCCTGGGTCTGATTCAGGATCATTTTTGAATATGTAGGGAGACATTATGTGACTCAAAACCCTTCCTGATTTTCCTCACATGCTCTCAAATCCTAGTTTTCAGTGTTCTTGTTGTGCGGCCCACATACTGCAGACCGCAAGGACACGCTAAGGTACACCACAAAATCAGGGTGGCAGTTAATCATACTTGAAATGGCAAAAACCTCGCCTGTTTGTTCTGAGGAGAACAAGCTGTGCAGGCTACACAGGTACTGTATGGGACCCTAAAGGTTTCGTTTCTAGCCACATGGCTTGTTATTTCCGTCCCCCAAAAAGGAATTCCCTTGCTCAGTTCTGAAAGCGCATGGGGCTAATTTGCCTTTTAAATTTGGGGCTTTGGTAAAAACTATTTGAGGTCTATCCAGTAAGAACATATACATGCACGCAGACACACACACACACACACACGCACACACACGCAGACACACGCAGACACACGCAGACACACACACACACACACACACACAGAACATATACATGCACGCAGACACACACACACACACACACACAGAACATATACATGCACGCAGACACACACACACACACACACACAGAACATATACATGCACGCAGACACACACACACATGCACGCAGACACACACACACACACGCACGCAGACACACACACACATACACACAGAACATATACATGCACGCAGACACACACACACACACACACACACACACACAGAACATATACATGCACGCAGACACACACACACAGAACATACACATGCACGCAGACACACACACACAGAACATACACATGCACGCAGACACACACACACAGAACATACACATGCACGCAGACACACACACTAAGAACATACATGCACGCAAACACACACACAGAACATATACATGCACGCAGACACACACACTAAGAACATACATGCACGCAAACACACACGCTAAGAACATACACACGCTAAGAACATATACATGCACTCAGACACACACGCTAAGAACATATACATGCACGCAGACACACACGCTATGAATATATACATGAACGCAGACACACGCGCAATGAATATATACATGCACGCAGACACACACGCAATGAATATATACATGCACGCAGACACACGCAATGAATATATAAATGCACGCAGACACACGCAATGAATATTTACATGCACGCAGACACACACGCAATGAACATATACATGCACACAGACACACACTAAGAACTCATACATGCACACAGACACACACACTAAGAACATATGCATGCACGCACACACGGTAAGAACATATACATACACGCAGACACACACACGCTAAGAACATATACATGCACGCAGACACACACATGGTATGAATATATACATGCATGCAGACACACACGCTATGAATTTATACATGCACGCAGACACACGCTATTAATATATACATGCACGCAGACACACACTAAGAACATATACATGCACACAGACACACACATGCACATAGACACACACACTAAGAACATATACATGCACACACACACACACACTAAGAACATATACATGCATGCAGACACACACTAAGAACGTATACATGCACACAGACACACACATACGTACTAAGAATATATATGTACATATACAGACACCAAGAGTACATGCACACACTAAGAATGTATACACACACACACACACACACACACACTAAGAATGTATACATACACACGCGGACACACGGAGAATATATACATACATAGGGACCAGAGCCAGACCCCAGAGAGATACTGCAAAATGGTCACGCTATACACATTAATATCCATGTATATAGATAGATCTTTAGGGTTCAAAGTTCATCTTCACTGAAGTTTCCATTTAAGGGGTTAATTGTGCATGTTCTGTGAAACTGCAGAGACAGGAATTATTCCCACAGTGCAAAAAGAAACATCTTTGCTGGGTACAAGTGGGAGTACACTACAGACAGCAGATAAACGGCCGACATTAATGAATATATCCTTTGTTATAACAGATGTTTCTTCCTACTAACAAGATATGAAAAGATTCAAATGAAAAGGTTAATTTGCAGGTCGGAAAAAGTCACGTAACGCTTTGCTTGAGTAATAATACTTCAGAGCAGGAGAGAAACATGTAACCAAAAAGACTGCTCTATGACTAGAACCCAACCATCTTCCTCCTGCCGAGGACTAGAACCCAACCATCTTCCTCCTGCCGAGGACTAGAACCCAACCATCTTCCTCCTGCCGAGGACTAGAACCCAACCGTCTTCTTCCTGCCGAGGACTAGAACCCAACCGTCTTCTTCCTGCCGAGAACTAGAACCCAACCGTCTTCTTCCTGCCGAGGACTAGAACCCAACCGTCTTCTTCCTGCCGAGGACTAGAACCCAACCGTCTTCTTCCTGCCGAGGACTAGAACCCAACCGTCTTCCTCCTGCCGAGGTCTAGAACCTAACCGTCTTCTTCCTGCCGAGGACTAGAACCCAACCGTCTTCTTCCTGCGAGGACTAGAACCCAACCGTCTTCTTCCTGCCGAGGACTAGAACCCAACCATCTTCTTCCTGCCGAGGACTAGACCCCAACCATCTTCTTCCTGCCGAGGACTAGACCCCAACCATCTTCTTCCTGCCGAGGACTAGACCCCAACCATCTTCTTCCTGCCGAGGACTAGACCCCAACCGTCTTCTTCCTGCCGAGGACTAGACCCCAACCGTCTTCTTCCTGCCGAGGACTAAACCCCAACCGTCTTCTTCCTGCCGAGGACTAGAACCCAACCGTCTTCTTCCTGCCGAGGACTAGAACCCAACCGTCTTCTTCCTGCCGAGGACTAGATCCCACCCGTCTTCTTCCTGCCGAGGACTAGAACCCACCTGTCTTCTTCCTGCCGAGGACTAGAACCTAACCGTCTTCTTCCTGCCGAGGACTAGAACCCAACCTTCTTCTTCCTGCTGAGGACTAGAACCTAACCGTCTTCTTCCTGCCGAGGACTAGAACCTAGCCATCTTCTTCCTGCCGAGGACTAGAACCCACCCGTCTTCTTCCTGCCGAGGACTAGAACCTAACCGTCTTCTTCCTTCCGAGGACTAGAACCCAACCGTCTTATTCCTGCTGAGGACTAGAACCCAACCGTCTTATTCCTGCTGAGGACTAGAACCCAACCGTCTTATTCCTGCTGAGGACTAGAACCTAACCGTCTTATTCCTGCTGAGGACTAGAACCTAACCGTCTTATTCCTGCTGAGGACTGCGCTTGGGATGGTAACCTGCCTCTAGAATAGACATAGTGGAAATGCAAGAAACCAGTGTCGGATTCTGTATTGTCACACGAGGATCTGATGGTATTTTCAGTGCTTACAAACCAGCACTGAATGTGAAGAACAAACAAATACATATATTTTCAATCCGCTTATAATCAATATATAAATGTCAGGTCTTCCTGTATAAGTATCAGAATCATGCTATAAGTATTAATAAATAAATATATATATATATATATATATATATATATATATATATATATATATATATATATATATATATACAACTGTATGCTCATTTGCATGTCTTAGGCAGGTCTGCAACCCCGCCTTTCCCCATTATCACCCAGCATACAGCACTTCCACTGCAGCAAGGAATTCTGGGAAATGACATGCAAATGAGCACACAGTGTCACTTTTTGCCTCAAAAACCATTTTTAACATGGTTCCCTATAGGCTTAAGCTTGCTGCATGGTCACAGCTTTGAGCACAGCCAGGGTATGTATGTATGTATATATATACAGTATATAGCTTTTCTCCCAATGGAGCACTTCACGACAGCATAGCGCAGGGTACGCAGCACATAGGAATGTTACAGACAGTCCCTGCCCAGGTGAGCTTACAATCTGTTTTTGGTGCCTGAGGTACAGGGGATAAAGTGACTTGCCCAAGGAGCCAGGTTCCCCTGAATCAGACTCAGTGTCATTGTTATCGGTGTCTTTACTCACTGAGCAGCTCCTTCTCCCAACTCTCAGGGTCACCCTATAGCTATCAAGACGTCTCTATAAGTCTCAGGGTCACCCTAAAGCTATCAAGACGTCTCAGAATCACCCTATAGATGTTGACATCCCTATAACCCTTAATGTCTCCCTTATTACACCCAGCATCTGTAATAGGGAGAGCAAAAAGCTCAATAAGTGAATCACACACATTTTATAAATGTCTAAATACATACGCACACATACACACATACATACATACATACATACATACACACACACACATACACACAGACATACACACATACACACACACACATACACATACACACAGACATACACATACATACATACACACACATACATATACACACATAGACATACACATACACACATACACACACACACACACATACACACATACACACATACACACATACATATACACACACATACATACACACACACACAAACACAGATACTCACATGTGCTTTGCTCTGAGATACTCTGCAGAACGTGCTGTGAGTTGTTCTGCAGGCTGTGCTGTCAGGTGCTCTGCAGGCAGTGAGCTGCTCTGCAGGCTGTGTTGTGAGATGCCCTGCAGGCTGTGTTGTGAGATGCTCTGCAGACGAGTTGCTCTGCAGGGGGTGAGATGCTCTGCAGCTCCTCATGCTGTCCCAGGCAGCGCAGAGCACATTGTTAAAACATCCCGCGGGTTTTAGTGGAGCGCAGACACTGAGTGTAGAGGGGAGGAAGTGCACAGTGTGTGGGAGGGAGGGATCCTTATGTGGGGGAGGGGAGAGCAGCCAGGGAGAGGTGAGGAAACAGATGTGTGGAGGAGAGGAGAAAGGGGGAAGAGGTGGGAGGAGGGAAGATAAAGAATGGGGGAGAGAGAGGGAGGAGATTGGGAGAGGATGGAGGGGGTTATGAGGAGAGGAGGGGGAGAGGGTAGGAGTGAGGGGGTGATGAGGGAGGGGGTTATGGGGAAGGAGATTGGGATAGGAGGGGGGAGATAGATGGGGAGAGGAGGGGGAGGGTTATGGGGAGATGGGAAGAGGAGAGGGAGGGGTTATGCGGAGATGGGGAGAGGAGGGGGAGATGGAGAGAGGAGGGAGGGGGTTATGGGGAGAGGAGGGAGGGGGTTATGGGGAGAGGAGGGAAGGGGTTATGAGCAGAGGAGGGGGGAGATTGGGAGAGGATGGAGGGGGTTATGGGGAAGGAGATAGATGGGGAGAGGAGGAGGGGGTTATGGGGAGAGGAGGGGGTGATAGATGGGGAGGGGAGGGGAGGGTTATGGGGAGGGGAGAGGAGAGGGAGGGGTTATGCGGAGATGGGGAGAGGAGGGTGGGGGTTATGGGGAAGGAGATGGGGAGAGGAGGGGGTTATGGGGAGAGGGGGAGGGTTATGGGGAGAGGAGTGGGAGATGGAGAGAGGATGGAGGGAGTTATGAGGAGAGGGGGGGATGAGGAAGGGGGGGAGGGTAGGAGAGAGGGGGTGATGAGGAGGGAGTTATGGGGAAGGAGATGGGGGTTAGGGGGTGGAGATAGATGGGGAGAGGAGGGGAGGGTTATGGGGAGATGGGGATAAGATTGGGAAAGGAGGGAGGGGGTTATGCGGAGATGGGGAGAGGAGGGAGGGGGTTATGGGGAGAGGAGGGGGTTATGGGGAGAGGAGGGGGGTGAGGAGGGTGGGGTTATGGGGAAGGAGATGGGGAGAGGAGGGGGTTATGGGGAGAGGAGGGGTTATGGGGAGAGGGGGAGGGTTATGGGGAGAGGATGGAGATGGGGAGAGGAGGGAGATGGGGATAGGAGGGAGGGGTTATGAGGAGAGGAGGGGGAGATGGAGAGAGGATGGAACAGGTTATGAGGAGAGGAAGGGGATAGAGGGGGGGATGAGGAAGGGGGGAGGGTAGGAGAGAGGTGGTGATGAGGAGGGAGTTATGGGGAAGGAGATGGGGAGAGGAGGGGAGGGTTATGGGGAGATGGGGATAAGATTGGGAGAGGAGGGAGGGGGTTATGCGGAAATGGGGAGAGGAGGAGGGAGGGGTTATGGGGAGAGGAGGGAGGGGGTTATGGGGAGAGGAGGGAGGGGGTTATGGGGAGAGGAGGGGGTGAGGAGGGTGAGGGTTATGGGGAGAGGAGGGAGGGTGTTATGGGGAGAGGAGGGGGGTGAGGAGAGTGGGGGTTATGGGGAAGGAGATGGGGAGAGGAGGGGGTTATGGGGAGAGGGGGAGGGTTATGGGGAGAGGAGGGAGATGGGGATAGGAAGGAGGGGTTATGAGGAGAGGAGGGGGAGATGGAGAGAGGATGGAGGGGGTCATGAGGAGAGGAAGGGGATAGAGGGGGGTGAGGAAGGGGGGAGGGTAGGAGAGAGGGGGTGATGAGGAGGGAGTTATGGGGGGAGATAGATGGGGAGAGGAGGGATGGTTATGGGGAGATGGGGAGAGGAGGGGGTTATGGGGAGAGGAGGGGGTGAGGAGGGTGGGGGTTATGGGGAAGGAGATGGGGAGAGGAGGGGGTTATGGGGAGAGGGGAGGAGATAGATGGGAAGAGGAGGGGGAGAGGAGGGAGGGGGTTATGAGGAGAGGAGGGGGTTATGGGGAAGGAGATGGGGAGCGGAGGGGGAGATAGATGGGGAAAGGAGGGAGGGGGTTATGGATAGATGGGGAGAGGAGGGGGAGTTGGGGGGAGGGGGTAGAAGAGGGGGTGATACAGGGAAGAGATGGAGGAGGGGGCAGAGGGTAGGAGAGTGGGTGATACGAGAAGAGGGGGAGGGTAGGAGAGAAGGGGTGATACGAGAGGGAGGGAGGAGAGGGTAGGAGAGAAGGGGTGATACAGAGGGGAGGGGGAGAGAAGGGGTGACATGGGGAGGGGAAAGGGGATTGAAGAGATAGGGGAGACAAGGGAGAGGGGGAGAGACAAGGGAGAGGGGACATGGAAAAGGGGGGACAGGAAAAGGAGGGAGGGGAGAGGGAGGAGAGGAGGGGTGATAGGGAGGACGGAGGAAAGAGCAGGGAGAGAGGGGGGGATGGGGAAGGGAGAGGGGGGGGGATGGGGAAGGGAGAGGGGGGGGATGGGCAAGGGAGAGGGAGGAGATGGGGGGAGATAGAAGGGAGGGGGTGAGAGGGGGGAGGGGGATGGAGCAGGGAGAGGAAGGGGAGAGGGTGGTGGGAGGAAGGGGTGGGGTTTAAAAGTGGGTGTGGCTTAATAGAAAAGTGGACAGGGTTTAAAAGTAGGTGGGGCTTAATAGAAAAGTGGGTGGGTTTTAATAGAAAAATGGGTGTGGTTTAAAAGTGGACGGGGCTTAATAGAAAAGTGGGTGGGGTTTAATAGAAAAGTGGACGTGGCGTAAAAGTGGGTGGGTTTTAATAGGAAAGTGGGTGGGGCTTAAAAGTGGGTGGGACTTAATAGAAAAGCGGGCAGGGCTTAATAGAAAAGTGGGCAGGTTTACTAGAAAAGTGGGTGTGGCTTCATAGAAAAGTGGGTGGGGCTTAATAGAAAACTGGGGCCTTGCTAGGGAAAGACATTGAGCCTGCTTTCCGGTTGCTTCCGGGGCATCCGGAGGGCACTCACCTGACATGTTGCAGAGGGTCCGATTTTTGTGGCTTTGTGTCTCCCAATGGGGTGTTCCATTTCATGTTTCCATTTTGAAATGTTTCGCTTGTTTTATTTGGCGTGGTCGTGGCGGGACGTGACCAGACGGCGTAGCGTCCTGCACTGGATGATTTTTGTCGGTATCCAAGGCCGGGTCAGGGGTTTGTGCAAGGTTGCTACTTGAGTTTTAGGAGTTGATGGAGTACTTCGGGTGGCATTGGATGAAGAGAAGGGGTCGGGCCCCATCACCTGTGTTTCTTATTGAGCATCGAGGTGGATACGATGAGTATGGAGTATAGGGAGATGGTGGAAATTGTGCGTCATTTTGTGGAACTTATGATGGCAACACTGGGGCAGTTTCAATCCTTGCTGGGACATTTTAATTTTGCTGGGCGGGTATTACCCACGTGGTGGTTTTTTTGTAGGGGATTGGCATACACCACGGCGGGGGTGAAAGAGGAACATCATTACATCAGGCTTTTGGAGAGCATCAGGAAGGATCTGCTGGTGTGGGATGACTGTTTTGAGGCGTAATAACGGCAGAACGTTAGCACATAGGGAGCCGGTAGAGAGTTAGGAAATTGATCTTCTCACCGACGTGGCGTGGTCAGTGGGCTTCTTTGTGGGGCGGTGGTATGCCGAGAGATGGCCAGTAGAATGGGGATAGTTAGGTCTACTGGGTAACCTGACATCGCTGGAATTGTTCCCTTTGCTGGTGGCAGTAGTACTATGGGGACGGAAGTTAGCCAACCCGGGAGGTAGTTTTCAGATTGAATAATATAGGGGCGAATGGGGTATCATCTTCGTCTACTCCGGTCGTGAGGCTGCTCAGGGCGATGGTGCTGTATTGCCTGGATTATAACATCTGGCTCAGGGCTATGTATGTGCCGGGAGTTGAGAACAAGGTGGCTGACCCGTTCTCTCACTTTCAGTTTGCAGACTTTTGGGACCTGGTTCCAGGAGCAGATCCGGTGGCGGAACCATGCCCAGTGTTCCTGTGGGTCTTGGCGTTGGAAGAGTGATGGAGCTGGTTCAAGTCTCCTTGGCCCAGGGTACATCAGCATTTATGTGTG
>NC_134500.1:26650550-26698050 GCF_040206685.1 Ascaphus truei
GAGAGAGAGAGTGAGGTGAGAGAGAGTGAGGTCAGAGAGAGAGAGTGAGGTCAGAGAGAGAGAGTGAGGTCAGAGAGAGAGAGTGAGGTCAGAGAGAGAGAGAGAGAGAGTGAGGTCAGAGAAAGAGAGAGTGAGGTCAGAGAAAGAGAGAGTGAGGTCAGAGAAAGAGAGAGGTCAGAGAAAGAGAGAGAGAGAGGTCAGAGAGAGAGAGAGAGAGAGTGAGGTCAGAGAGTGAGAGTGTGTGAGAGTGTCTGAGAGAGACACCAACTGCGCACTGCAACTGTTAGGTATGTATATACACCTTTGTTTTTACTTTGGTGGCCGCGTAAAAATCCTGATCGCCTTGGGGAGCCTTGAAAAAATTCTGATTGCCTTGGGGAGCCTTGAACCGAAAAAGTTTGGGAACCACTGGTATATAAGTAAACTTACAACAGCCATTGCTGCTTGCAGCCTTTGCTCTTAAGCAGAAATGCTTTTAAGTAGAAATCTTTCAAGTAGTGGAAGTTTAAAAAGGAAGTTCAAAAAGAAGTGGAAAAAGTGGACTCAATCTACTGCTTCTGATTCCTGCATTTGACCTACGCTGGAAAGGAGGTTATCATCCCACACTGCACATCTCAACACATAACTATTGCTGTGATTCCACCTTTACTTTTTATATTTACTGTAACCTCACTTATTTTCAAATTATGCTCTTCCTTCCACCAGCCTCATCATGTCTCTAACTCTATTCATATTTCACCATCTCTCCTTACTTCACCACTTCTCAGTTCACATGAACTCCTCTCTTACCTGCGCCCTCTGTCACCACACAGTTATGCCGCCTGCACTAAAACACACCCCTACAAATCATCCTCACACATTCTCTTTCTGTCCATGCTTCTCCTCCTTGCTTCTGGGGATATCTCTCCCAATCCTGGTCCCTGCCTTATTTCTACTTGCTCTCGTCCTCGCCTCCCACATGCAACTTCTACTCCTTCTGGTGTAAACCCCTCCAACCTCATGCGTGCCCCCTCGAAGTATTCCAAGTTTTTATGGTCCGTAAGAATCGTAACTGGTACGGCGGTTCCCTCAAGAAGGTGTCTCCATTCCTCTAGAACATACTGGACACCTAACAAGCTCCTATTAAACCCCCAAAATACCCACACAAATTTTGGCCTAAAATGTCAAACTAAAAGACCATTTACTTATTAGATATTTATCCATATATATTTAGGCACTGTACCGTGTATGAGTCTCACTAGATGTGCTAAAAACTGAGCTTTGTCTGTGTTTTATGTTATGTCTCTGGTTTTAATCCATTCCTCTAGAGCCATTTTAATGGCTAGAAGTTCAAGATTGCCCACATCGTAGTTGTGTTCCGCAGGAGAAAACTTCTTAGAGAAGAAGGAGCACGGATGAAACCGATCCTGAAACTCACTTCTCTGTGACAGGACTGCGTCTGCTCCAACGTCAGAGGCATCCACTTTGACGATAAAAGGATGACACGGATCGGGGTGTTTCAGGATGGGTGCAGAAGAAAAAAGTTTCTTGAGCTTCAGAAAAGACGCCTGCGGAGACCAGTTCATGTGATCTGCCTGTTTTTTTGTCATGGCTGTGATGGGTGCAACGATTTTGGAAAGATCCCAAATGAATCGCCTGTAATAATTTGCGAAACCCAAGAATCTCTGAATGGCTTTTAATCTCTGAGGTACTAGCCAGTCCAAAACAGCAGCAACCTTATCAGGATCCATTTCTAGGCCCTGGGCAGAGATGATGTATCCGATCAAAAAAAGACGGGATTTCTAGAATTCGCACTTCTCGAATTTAGCGAAGAGGTTGTTCTCTATAAGGCGTTTAAGGACCACCATTACCTGCTGATGATGTTGTTCCAGGGTTTTAGAATAGATGAGGATATCATCAAGGTATACGATAACTGAGGTGTCTAACATGTCCCTGAAAATTTAGTTCACGAAAAAGTGGAACACTGCGGAAGCATTGCATAGGCCGAAGCGCATTACAAAGTACTCTTAGTGGCCATCGCGTGTGTTGAAAGCGGGTTTTCACTCATCACCCTGCTTTATCCTTGTACGGTTGTAGGCCCCTCTTAAATCGAGCTTGGTAAAAACTGTTGCCCAACGTACACGATCAAAGAGTTCGGTGATCAGAGGAAGAGGATACCGGTTGTTGACAGTCATTTTATTCAATCCCTGGTAATCAATACAAGGTCTCAATGACCCGTCCTTCTTTGCCACACAGAAAAAACCTGCCCCAGCAGAGAACTGGATTTGCGAATGAATCCTCGCTTCAGGTTCTCATCAATATATGTCCTCATCGCCTTGGTTTCCGGTTCGGAAAGAGGATATGTACGTCCACAAGGAGGCGTCATCCCAGGAAGGAGATCGATCACGCAATCATACGGTCGACGCACAGGTAATTCTTCAGCCTGTCCCTTGTTGAAGACCCGCCTCAGGTCAGAGTAACTAGGCTGGGAGACCGGGTAAGTCCTCCAGTGCAGGCAGTAGAAGAGAACCCACCGGACGACAGGGTGAACGATATCTGCCATGGCAGACCGAGCCTCAAGTTCTTATCTGTCCCAAAATCCAGTCAATCTGGGGATTGTTGGTACGTAGCCAGGGAAGCCCCAGAACAAAATCGATGGCTGGGGAATTGATAACATCCAACTGGAGGAGTTTGTGGTGCAAAACACCAACCGTAGCCCTGATTTAAAATGTCTCTTGTGATATGACCCCCGATCCCAACGGTCTACTATCAATGGAAGAGATACCTAGGGGTACGTCCTTCCTCTGGAGTGGAATCTTGATCCGTTGAGTGAAGGCCTTATCCACAAATATAGCAGCGGCTCCGGAGTCCACGAAGGCCTTGTTTATCACGGAATGGTTTTGCCAGGATAGGCAGATGGGGACCATCAAGCGACAAGGAGATGGGGAGGAGGTGCAGATACCCAGAGGAAACTCCCCTACTTGCTCTGGGCATGGGCATTTCCCGACTTCTTAGGACAGGTTCGTAGCATGTGACCCTTCTCACCGCAGTAGTGGCACAACCCCAAGGATCGCAGGTGCTCCTTCTCCCGTTCTGTCAAATGCAAATTGTCCAATTGCATGGGTTCCGTTGGTTCTCCTGGCGTTTCATTGGAAGATGCCTGAATAGGTGGAGTCAGTGGAAGAGACAGGAATCTGTGAGAACAATCCTGCTTGTGACGTCTCTCCCTCATCCAAAGGTCCAGGGACATGCAACGGGCGATCAGTCCTTCCAGATCTGAGGGTAGATCCCTGTACGTCAATTCGTCTTTCAGCCTCTCCTCAATGCGCTGACGGAAAGCAGCCTTCAAAGCCCCCTCGTTTCAATAGGTCTCTGCTGCCAGGGTCCTAAACTCGACAGCATATAGTCCCCTAGTGTGAGAGCCTTGTTTCAACTGTAGTAGTGCAAATTCAGTGGAAGTCGCACGGCCGGGGGTATCAAAGATTGTCCGGAAGGTTTGCATGAAAGCGACGTAATCGTCCAACAAGAGATGACACCCAAGCTAATGCTTCATCCGTGAGGAGCGAGAAGGTATATTCCACTCGAGAGCGGTGGATAGAAAAGGATGACGGATGGTAGTCGAACTGCACCTGGAACTGGTTCAAGAATCCTCTGCAAGCTGAGGGAAGCCCTCTATAGCGGACAGGAGTCGGGGTCCGGGGCACCCTTAGAACCACAGATACTGGTGCAGCGTCACGAGCTAAAGGCGTGGGCATAGATGGGGTCACGCTGGGGGTACTGAGGTGCTGCACAGGGTCTGCAGCATAGCGGAGATTGAATCCAGTTTCTAATCCAGCGTAGCTACACGGGTGAAGACAAAGAATAGAGCGCAAAATACTGAATGTAAATAATTAGAGCAGAAATAAATGTACTGTCCTGTGATGGGTGCTACAGTGGGGTGAATTCGATCCCAATTCACTATAGGACTAACAGCAACAGAGTCCGAAGCGCTCTCTCATCCAGGTAGGTATGAAACAGAGAAATAGAACAAAAAGAAAATAGTGTAGCACTGTCAGAATTGATAATAATCAGTAAAAAATATATAGTGATACTACTCACATTTTAAGTGAGAAATATAGGCGTTGTGGTTGTTCCGAGTAACCAACATATGGTGTAGTAGATCATCCACTGAAGGTGCAGGACACTCCCAGAAAGACAAGGCAGAGGACAAAGGGATAATGTAGTGAACTTTATGTGCAAAATGTTAAAAACAGTAAAGACTTACAAGCAAATAAGCGACCGTGATCAGTGGGACCCGCTGGGTCACAGAGTGGGGGTTGAAGCCCAGGAGAATCCCTCTTACAGCAAGTCCTCTCGCGGTGGCCGTCCACAAGAAGTCACAGCACAGGGGTTCAGACGTCCTTGGTAGTCCTCCACAGCTGCCTCTGCTCTGTCAGCTTAGTCCCAACTTGTCAGTGTTGCCCTACGCGTTTCGTCTGAATAGACTTCCTCAAGGGGCAACACTGACACTGACCACTGGATTCCAGCATGTCCGCTCCGCCTGTTTCTCCGTCTGACTAACGACGGCCTCACAAATTTACCTGGGGCTTTGAGGGCTGACAAACAGTCTGATCACCCAAAGACATTAGATAAAAATTGGCAAAACCATTGAAAGCTTTTGTTTACCGTGAAAATGTTACGAGTTAAAAAAATGATGGTAAAATGCTTATACTTGTTTGATCCAAGGCGATAATCAGCTCAAATGAAACCTATTAAAGATATCACTGTGTTTAATCCTAGGAGGGACTGACCCTTTAAAAAAAGATATTTAACTGACCCCCCCAAAAATTTATTATTTCTCAAAATCAGAAAAATACAGGAGGATTCTGCAATAAAGTCGTGATCGGGAATCAGGAAGAGGGGTTTGTATAAAACGTTTGTATTTTTAGACCACGTTTTTTGCACTGCACCGAGCGAATGAACCCCCCGGAAATGTATCTCCTGCCCTGTAAATTGACATTAAAGCTGCCGCTGTTCCCGGGGTGTGCGCAGACTAATCACACGTAATTACCCACAGGCCGTTACACAAAAGCTGGATAAACAGACTGCTGACAATTCATTCATATCCCTGTTTTTCGGGGATCATTCCAAGGTCGTTTTGGCTGTCGCACAGCTCCGGAGACGGGCGAATAGGTGTGTGGGGGCGAGTTCGGTGTGTGTGTGTGTATATACTGCATGTATATGTGAGTGTGTGCATACTGTATGTATATGTGAGTGTATGTGTGTGTGTATACTGTATGCATATGTGAGTGTGTGTGTGTACACTTTATGTATATGTGTGTGTGTATATACTGTATGTATATGTGAGTGTGTGTATGTGTCTATACTGTATGTATATGTGAGTGTGTGTATACTTTATGTATATGTGTGTGTGTGTATATACTGTATGTATATGTGAGTGTATATGTGTGTGCATATACTGTACGTATATATGTGTGTGTGTATATGTGTGTGTGTATACAGCATGTATATGTGTGTGTGTGTGTGTGTGTGTGTGTGTGTGTGTGTGTGTGTGTGTGTGTGTGTGTGTGTGTGTGTGTGTGTGTGTGTGTATATATACTGTATGTATATGTGAGTGTATGTGTGTGTGCATATTCTGTATGTATATATATATATGTGAGTGTGTGTGCATATACTGTATGTGTGTGTGTGTGTGTGTGTGTGTGTGTGTGTGTGTGTGTGTGTGTGTGTGTGTGTGTGTGTGTGTGTGTGTGTGTGTGTGTGTGTGTGTGTGTGTGTGTGTGTGCTTTATTTATTTATTTATTTATAAAATGTGTTACCAGGAAGTAATACATTGAGCGTTACCGCTCGTTATCACGTATGTCCTGGGAACAGAGTTATGATGACAAATACATGGTTACATTAAGTGAGCAAGGTTTTATACATTATACACAAGACATTGCATGCACAGTAAGAGATAATATATTTTATATGTGTATGTAACAGTTACAGACCAGATTAAAATGTGAGCAGCTTTAGTTTTGAAAGAACTTAGACTGGTGGCGGCTGTGAGAGTCTCCGGTAGATTGTTCCAGTTTTGGGGTGCACGGTAAGAGAAGGAGGAGCGGCCGGATACTTTATTGAACTTTGGGACCACAAACAGTCTTTTGGAGTCAGATCTCAGGTGATAAGTGCTGCATGTGGTAGGGGTGAGGAGCTTGTTCAGATAGGCAGGTAGCTTGCCCAGAAAGTATTTGAAGGCAAGACAGGAAAGGTGAACTTTGCGCCTAGACTCGAGTGATGACCAATCTAGTTCTTTGAGCATTTCGTAGTGATGTGTGTTGTAGTTGCATTGAAGAACAAAACGGCATATTGAATTGTAAAGAGTATCAAGTTTGCTAAGGTGGGTTTGGGGTGCTGTACCATATACTATGTCCATAGTCTATAATTGGCATTAGTATCTGCTGTGCGATACGCTTTCTGACCAGCAGACTTAGGGAGGATTTGTTCCTATGAAGTACACCTAGTTTGGCATAGGTTTTAGATGTCAGAGTATCGATGTTCAACCCAAATGTTAAATGGGAGTCAAACCATATGCCCAAGTATTTAAAACTAGTAACAGGGGTTAGGGTGGTGTTAGCGTTGGTTCTGATCTGGAGATCATTCATTGGAAGATTTAAAAATGTAGCCTTGGTCCCAAATACCATTATTACTGTCTAGTCAGTGTTTAAAAACAGTTTCTTTTCATAAATCCAATTTTCAAGTCTCAAAACGTCAGACTGAAGTATGTGTTCATGGTCGGAGAGGCTAGTGTTGAGTGCATATAGGATTGTGTCATCTGCATACATGTGTATTGAGGCTTCCTTACAAGCTGTGGGAAGATCATTGATGAACACTGAAAAAAGTAGGGGCCCCAGAACAGAGCCTTGCGGGACCCCACAGGTGATATCCAGGGGGTTGGAGTTAGATCCTGAGATAGACACATGTTGGGATCTACCTGATAGGAATTAAACCAGTTTAAAGCAGGGGTAAGTAAAGTTTTGGAGCTGCGCCCCCCTGTGCAATAGCCCCAGCGCTCGCGCCCCCCTTCTCTGTGACCCGGCGTCCAGTGACGCCGCAGGTCATGTGACATCACGTGACCCCGGAGCGTCATTTGATGCGCGTTACCATGGCGATGCGTACGTCACATGACGCCGAACAGAAGACTACAGAACCCCGGTAAGTTGAGGTAGCAGAGGCCTCGCGTGGATCCCCGACATTTAACTTAAATGCCTCGGGTAAGAGTGCGGGGGCCGCTGCAACCGCCGCACCCCCCCAACAAAATTCCACGCCCCCCAGTTTGAGCACCCCTGGTTTAAAGCATGCTTCCCTATTCCAGAGCACTGGAGTTTGTTTAGCAAGATAACATGATCAACAGTATCAAAAGCCTTTGCAAAATCTAGGAATATACTTCAACTAAGCATTTCCTGCAACTGCAGGTCAGTCTCTCACATGGGGTCTGAGGAATTTTGGTGCATTCCTCCTTACAGATCTGCTTTAACTCAGTGACATTTGAGGGCTTCCTTGCATGGACAGCTGGCGTCAGGTCCTGCCACGACATTTCTATGGGGTTTAAGCACGGACTTTGACTAGGCCATTCTAAAACATGGAATTTCTTCCTCTGCAGCCATGGTTTTGTAGATCTACTTGTATGTTTAGGATCATTGTCTTTCTGCATGACCCACTTCAGCTCATGGATGGATTGGCCTGACATTCTTCTCTAGAATCTCCTGATACAACGCAGAATCCATGGTTGTGTCAATGATGGCAAGCCATCCAGGTCCTGAGGCAGCAAAGCAGCCCCAAACCATCACACTCCCACCACTACCATGCTTGACGGTTGGGATGAGGTTCTTCTGTTTGAACGCAGTTTTGTTTTTTGACAAACATAACGTTTCTCATTGAGGCCAAAAAGTTCTACTCATCTGTCCAGAGAACTTTGTTCCAGAAGTCCTGTGGACCATCTATGTTCTCTTTTGCGAACTTGAAATGGGCAGCAATATTCTTTTTAGAGATCAGTGGTTATCTCCTGACTATATCCTTCCATGAACACCATTCTTGTTCAGTCTTTTTCTGATACCTGAGTCATGAACACTCACATTAGCAAAGGCGAGAGTGGCCTGCAGATCCTTGGATGTTACTCTGGGGTTCTTTGTGACTTCCTGCATGGTTTGCCGGTTTGTTCTTGGAGAGATTTTGGTAGGACGACCGCTCCTGGGTAGAGTGACTGTGATCTTGAACTGTCTCCATTTGCAGACTATCTGTCTGCCAGTGGATTGGTGGAGCCCCAAATCCTTAGAAATTATTTTGTAACTCTTTCTAGACTGATGAGCATCAATAACTGTTTTTCTGAGGTTCTCAGAGATTTATTTTGAGCATGGCATGACGTGTTTCCACACACCTGTATGGTGAAGGCCAAACTCACAAAGTTTCGGATCTTTATATAGGGTGGTGACTCCTAAACTCAGCCCTGAAGAACGACCTCATTATTTAAACACTGGATTCTAATTATCCCCTTTTATTTAGCTGATAAAACCAGGGTTTCACTTTTTCACATACCCTGACTCTTAATTACTCATTGTTTGTCTAATTCATACATCGTTTTGTTTCAACACACATGTAATTTGGTTAATATTAACCCTTTTGAATATTTAAGAAAAGGCAGGTTTTGATTTAGGAAGTTTATCGTAGAAAAACTCATAGAAATTCTGTAACTATTGCGGTTCCCAAACTTTTTCTCACCACTATGTATGTGTGTATATGTGAGTTTGTACAGTATATATATATATATATATATATATATATATATATATATATATATATATATACATACATATATATATATATATATATACATACATATAGAGGTATCGGTTCCGTGTTAGCCGAGCTTCAATAATCAAAAAATAAATAGATGATACCGTACACTTAGCGGTGGCCAAACAGAGATCGAAATTTTATGAGTCATTTCTGACACAAGTGAACTCTCTTCCCATGAGTGCTAAAGGCCATGTCTGTACATACTGTGCTATATGAATGCACACACAGCTGTCTCTTACACATACTAATACTCCTTGTTTTTCCATCCCTATACACCAATAGGGACCACATAGTATCCACACACACTTTTAGTTGTGCTACAATCTCTCACATTTCCACACCCACCCACACCATTTATATCCACTCCCACTCCACACACACCTTGTGTAAAGCACTGTATATACTGTGGGCTCTCCATTCACTTATATTCACACAGATACACACACACACTCTTTCTTCACTTGCTTTCAGGAACCTTTTGACACCTCTAGCCATAAAACACATCCACACCGGGGGAAGGACCAGCACAGATAACATTCCAATAGACACTTTTTATAGTATAGCTTTTGCTCCATTCATTGTAACATCGCCGGAAGAAGAGATCAGTGTATCTCGAAAGCTCGCACAAATAAAAGCATTTCGTTAGCCACAGAACGGTATCGTCTATTTATTTTTTGATTATATATATTATATATATATATATATATATATATATATATATATATATACTGTATATACAGTACACATTCCCATATACACACACACACACACACATATATATATATATACAGTGTATATACAGTATATATATATATATATGTGTGTGTGTGTGTGTGTATATATGGGAATGTGTGCTGTATATACAGTATATATATATATATATATATATATATATATATATATATATATATGTGTGTGTGTGTGTATATATATATATGTCTGTGTATATAATATATACTAATTATACTCCTTTATTTACATGAATGTTTGGTATGTGTATACCAGTACCTCACTGTACCTCTCCCTGTATCTATATATAGAGTGTCAGCTCTTCTCCCTGTATCTGTATATAGTGTCAGCTCTTCTCCCTGTATCTGTATATAGTGTCAGCTCTTCTCCCTGTATCTGTATATAGAGTGTCAGCTCTTCTCCCTGTATCTGTATGTAGCCAGGTCCCCCTTTCAGTGCGCACCCCCCCTCCCCCCCTCCGGGTACTCACAGCAGCCGCTCCTGGAGAGGTGCGGGGGCGTGTGCGAGCATAGCGCGCCTCTTTCTGGAATGCGGCCGGTCGCTGGGGACACGTGCGGCCCGTTGCTAGGGCCGTGGTCACGTTGCGGAGCTCCCGGCGGCTCTCGGTGCAGGGGTGTGGAGTGATATATATATGTCCTGCGAGGAACCACTCCCCCTCTGGCGGGATCCCTCCCAGGTGGAGGCGCTGCACCACGAGATTGTGTTATATGTATGTGCCCCAGGCTCCCCGAGCGGAGGCTCAGGCTCCTGAGGGCCACACAGGTTACACAGCAGGCAGTAGCGTCTGTATTCACAGGGAATACCCGTTACATGTATATAGTGGCAGCTCTTCTCCCTGTATCTGTATATAGAGTGTTAGCTCTTCTCCCTGTATCTGTATATAGAGTGTTAGCTCTTCTCCCTGTATCTGTATATAGAGTGTCAGCTCTTCTCCGTGTATTTCTATAGTGTCAGCTCTTCGCCCTGTATCTGTATATAGAGTGTCAGCTCTTCTCCCTGTATCTGTATATAGAGTGTCAGCTCTTCTCCCTGTATCTGTATATAGTGTCAGCTCTTCTCCCTGTATCTTTATATAGGGTCAGCTCTTCTCCCTGTATCTGTATACAATGTCAGCTCTTCTCCCTGTATCTGTATATAGAGTGTCAGCTCTTCTCCGTATCTGTTTACAAAGTGCCAGCTCTTCTCCCTGTATCTGTATATAGTGTCAGTTCTTCTCTCTATCTGTATATAGTGTCAGCTCTTCTCCCGGTATCTGTATATAGTGTCAGCTCTTCTCCCGGTATCTGTATATAGTGTCAGCTCTTCTCTGTGTATCTGTATATAGTGTCAGCTCTTCTCTGTGTATCTGTATAGAGTGTCAGCTCTTCTCCCGGTATCTGTATATAGAGTGTCAGCTCTTCTCCATGTATCTATATATAGTGTCAGCTCTTCTCCCTGTATATGTATATAGTGTCAGCTCTTCTCCCTGTATCTGTATATAGTGTCCGCTCTTCTCCCTGTATCTGTATATAGTGTCAGCTCTTCTCCCGGTATCTGTATATAGTGTCAGCTCTTCTCCCTGTATCCGTATATAGTGTCAACTCTTCTCCCTATATCTGTATATAGTGTCAGCTCTTCTCCCGGTATCTGTATATAGAGTGTCAGCTTTTCTCCCTGTATCTGTATATAGAGTGTCAGCTCTTCTCTCGGTATCTGTATATAGAGTGTCAGCTCTTCTCTCGGTTTCTGTATATAGAGTGTCAGCTCTTCTCCCTGTATCTGTATATAGTGTCAGCTCTTCTCCCGGTATCTGTATATAGAGTGTCAGCTCTTCTCTCAGTATCTGTATATAGAGTGTCAGCTCATCTCTCGGTATCAGTATATAGAGTGTCAGCTCTTCTCCCGGTATCTGTATATAGAGTCTCAGCTCTTCTCCCTGTATCTGTATATAGTGTCAGCTCTTCTCTCGGTATCTGTATATAGAGTGTCAGCTCTTCTCCCTGTATCTGTATATAGTGTCTGCTCTTCTCTCGGTATCTGTATATAGTGTCAGCTCTTCTCTCGGTATCTGTATATAGAGTGTCAGCTCTTCTCCCGGTATCTGTATATAGTGTCTGCTCTTCTCTCGGTATCTGTATATAGTGTCAGCCCTTCTCCCTGTATCTGTATATAGTGCCAGCTCTTCTCCCGGTATCTGTATATAGAGTCTCAGCTCTTCTCCCTGTATCTGTATATAGTGTCAGCTCTTCTCCCTGTATCTGTATATAGAGTGTCAGCTCTTCTCTCGGTATCTGTATATAGAGTGTCAGCTCATCTCTCGGTATCAGTATATAGAGTGTCAGCTCTTCTCCCGGTATCTGTATATAGAGTCTCAGCTCTTCTCCCTGTATCTGTATATAGTGTCAGCTCTTCTCTCGGTATCTGTATATAGAGTGTCAGCTCTTCTCCCTGTATCTGTATATAGTGTCTGCTCTTCTCTCGGTATCTGTATATAGTGTCAGCTCTTCTCTCGGTATCTGTATATAGAGTGTCAGCTCTTCTCCCGGTATCTGTATATAGAGTGTCTGCTCTTCTCTCGGTATCTGTATATAGTGTCAGCCCTTCTCCCTGTATCTGTATATAGAGTGTCAGCTCTTCTCCCGGTATCTGTATATAGAGTCTCAGCTCTTCTCCCTGTATCTGTATATAGTGTCAGCTCTTCTCCCGGTATCTGTATATAGTGTCAGCTCTTCTCCCTGTATCTGAATATAGAGTGTCAGCTCTTCTCTCGGTATCTGTATATAGAGTGTCAGCTCTTCTCCCGGTATCTGTATATAGAGTCTCAGCTCTTCTCCCTGTATCTGTATATAGTGTCAGCTCTTCTCTCGGTATCTGTATATAGAGTGTCAGCTCTTCTCCCTGTATCTGTATATAGTGTCTGCTCTTCTCTCGGTATCTGTATATAGTGTCAGCTCTTCTCTCGGTATCTGTATATAGAGTGTCAGCTCTTCTCCCGGTATCTGTATATAGAGTGTCTGCTCTTCTCTCGGTATCTGTATATAGTGTCAGCCCTTCTCCCTGTATCTGTATATAGTGCCAGCTCTTCTCCCGGTATCTGTATATAGAGTCTCAGCTCTTCTCCCTGTATCTGTATATAGTGTCAGCTCTTCTCCCTGTATCTGTATATAGAGTGTCAGCTCTTCTCTCGGTATCTGTATATAGAGTGTCAGCTCATCTCTCGGTATCAGTATATAGAGTGTCAGCTCTTCTCCCGGTATCTGTATATAGAGTCTCAGCTCTTCTCCCTGTATCTGTATATAGTGTCAGCTCTTCTCTCGGTATCTGTATATAGAGTGTCAGCTCTTCTCCCTGTATCTGTATATAGTGTCTGCTCTTCTCTCGGTATCTGTATATAGTGTCAGCTCTTCTCTCGGTATCTGTATATAGAGTGTCAGCTCTTCTCCCGGTATCTGTATATAGAGTGTCTGCTCTTCTCTCGGTATCTGTATATAGTGTCAGCCCTTCTCCCTGTATCTGTATATAGAGTGTCAGCTCTTCTCCCGGTATCTGTATATAGAGTCTCAGCTCTTCTCCCTGTATCTGTATATAGTGTCAGCTCTTCTCCCGGTATCTGTATATAGTGTCAGCTCTTCTCCCTGTATCTGAATATAGAGTGTCAGCTCTTCTCTCGGTATCTGTATATAGAGTGTCAGCTCTTCTCCCGGTATCTGTATATAGAGTGTCTGCTCTTCTCCCTGTATCTGTATATAGAGTGTCAGCTCTTCTCCCTGTATCTGTATATAGTGTCAGCTCTTCTCCCTGTATCTGTATATAGAGTGTCAGCTCTTCTCTCGGTATCTGTATATAGAGTGTCAGCTCTTCTCCCTGTGTCTGTATATAGAGTGTCAGCTCTTCTCTCGGTATCTGTATATAGAGTGTCTGCTCTTCTCCCGGTATCTGTATATAGAGTGTCTGCTCTTCTCCCTGTATCTGTATATAGAGTGTTAGCTCTTCTCCCTGTATCTGTATATAGTGTCAGCTCTTCTCTTGGTATCTGTATATAGAGTGTCAGCTCTTCTCTCGGTATCTGTATATAGTGTCAGCTCTTCTCCCGGTATCTGTATATAGAGTGTCAGCTCTTCTCTCGGTATCTGTATATAGAGTGTCAGCTCTTCTCTCGGTATCTGTATATAGAGTGTCTGCTCTTCTCCCTGTATCTGTATATAGAGTGTTAGCTCTTCTCCCTGTATCTGTATATAGTGTCAGCTCTTCTCCCTGTATCTGTATATAGAGTGTCAGCTCTTCTCTCGGTATCTGTATATAGAGTGTTAGCTCTTCTCCCTGTATCTGTATATAGTGTCAGCTCTTCTCCCTGTATCTGCATATAGAGTGTCTGCTCTTCTCCCTGTATCTGTATATAGTGTCAGCTCTTCTCTCGGTATCTGTATATAGAGTGTCAGCTCTTCTCTCGGTATCTGTATATAGAGTGTCAGCTCTTCTCCCGGTATCTGTATATAGAGTGTCAGCTCTTCTCTCGGTATCTGTATATAGAGTGTCAGCTCTTCTCCCGGTATCTGTATATAGAGTGTCAGCTCTTCTCCCGGTATCTGTATATAGAGTGTCAGCTCTTCTCCCGGTATCTGTAGCGTGTCACCTCTGTGGGGCAGTACTGTTAACCCTTTGTTAGTTGGGGGATAATCCTCGTGACTGCGGTTCTGTTCACACTTGAGAAGCTCTTGCACTCCTGCTTCCTCTCAGAGTCAGGCTGTTGCCTCAGCGAGCTGGGGTCCGTTGCATCAGTCTGCGCTCGGTCCCCTGTGTCTCTCCTGCTCTCGTCATTATCACCCTGAGCTCATTAACAGGAGGGAGGGGGAGGGAGCAGGGACCTAGGGCAGCAAGTCGCTTCACTGTATATAGACTGTCAGCTCTTCACCCTGTATTGCATCTATATGGTGTTAGCTCTTCTTGTATCTGTATATAGTGTCAACTATCCTCCCTGTATCTGTATATAGTGTCATCTCTTCTCCCTGTATCTGTATATAGTGTCATCTCTTCTCCCTGTATCTGTATATAGTGTCATCTCTTCTCCCTGTATCTGTATATAGTGTCATCTCTTCTCCCTGTATCTGTATATAGTGTCAGCTCTTCTCCCTGTATCTGTATATAGTGTCAGCTCTTCTCCCTATATCTGTATATAGTGTCAGCTCTTCTCCCTGTATCTGTATATAGTGTCATCTCTTCTCCCTGTATCTGTATATAGTGTCAGCTCTTCTCCCTGTATCTGTATATAGTGTCATCTCTTCTCCCTGTATCTGTATATAGTGTCAGCTCTTCTCCCTATATCTGTATATAGTGTCAGCTCTTCTCCCTGTATCTGTATATAGTGTCAGCTCTTCTGCGTGTATCTGTATATAGTGTCAGCTCTTCTCCCGGTATCTGTTTATAGTGTCAGCTCTTCTCCCTGTATCTGTATATAGAGTGAGTTCAGTCTATCAATAAACACTGTAGATAGAGGGTGAATGCCTCTGTATAAAACGTGAGCACTTGATGTGTTATATGGGGGTATCTCATGTATTTCGGGCGTCACTGGAAAGGAAGATGATTGTTTTTGCTCTGGTCGGTATATCCCCAGAGGTTCCCGGAGCCTGAGGCGCAGGGACAGGCACCGCCAGCACCCAGCTAATGAGATCTGATGTAATAGGATCTCCTGATTGCAGGGGGAGGACATGTACATGCATGAGACAGATATATACACACACACACACACACACACAACAGAGGTGTGTGTGTGTGTGTGTGTGCTCCAGGCCCCATGCCCACCCTGGAGGCAGCGAGGTGATCTGTAGGCAAATTCCTCGTCTTTTATACCCTCTCTGCCAGCATCCCCCCCCCCCCATGCCTCATCCTTTATATCCTGTGCCAGCATCCCCCCCAATGCCTCATTCTTTATATCCTCTGTGCCAGCATCCCCTCCCCCCCATGCCTCATCCTTTATATCCTGTGACAGCATCCCCCCCCAATGCCTTATCCTTTA
Organism: Ascaphus truei; assembly: GCF_040206685.1. Taxonomy (NCBI): domain Eukaryota; kingdom Metazoa; phylum Chordata; class Amphibia; order Anura; family Ascaphidae; genus Ascaphus; species Ascaphus truei. The sequence continues at coordinate 26,666,110 of NC_134500.1, forward strand.
TATCCTCTGTGCCAGGATCCCCCCCGCCCCCCAGTGCCTCATCCTTTATATCCTCTCTGCCAGCATCCCCCCCCAATGCCTCATCCTTTATATCCTCTGTGCCAGCATCCCCCCATGCCTCATCCTTTATATCCTGTGCCAGCATCCCCCCCAATGCCTTATCCTTTATATCCTCTGTGCCAGCATGCCCCCCCCCCAATGCCTCATCCTTTATATCCTCTGTGCCAGCATCCCCTCCCCCCCATGCCTCATCCTTTATATCCTGTGCCAGCATCCCCCCAATGCCTCATCCTTTATATCCTCTCTGCCAGCATCCCCCCCCAGTGCCTCATCCTTTATATCCTCTGTGCCAGCATCCCCCCCATGCCTCATCCTTTATATCCTGTGCCAGCATCCCCCCCAATGCCTTATCCTTTATATCCTCTGTGCCAGCATCCCCCCCCCCATGCTTCATCCTTTATATCCTGTGCCAGCATCCCCCCCCCATGCCTCATCCTTTATATCCTGTGCCAGCATCCCCCCCCCCAATGCCTCATCCTTTATATCCTGTGCCAGCATCCCCCCCCAATGCCTCATCCTTTATATCCTCTCTGCCAGCATCCCCCCCAATGCCTCATCCTTTATATCCTCTGTGCCGCCTCCCCCCCCCCTACGCCTCATCCTTTATATCTTCTGTGCCGCCTCCCCCTCCCAATGCCTCATCCTTTATATCTTCTGTGCCGCCTCCCCCCCCCTACGCCTCATCCTTTATATCTTCTGTGCCGCCTCCCCCTCCCAATGCCTCATCCTTTATATCCTCTGTGCCGCCTCCCCCCCCAACGCCTCATCCTTTATATCTTCTGTGCCGCCTCCCCCCCCCCTACGCCTCATCCTTTATATCTTCTGTGCCGCCTCCCCCTCCCAATGCCTCATCCTTTATATCCTCTGTGCCGCCTCCCCCCCCAACGCCTCATCCTTTATATCCTGTGCCAGCATCCCCCCCAATGCCTCATCCTTTATATCCTGTGCCAGCATCCCCCCCCAATGCCTCATCCTTTATATCCTGTGCCAGCATCCCCCCCCCCCAAATGCCTCATCCTTTATATCCTGTGCCAGCATCCCCCCCCCAATGCCTCATCCTTTATATCCTCTGTGCCAGCATCCCCCCCCCAATGCCTCATCCTTTATATCCTGTACCAGCATCCCCCCCCAATGCCTCATCCTTTATATCCTCTCTGCCAGCATCCCCCCCCAATGCCTCATCCTTTATATCCTGTGCCAGCACCCCCCCCCCCAATGCCTCATCCTTTATATCCTCTCTGCCAGCACCCCCCCCCCAATGCCTCATCCTTTATATCCTGTACCAGCATCCCCCCCCAATGCCTCATCCTTTATATCCTGTGCCAGCATCCCCCCCCCAATGCCTCATCCTTTATATCCTCTCTGCCAGCATCCCCCCCCCCAATGCCTCATCCTTTATATCCTGTACCAGCATCCCCCCCAATGCCTCATCCTTTATATCCTGTGCCAGCATCCCCCCCAATGCCTCATCCTTTATATCCTCTGTGCCAGCATCCCGCCCAATGCCTCATCCTTTATATCCTCTGTGCCACCTCCCCCCCCCAATGCCTCATCCTTTATATCCTCTGTGCCAGCGTCCCCTCCCCCCCCCCCCGGTGTATATCCTGCCCCCCTCCTCCCGTTGCCTCAGGGCCACCCCGGGTGCACATCCGGCCATGTCCTGTGAGGCAGTTTGCTTTCCAGGAGAGTGCCAGGAGTTCCTGTGCCAGCGCTGATTCCATCTTCCCAGAGGCGGTGCCAAACTGCCAAGTCTACAACGCTGGTTGGACTAAGATATCCGCACGTTCCCCTCCTTCTCACACCCTTCACACCCTTCACACCCTTCTCACACCCCTCACACAGGTTTGGGAGACACGGAAGGGTATCCCAAATATGAAAGTAACCAAAAGGATCTAATGAGGTTTCCCTGCAGGAGGAGGACAGGCCGGGTCTAGGATTCTAAGAGCAGCCACATTGGGACCCCCAGGGCAAGACCATCTTCCCCCCCCCCCCCTGACAGTGGGCCCACTCTCACATTAGGATCCCCGGAGCAAGACCACCCCGACAGTGGGACCCCCTCAGTGGCCCTCCCTCACATTGGGACCCCCTCGGTGGCCCCTCCCTCACATTGGGACCCCCCTCAGTGGCCCTCCCTCACATTGGGACCCCCCTCGGTGGCCCTCCCTCACATTGGGACCCCCCTCGGTGGCCCTCCCTGACATTGGGACCCCCCTCGGTGGCCCTCCCTCACATTGGGACCCCCCTTAGTGGCCCTCCCTCACATTGGGACCCCCCCCGGTGGCCCTCCCTCACATTGGTACCCCCTCAGTGGCCCTCCCTCACATTGGGACCCCCCTCGGTAACCCTCCCTCACATTGGGACCCCCTCGGTAACCCTCCCTCACATTGGGACCCCCTCGGTGGCCCTCCCTCACATTGGGACCCCCTCGGTGGCCCTCCCTCACATTGGGACCCCCTCAGTGGCCCTCCCTCACATTGGCACCCCCTCGGTGGCCCTCCCTCACATTGGGACCCCCTCGGTGGCCCTCCCTCACATTGGGACCCCCTCGGTGGCCCTCCCTCACATTGGGACCCCCTCCCTCACATTGGGACCCCCCTCGGTAACCCTCCCTCACATTGGGACCCCCTCGGTAACCCTCCCTCACATTGGGACCCCCCCTCGGTAACCCTCCCTCACATTGGGACCCCCCCTCGGTGGCCCCTCCCTCACATTGGGACCCGCCTCAGTGGCCCTCCCTCACATTGGGACCCCCCCTCGGTAACCCTCCCTCACATTGGGACCCCCCTCAGTGGCCCTCCCTCACATTGGGACCCCCCCGGTGGCCCTCCCTCACATTGGGACCCCCCTCGGTGGCCCTCCCTCACATTGGGACCCCCCCGGTGGCCCTCCCTCACATTGGGACCCCCTCAGTGGCCCTCCCTCACATTGGGACCCCCCTCGGTAACCCTCCCTCACATTGGGACCCCCCTCAGTAACCCTCCCTCACATTGGGACCCGCCTCAGTGGCCCTCCCTCACATTGGGACCCCCCCTCGGTAACCCTCCCTCACATTGGGACCCCCCTCAGTGGCCCTCCCTCACATTGGGACCCCCCCGGTGGCCCTCCCTCACATTGGGACCCCCCTCGGTGGCCCTCCCTCACATTGGGACCCCCCCGGTGGCCCTCCCTCACATTGGGACCCCCTCAGTGGCCCTCCCTCACATTGGGACCCCCCTCGGTAACCCTCCCTCACATTGGGACCCCCCTCAGTAACCCTCCCTCACATTGGGACCCCCCTCAGTAACCCTCCCTCACATTGGGACCCCCCCCGGTGGCCCTCCCTCATATTGGGACCCCCCTCGGTAACCCTCCCTCACATTGGGACCCCCTCGGTAACCCTCCCTCACATTGGGACCCCCCTCGGTGGCCCTCCCTCACATTGGGACCCCCCTCACATTGGGACCCCCCCTCGGTGGCCCTCCCTCACATTGGGACCCCCCTCGGTGGCCCTCCCTCACATTGGGACCCCCCTCACATTGGGACCCCCCCTCGGTGGCCCTCCCTCACATTGGGACCCCCTCGGTGGCCCTCCCTCACATTGGGACCCCCCTCACATTGGGACCCCCCCTCGGTGGCCCTCCCTCCCCTGCTGATGACTCTGCTTCTCTCGCCTGTTTAGTTTGCGGCTGTGCTGACGGTCACAGGATGAGTTGTAACACGGATTAGCCCCAGGGGTAGTAAAGTCTGAGCCAGGAGGCTGCCTCCCAGCCCTCAAAACAACCGCAGCTTGTCCCTGCCCCCTCCACTTGTTTATTTTAGGGTTTTATAATTACTGGTATTAATCCTGCATGGGAAGTAGTTCAACTTCTTTAACCCATTGTGCGCCTTGTGGCTGACACCATGTTGAATACATTGCCACTCCCCCCACAGAGTTGCTGTACTTTGCTATAGAAACTGTTGCGTGCCTGGTCCGCACATCATGGTCAGCGTCCCAGCAGCTGATGCTCCGACAGAACCTCCTTGACCTTGTCCAGGATGGTGTCCACCTCTGCCATGGCACCAAGCCCTGTGGGACACAACAAGTGACCGGTCACCTTCCCTGCCACCAAGAAGCTGCTACTGTGACGATCCACTCAAAGGGTCAGCAGGATAGGCTGGAGTACCAATCAAAGAGCATTTATCTGACCCCTGACCCTTTCATATCCTGTTCCAGGTCAAGCTAGTATTCAAGGGCATAAGGCCACGTCCATAGTCCGCGTGACGCGAACAAAAGGCCGCACCTCAATGAGGCAGGCCATGGAGCGCGCGATAGAGCGTGCGACAGTGCGGTAGACTTTTGGCGAGACTATTTTTTTATTTGTGCAACAAAAAAAGGGGCAAAGAGAGAAAAACACTAAGTCTCAATTCAATAACATACATAAAAAAGACTAAATAACACTTACATATGAAAGTAGCATCATGTACATCCAATCATCCACACATCCATTAGGAGACCCCCACGGGGAACAGATGATGGGGTCCCACAATCCACGGTACTGAATCATGCTGGAACCCGATCTGGTTCTCGCTGCAAGATGGCAGAAGCTGTGGATATGGTTGGAGTTCACTTCCTCGTGGAGACAGGGGGATGATGGTAGCTATAGGACGTCCGGCGTCACGTGGCTACCTGATGACTTCACCTCTACGCGTTTCGCGTCATATGACGCTTCATCAGGGGGTTGGTCTTATTGATCCTACGGCCGGTCTTAAATAGCAAAAGGGTTTTAACCCACAGCCAATAAGGATCTCAATCGGATGCAGAATAAAGCCTTCCAATTAGTGTAATCATAAGAAATGCTACGCTACAAAAAAACATAACCATGCACAAACCTTGGCTAACTAAGACAATGCACATATAATAACAAAACAAGACAAAACAAACCAAGATACCTTACTCTCAAACGATAGAGGCTGAGTATTACTGATATGCATTTTTTATTTTTAAGTGTTAATGAAATACACACATGGATATAAACATACATATATTATATACATATACACAGTGTTCGACAAACCTATACATTTGCTCGCCCCGGGCGAGTGGATTTAACATCGTGGCGAGCTAGTATTGGCCCAAGCAGCACATGTTTGGTACTAGGTGGCGAGTAGATTTTTTTGTGTGGCGAGTAGATTTTTTGGTGATTTGTCGACCACTGCATATACACACACAGACACATAACTAAGCAAGATGACAAATTGTTGTAAGCTAATAAACAGACCAAAAGCAATAATATCATCATGAAATGAATACAAAAAAATCCTAAAGATCTGATGACATATCAACATATATAGGTATATACATATGAGTGCATATCATTAAACTTTCAGATCTATAATTATCTGGTGTCCACACGTTGGGTAAGCAGCATATCCTATTTTAGGAGTGGGGCCAATTCTATTAACTCATTCAGTCCCCCCCCCCCCTACTGGTGCTTTGCTACCCAACGTGTATATCCAATCAAGCCCTAAAGTTCTCCTCACTAGAACATTTAAAAACTTTAACCCACAACAGTTTCTGGATGACCTTACCAACTGCCCATGGCACAGAATCGATTTAATTCCAGACCCTGATTCTGCGCTCGACTATTTCCAATCCGAGTTCTTAAAACTCTGCGATACCCATGCTCCACTACGCAAAATAAGGGTACGGGGGGCCCACCTTCCATGGGTTACAACTGACCTTATTGCACTCTACCAGCTCAGGGATACCTTGTGGAAAAGCTACAAAGTAACTGGCACTACCAAGGATCTCAATCACTACAGATGCATGCGGAACATGTGCACAAGGCAAACAAGGCATGCAAAAGCACAATATTACTCTGACAATCTCCACCAAAATACAACAAACCCAGCTAACTTCTGGAAGGTTATCAACAATATATTCCAGCCTCCTAACCATCAACAACCAAGTAATATCACTAAGGGGGATATTACTCTGACAGACCCCACTGACATTGCAAATGCATTCAATGATTACTTTGTGGGGTGCGCCACTAACTTATTAGCAAAACGCAGCCCAAACCACAAACCTGAATCTCATCCTGGGAGTACCCCTATAGTCCAACCCCCTCCCAACACTGCCCACAATTTTCAATTTGGCCCAGTATCTGAAGAGGAGATTATACAAGCGCTCCTCAAACTAAAACTTAGCAGCCAATGTGGACCTGACTTACTACAATCTAGGTTCCTACGACTTGGTGCCCCAGCCATTGCCAAACCAATTGCGTCCATAGTCAACTCTATCCTGTCTGCAGGCCATATCCCTAAGACCTGGAAAACTGCCAGAGTTGTCCCAATCTTCAAAAGTGGGGACAAAAACACTGTCTCAAACTACAGGCCAATCTCACTTCTCCCAATTCTATCCAAAGTCATGGAAAAATGTGTCCACTCCCAATTAAGCGATTTCTATACCAAGACAAATTTCCCTAGCCAATTCTAATCTGGGTTTCGTCCCAAACACTCCACTGTAACTACCCTGCTAAAAGTTTGCAATGAAATCCAGTGTGGAATGGAACGGGGACAACTCACTGGTGCAGCATTCCTAGATTTTGCAAAGGCTTTTGACACAGTTGATCATGCTATCCTGCTCAAGAAACTCCAGAGCTCTGGAATAGGGAAGCTTGCTTTAAACTGGTTTCAATCCTACCTATCAGGAAGATCCCAACATGTGTCCATCTCAGGCTCTAACTCCAACCCCCTGGATATCACCTGTGGTGTCCCGCAAGGCTCTGTTCTGGGGCCCCTACTCTTCTCAGTGTTCATTAATGATCTTCCCACAGCTTGTAAGGAAGCCTCAATACACATGTATGCAGATGACACAATCCTATATGCACACAGCCATAGCCTCTCTAACCTTCAACACATACTTCAGTCTGACTTTTTGAGACTCGAAAACTGGATTTCCCAAAACAAACTGTTTTTAAACACTGATAAGACTGTAACAATGGTATTCGGGACCAAGACTAAATTTTTAAAGCTTCCAGTGACTGAGCTCCTGATTAGAACCAACGCTAACACCACCCTAACTCCTGTTACTAGTTTTAAATACCTGGGCTTATGGTTTGACTCCCACTTAACATTCGGGATGCACATTGATATCCTGACAACCAAGACCTATGCCAAACTAGGGGCACTTTACAGGAACAAATCCTCCCTAAGTCTCCTGGTCAGAAAGCGTATCGCACAGCAGATGCTAATGCCAATTATTGACTATGGAGACATAGTATACGGCTCGGCACCTCAAACCCACCTTAGAAAACTTGACACCCTCTACAATTCAATTTGTCGGTTTGTTCTCCAATGCAACTACAACACACATCACTGCGATATGCTCAAAGAACTAGATTGGTCATCACTCGAGTCTAGGCGCAAAGTTCACCTTTCCTGTCTTGCCTTTAAATTCTTCATGGGCAAGCTACCCAGCTATCTGAACAAGCTCCTCACCCCTACCACATGCAGCACTTATCACCTGAGATCAGACTCCAAAAGACTGTTCATGGTCCCAAGGCTCAACAAAGTATCCGGACGTCCACCTTCTAATACCGTGCACCCCAAAACTGGAACAACCTACCAAAGACGCTCACATCCACCACCAGTTTAAGTTCTTTCAAATCTAAGGGTGTCTCACATTTTAATCTGGTCTGTAACTGTTTCATACGCCCATAATATATATTTTCTTTAACTGTGCACGCAATGTCTTGTATATAATGTATACCCTGTTCATTTATGTAACTGTATTTGTAACCATGTATTATTTGTTTTACTCTGTGCCCAGGACATACTTGAAAACGAGAGGTAACTCTCAATGTATTACTTCCTGGTAAAATATTTTATAAATAAATAAATATATCCAGAACTGCTCTCTTTGGAGGAGTTTCAACTCTCTGTCCCCTCTTCTAGGATCTCTTAGAACCACCTCATACCCCTAAAGTGTCATCCATCGGGTTTACCTTGGTGATGGGTCAAAAAGAGCTGTGATAGATTGTGTATCTTTTTACCCTTTTTCAAAAAGGTTGATGTCAATTCACACCTTGATTATCAGAGCAACCACTCGCGCCAATCCTTAATTAACATTCCATACGGCCAACTACTCCGAGTTCGTAGGACTTGCTCACAGGTATTAGACTTTCGAACAATCTGGAGTGATAGCCAAGAGGTTCATCAATAGAATTGATTGATAAATCGATTTAAGAAAAGTAGAGAGACTATCCTAGGGAACATCTTTTGATCCCCAAAAAGAACCACATAAAATATATAACAGGAGATAAAAGTGGAGATACAGCACTATTTATCACAGGGTTCTGTAAACAGGAAATTATAATTGTCAGAATTCTGCAAAAACATTGGGGTGTCCTCCAAATGGACCCCATTTTGCAAGATAGGATTGCATCAAAACCGAAAATAGCTTTAAGGAAAGCCAAAATCTCAAAAATCTATTGGCTCTGAGTGTTTTGAAAAAGGACACATCCAACATACCTCACTCAGTGTGGGAACTTTTTACAGAAACCCAAAGGGAACTATACACGTGGCAAATGCGTGGTATGTCCATATAGGTCACGCGATAAACGTATATGTGCTATAAAAAGGTAAAGAACACCAAATCACACAATTTATCAATTGCCTTACAAACTTTGTGGTTTATTATATGTGCATTGTCTTAGTTAGCCAAGGTTTGTGCATGGTTATGTTTTTTTGTAGCGTAGCATTTCTTATGATTACACTAAATGGAAGGCTTTATTCTGCAGCCGATTGAGATCCTTATTGGCTGTGGGTTAAAACCCTTTTGCTATTTAAGACCGGCCGTAGGATCATTAAAACCAACCCCCTGATGAAGCGTCATATGACGCGAAACGCGTAGAGGCGAAGTCATCAGGTAGCCACGTGACACCGGACGTCCTATAGCTACCATCATCCCCCTGTCTCCACGAGGAAGTGAACTCCAACCATATCCACAGCTTCTGCCATCTTGCAGCGAGAACCAGATCGGGTTCCAGCATGATTCAGTACCGTGGATTGTGGGACCCCATCATCTGTTCCCCGTGGTGGTCTCCTAATGGATGTGTGGATGATTGGATGTACATGATGCTACTTTCATATGTAAGTGTTATTTAGCCTATTTTATACATTTTATTGAATTGAGACTTATTGTGTTTTTCTCTTTTTGCCCCTTTTTTGTTGTATATGTTCCAGTCTAACTCCGCTGATCACAGGAGAGCAGGAGAGGGGTCGCCACCAATTCTGGGATTGAAGGGGACTATTTTGGGACAGCGTGCACTTTTCTTTGTATTTTTTTTATTTGTTCGCGCGGTGGGTGGGTCACGTGGGCGGTTTAGCCAATGAGGGCGAACCGTACGTGACATCACGGCCCCACCTCCTCATCGCACACGTCATAGGACTCCTACAGGCCACGTATCGCTTCTCTTACAGGCGCGAGACCCCATGTGTTCCGTCGCGCCTACTATATCCGAGGCCTAGATACCTATAGGGGCGTAACACCCGTATAAGTAAACTGGCACACGATGCCAATGTGTGTCAGCGTGTCCATGCCCAAATCTGTACCATCATTCTATACATCAGTCTGCATAGACTGTGACCAGTGTGTTAATGTGTGTACGTCAGCGTCTATATGCAGCGGGCGTGTCTGTATGCAGTGCGTCAGCGTCTATATGCAGCGGGCGTGTCTGTATGCAGTGCGTCAGCGTCTATATGCAGCGGGCGTGTCTGTATGCAGTGGGAGTGTCTGTATGCAGTGCGGCCTGTGTATCTGTGCAGTGCGTCAGCGTCTGTATGCAGCGGGCGTGTCTGTATGCAGTGCGTCAGCGTCTATATGCAGCGGGCGTGTCTGTATGCAGTGCGGCCTGTGTATCTGTGCAGTGCGTCAGCGTCTGTATGCAGCGGGCGTGTCTGTATGCAGTGCGTCAGCGTCTATATGCAGCGGGCGTGTCTGTATGCAGTGCGGCCTGTGTATCTGTGCAGTGCATCAGCGTCTGTATGCAGCGGGCGTGTCTGTATGCAGTGCGTCAGCGTCTATATGCAGCGGGCGTGTCTGTATGCAGTCCGGCCTGTGTATCTGTGCAGTGCGTCAGCGTCTGTATGCAGCGGGCGTGTCTGTATGCAGTGCGTGCCTGTGTATCTGTGCAGTGCGTCAGCGTCTGTATGCAGTGCGTGCCTGTGTATCTGTGCAGTGCGTCTGTGCGCCTATGTATGTATGTGTCAGTATGTGTGTCAGTATGTGTGATGATAGAGAGGATTTGGCCCGGGATTAAAGGGGTTACACCCCATTTGGCCACCCTCTACTCTCACCTGGGAAGCAAGGGGTTAACTGGACTGAGGTCCAGTAATGTGTTTTGCCTTGCTTCACTATTCAAATGTTTATTCCCCTGTGTAAATGTATTGTGGTATCCTGGTGTTTGCACTCACACGTACACTAGGGTTGATGCGGGAGAGAAGGGGTTAATGTTAAAATGGTGATCATAGCCCTTTGTGTAATTTTCCCGCCTTTTCAGGCTCCATTTTGCAGCCGTCCAAAGGTCGCCATTGAGCCTCCATGCGTTCTAATGGCAGAAGTAGCGGTTTTGGACCTGTTTTCCAGCGACGACCAGCAGGTGATGTCCGAGAGGAGGAGCGGCGGTTTCCCATTGTAAGTCAATGGGCTCATTGACTTCAATGGAGATTCCTCAACGCCGGCCTCGAGGAACAGGCTGGCAGCCATCCAAACCGCAGACCGCAAAAGCGGATACAATGTCTTTTAAAAGAGTTTAATCACTTTGGTCAAGTTCAACGACAATTGGCGTGGGAATCTTGGGTTCTAGGGCCCCTGGGAATAAAGTTCTTTTTGTCCCTAACCCCTAGGAACCCCCCACACACGATCCACACCGGGTCCGGAAATGAGGGACCCCCGTAAAGGGTCGAGCGGAGAAGGAGGGTCGCACCATTAAATCCAATGGCGACGGGCGCCATGCATTGTCAATGGCGGCGCCGGCCATTGATTCCAATGGGGAAAAGCCGCATGGCGAAAAAACAACTAAGTGTGAAATGTTGAAATGTGTAAGTCCATATCTCCGGTTCTGGAAGGACCAGAGGGATGAGATTTGGGTGACATATAGCCAAGGTTCCGGCTTTAATGCATGCCCATTCCCAGCCCCCTCAGACCAACCAGACGGAGTGTGGACGGAGGTAAAGATTTGTGAATTTTCTCATAGACGTCAATGGCGGCGGTTCCTCCATTGAAAGTCTATGGCGGGAAACTCCATTGACTACAACGGCGGAGTTGCTCCATTGAAACCCACGGCGGCGGAGCCCGTTGTTTTCAATGGGGATTTAGTGAAACGCTGAGATTTCTTTTTAGCGGAGATTTTTATAATAAAATATGAAACAGTTTATGTGATATTTGTATAACTCCGGTTCCATAGGTCGCAGCAGGCTGAAAGTTGGACCCTATAGTGTACCACTTCCGGCATTAAGGTCTGGAAAGTTTGGACCCGCTGGACCTACCAGAACCAGGTATTTTAATATGTGTAGGTATTAAAATGTATATGGGGTTTAGGTCTGCTCTGAAAACTGCAGACTCCTTCTGCTATGTTAATAGGCAGGAAGAGCATCCTGCAAAGAATTAACATAGCCCGGTGATCAAAAAGGTAACTGCCCTAATTGTTTATACTGGTGGCAAGAACAAAGGGGCTGAGTGGTTTTAAGTGTGATACTTCACACTTACAATGGAAGCCAAAATCTGCTTCAAAGAGATTTGTGCTAGACAGCTCGGCGCCTAGCGTGTAAGAGAAGGGGGTAAATGGTATAAAAGTCAGAGTCACCCCTTACTCAAGTGTTCCTTCATGTGCCTTCATGAGCTGCATGTATTGCTGTGATGTCAACTGAATTATGGAAGAAATGGCCCATCCTGTATCCTGATGGCTTTCTTGTCCTAACCTTTAAGTAAGTGTCAATATTTTGTCTGTTATTTGTATAATCTCGTGTGTTCACCTTTTTCAAGGAATAAATTATATTTTATCATATCTAAGTCTCGTCCGGTTCAACCCAGTTATATCTTTGGTGGTGTATTATTAATAGCCTGTCACAAAGCTCCCGTCACAGTATGTATGTCAGTATGTGTGTCAGTATGTGTGTCAGTGATCGTGTGTATATGCTCTGTGTGTTATTAATTCTTTGCGTGTTATTAAACCTGCGTGTTATTATACCGCTCTGTGTTATTATATATCTCTGCGTGTTATTATACCGCTCTGTGTGTTATTAAACCTGCGTGTTATTATACCGCTCTGTGTGTTATTAAACCTGCGTGTTATTATACCGCTCTGTGTGTTATTAAATCTGCGTGTTATTATACCGCTCTGTGTTATTATATATCTCTGCGTGTTATTATACCGCTCTGTGTGTTATTAAACCTGCGTGTTATTATACCGCTCTGTGTGTTATTAAACCTGCGTGTTATTATACCGCTCTGTGTTATTATATATCTCTGCGTGTTATTATACCGCTCTGTGTTATTATATCTCTCTGCGTGTTATTATATCTCTCTGCGTGTTATTATACCGCTCTGTGTGTTATTACATATCTCTGCGTGTTATTATATCTTTGCGTGTTATTAAACCGCTCTGTGTGTTATTATATATCTCTGCGTGTTATTATATTGTTATTATATCTCTCTGCGTGTTATTAAACCTGCGTGTTATTAAACCTGCGTGTTGTTATATCTCTGCATGTTATTATATGTCTCTGCGTGTTATTAAACCTGCGTGTTGTTATATCTCTGCATGTTATTATATGTCTCTGCGTGTTATTAAACCTGCGTGTTATTATATCTCTGCATGTTATTATATGTCTCTGCGTGTTATTCTACTGCTCTGCGTGTTATTATATCTCTGCGTGTTATTATATTGTTGTTATAAAGCTCTGCGTCCAATTTAAGGCAAAAAGTGAAAAGAATTTTTTTTTATCCATTCCACGGTTTCACATTTGCTGAGACTGTGGGATGGAAACTCCAGGCCAAAGTTTACAGCGGTTCTGGTTTTCATTCACCTGCCCTCCCAATTGAGAAAGAGGAATATATTGCAGTTAGTTTGGCTGCTTCAGTCTCTCTCTTAGAGCCTGGAGGCTGGGAGGCTGCTGCTCCCCAGGATCCAGTTAGGGGTAGACGCCCCCCCTCCCCCACGTATTGCAGCAACAGAGAATCTATTGGGACGCTGTCCCCATCTGACAGTTAAGGACTGAATGTTATCTCTGTGTTATATTAAGTTGGTAACTGGCTTACCCAGCCAACATTGCAGATAGGGATATGCTGCGAGTTAGACTCGTGACAGGAGTAGATGTTTATTTTTATGATTTCTTTTGTTTCTTAAAGTGACAGTGTTTAAAATGTTTAGTGTCACTAATGGAAAAATAAACCGTTGAGGGCTGAGTGCCCCTTGTGTGTATACACGTGTTTGTCCCCCTTTTCTACAAATTAAACCCTAGAAGACTGTCGCGCAGAGCCTGGGCAAACGGCAGCGCTACAAGAAGGGAGCCATTTGCCACAGTTGTTATACTACTCTGCATTGTTGTACCGCTCCGCGTGTGGTTGCACCGCTCCGCGTGTCTCTCGGCGTGTTATTACGCCTCTCGGCGTGCGCTGGCAGTTAGGGGTGGAACACTCCTGACCTGTGTCACCGCATGCGAGCCTCTTGGCCACGCAGGGAATCTCCGTGCAGCCAAAACCCCGGAGCTGCGCGGTTTGCTGGGCTGTGATTGGATGCTCCCACATCGCGGTATTCATGGCTGGGCAGAACAGCAATGGCTTCTTTAAATCCCACGCACGGACCACGCAGGTCTGCAAACAAGAATGGGGTGGGAGGTTTAGCGCTGTAATATACAGAGATGTGTTATACACAGATATATAGCACTGACATATACAGAGGGGGCGGAAGGCTCGGTGGCCAGTGAGATAGGGTCCAGCTGGTGGGGGGGGGTACAGTTCGGTGACGGGTGAGAGAATGTCTGGCCGGAGGTACGGCTCGGGGGGGGGCACAGTTCGGGGTTGGATGAGAGAGGGAAAGGACAAGGGGGGGGGCATGGCTCGGGGACGAGTGAGAGAATCCGGCCGGCGGGGGGTTTCCACGGTGCGGGGGCACGTGAGAGAGGGTCCGGCTGGGGGGGCACAGCTCGGGGGGGCGGGGGAAGACAGGGTCCAGCCAGGGGGGCACAGCTTGTGGGCGGGTGAGAGAGGTTCCAGCTGGGGGGGCACGGCACAGGGGTTGGGTGAGAGAGGGGGCGCACGGCTCTTACCAGGAGGTTGTCACAGATGCCACTGGCGATTTTCCCCAAGGTGTTGGCATCGAGGGGAGCGAGGAGCAGGAGGTGAGCCCAGCGCCGGAGATCAATGTGTAACACAGGGTCCGAGCGCCGCGTCCACATCTGAAATAAAAAAAAGCAGGAGGGGGGGGGGAGGAGGAGAAAAGAGAGAGGGGCGAGAGAGAGGAGAGGGGCGAGAGAGAGGAGAGAACATTTTTAGCCACCTGGCCACGGGGGCACAATGACGTAGTAGCTACATTACCCCCTCCCCAATACTCTTACACCGAGACCCCCTCCCCGATACCCTTACACCGAGACCCCCTCCCCGATACCCTTACACCGAGACCCCCTCCCTGATACCCTTACACAAACCCCCTCCCTGATACCCTTACACCGAGACCCCCTCCCCGATACCCTTACACCGAGACCCCCTCCCCGATACCCTTACACCGAGACCCCCTCCCCGATACCCTTACACCGAGACCCCCTCCCTGATACCCTTATACAGACCCCCTCCCTGATACCCTTACACCGAGACCCCCTCCCCGATACCCTTACACCGATACCCCCTCCCCGATACCCTTACACCGATACCCCCTCCCCGATACCCTTACACCGAGACCCCTCCCCGATACCCTTACACCGAGACCCCCTCCCCGATACCCTTCCATTTATTGTATTATAATTTACCGGCTGTGAGATGGCGGGGCGTACCGGCTGTGAGACGCGGGGCGTACCGGCTGTGAGACGGCGGAGCGTACCGGCTGTGAGATGGCGGGGCGTACCGGCTGTGAGATGGCGGGGCGTACCGGCTGTGAGACGGCGGGGTGTACCGGCTGTGAGAAGGCGGCGCGTATCGGCTGTGAGACGGCGGGGCGTACCGGCTGTGAGATGGCGGGGCGTACCGGCTGTGAGAAGGCGGCGCGTATCGGCTGTGAGACGGCGGGGCGTACCGGCTGTGAGACGGCGGGGCGTACCGGCTGTGAGACGGCGGGGCGTACCGGCTGTGAGACGGCGGGACGTACCGGCTGTGAGACGGCGGCGCGTACCGGCTGTGAGACGGCGGGACGTACCGGCTGTGAGACGGCAGCGCGTACCGGCTGCGAGATGGCGGGGCGTACCGGCTGCGAGATGGCGGGGCGTACCGGCTGCGAGATGGCGGGGCGTACCGGCTGCGAGATGGCGGGGCGTACCGGCTGTGAGATGGCGGGGCGTACCGGCTGCGAGATGGCGGGACGTACCGGCTGTGAGATGGCGGGACGTACCGGCTGTGAGATGGCGGGGCGTACCGGCTGTGAGATGGCGGGGCGTACCGGCTGTGAGACGGCGGGGCGTACCGGCTGTGAGATGGCGGGGCGTACCGGCTGTGAGATGGCGGGGCGTACCGGCTGTGAGATGGCGGGGCGTACCGGCTGTGAGATGGCGGGACGTACCGGCTGTGAGATGGCGGGGAGTACCGGCTGTGAGACGGCGGGGCGTACCGGCTGTGAGACGGCGGGGCGTACCGGCTGTGAGATGGCGGGGCGTACCGGCTGTGAGATGGCGGGGCGTACCGGCTGTGAGATGGCGGGACGTACCGGCTGTGAGATGGCGGGGAGTACCGGCTGTGAGATGGCGGGGCGTACCGGCTGTGAGATGGCGGGGAGTACCGGCTGTGAGATGGCGGGGAGTACCGGCTGTGAGATGGCGGGGCGTACCGGCTGTGAGATGGCGGGGCGTACCGGCTGTGAGACGGCGGGGCGTACCGGCTGTGAGATGGCGGGACGTACCGGCTGTGAGATGGCGGGACGTACCGGCTGTGAGACGGCGGGGCGTACCGGCTGTGAGACGGCGGGACGTACCGGCTGTGAGATGGCGGGACGTACCGGCTGTGAGATGGCGGGGCGTACCGGCTGTGAGTCGGCGGCACGGGACAGATATATAATCTGTGGTCAGACTCGGCGCAGTCTCAGTCCTGCTCACTTTCGTATACAGGTTAATGATCTCCCAAAATCAATGGAGAAATTCACCGATTCATTCAGCCATCACATGCGTGTTGTATGCAGATAACGTGACCATTTTATCTCCGACCCCAGTAAGGCTCAGGAAGCCACCTAACCTTGCCAGGAAGCCACCTAACCTTGCCAGGAAGCCACGGCACATTATAGGCCCTGCAGGTGAACTTAAGAAAGGACAAATATTAGTATTTTTCAGAAGAAACCTAAATAAAACCGACACTCAAAACTTAAATTCTACCTAGGTAGCCAGTGAATGACGCCCACTATACATCTCACCGGAGGTTACACCAGAGCACCACTATCTCCTAACCGGAGGCTACACCAGAGCACTACCATCTCCTCACCGGAGGCTACACCATAGCGCCACCATCTCCTCACCGGAGGCTACACCAGAGCACCACCATCTCCTCACCGGAAGCTACACCAGAGCACCACCATCTCCTGACCAGAGCACCACCATCTCCTCACCGGAAGCTACACCAGAGCACCACCATCTCCTCACCGGAGGCTACACCAGAACACCACCATCTCCTCACCGGAGGCTACACCAGAGCACCACCCTCTCCTCACGGGAGGTTACACCAGAGCGTCACCATCTCCTCACCAGAACCTACACTAGAGCGCCAACATCTCATCACAGGAAGCTACACCAGAGTGTCACCGTCTCCTCATTGGAGGGTACACCAGAGTGTCACCGTCTCCTCATTGGAGGGTACACCAGAGTGTCACCGTCTCCTCATTGGAGGGTACACCAGAGTGTCACCGTCTCCTCATTGGAGGGTACACCAGAGCACCACCAGCCATCCGGCTCATTCACATGACGTGACCAGGCCCTGGATGTCGGAAACACATTAAGGGCGCTTCCATCAAAATCGGTCAGCCCAACCACCCCCAGAAAACAAACTGGTGCCCATGACACACCTGGTACATCATAAGAGCATCAGGCGTGCCAGGGGACCGTGCCAGGTACGGAATCAGGGAGCTGTATAGATCGGGAGTATTAAGATAGCAATAAAGATTACACAAGAGAACTCTATTACAGAAAGCAACGTCCGGCTTCCGCCCTGTATAGCCAACCAAGGCTATTTTAGATCCAAAAATCTTTTTTTATGTAATGGGAAGCTTCTAATTTGAAAGAAATTACAAGCGAAAGAAATATATATATATATGCATTCTTTATTGTCACAGTGCTTAACTTTAATTGCCTAGCCATCCCATTCATTAATAACAATTGCAAACAGATGTTTCTCTTTCTCTGTTGAAGTCAGTCTTCGTCACTGTGCCGCGGTGTGCGTTCTCGTGGAAGCAGAGGCCTCAACGTTTGCCAGCGGTGAGGAGGCCACAGGATGTGAGTGGCGTGTGCGTGTAGGAGCCCAAGAGAAACGGGTCCAAAAGCATTACTGTCGAAACTGTGTCCGTGATGGTCACCTTCTACCCACACGTGACCACTTGGAACTTTGACGTATCTGTTCTTGTGTCCCATTGTCTTTACAATGTCTCCTTGAAGAGCAATCACTCGTTTAATGATCTTCTGTTCTGCGTTCTTTGGAGATATTAAAGACACGACGTCCCCGCGCTGGACTTCGTAATTCCTAATGCTCCATCGGTTTAAAAGAACTACATCGGATGAAGTTCTTCCACCTGGATTCAAGGAAGGCTGCATTGAAACGCCTTCCACTCTTGCGATACATGCCACTCGATCAAGAAAAGTCACGGTGACCGGAACAGCCACAAAAAAGCCACTTACAAATGCTCGGATATATCTTCTTCCATGCAACTGTGCCATACTCTGTCTCTCTCTGAGGCAGGCGCTCGGGCCCTTCCTGATTTCTCCTTTGCTATGCTGCTGCTTCCCAACAAATCTTCTGTATTGGAGTGAGGTCCAGGGCCTGGCACTGACCCGAACTTATGCTGAGAGACTGGCAGAGGGGAGAGAGAGCGAGAGAGAGGTACTGGCAGAGGGGAGAGGGAGCGAGAGAGAGGTACTGGCAGAGGGGAGAGAGAGCGAGAGAGAGGTACTGGCAGAGGGGAGAGAGAGCGAGAGAGAGGTACTGGCAGAGGGGAGAGAGAGCGAGAGAGAGGTACTGGCAGAGGGGAGAGAGAGCGGGAGAGAGGTACTGGCAGAGGGGAGAGAGAGCGGGAGAGAGGTACTGGCAGAGGGGAGAGAGAGCGGGAGAGAGGTACTGGCAGAGGGGAGAGAGAGCGGGAGAGAGGTACTGGCAGAGGGGAGAGAGAGCGAGAGAGAGGTACTGGCAGAGGGGAGAGAGAGCGAGAGAGAGGTACTGGCAGAGGGGAGAGAGCGAGAGACTGGCAGAGGGGAGAGAGAGCGAGAGACTGGCAGAGGGGAGAGAGAGCGAGAGACTGGCAGAGGGGAGAGAGAGCGAGAGACTGGCAGAGGGGAGAGAGAGCGACTGGCACCCCATCCCGCTAGCGAGCCCCTCACCCCCTCCCGCTAACGAGACCCTCACCCCCTCACCTCCTCCCGCTAACGAGCCCCTCACCCCCTCCCGCTAACGAGCCCCTCTCCACTTCCCACTACCGAGCCCCACAACCCTTCCCGCTAACGAGCCCCTCACCCCCTCCCGCTAACGAGCCCCTCACCCCCTCCCGCTAACGAGCCCCTCACCCCCTCCCGCTAACGAGCCCCTCACCCCCTCCCGCTAACGAGCCCCTCACCCCCTCCCGCTAACGAGCCCCTCAACCCCTCACCCCCTCCCACTGACGAGCCCCTCACCCCCTCCCGCTGACGAGCCCCTCACCCCCTCCCGCTAACGAGCCCCTCACCCCCTCCCGCTGACGAGCCCCTCACCCCCTCCCGCTGACGAGCCCCTCACCCCCTCCCGCTGACGAGCCCCTCACCCCCTCCCGCTGACGAGCCCCTCACCCCCTCCCGCTGACGAGCCCCTCACCCCCTCCCGCTGACGAGCCCCTCACCCCCTCCCGCTGACGAGCCCCTCACCCCCTCCCGCTGACGAGCCCCTCACCCCCTCCCGCTGACGAGCCCCTCACCCCCTCCCGCTAACGAGCCCCTCACCCCCTCCCGCTAACGAGCCCCTCACCCCCTCCCGCTAACGAGCCCCTCACCCCCTCCCGCTAACGAGCCCCTCACCCCCTCCCGCTAACAAGCCCCTCACCCCCTCCCGCTAACGAGCCCCTCAACCCCTCATGCTCCTCACCCCCTCCCGCTGACGAGCCCCTCACCCCCTCCCGCTGACGAGCCCCTCACCCCCTCCCGCTGACGAGCCCCTCACCCCCTCCCGCTGACGAGCCCCTCACCCCCTCCCGCTGACGAGCCCCTCACCCCCTCCCGCTGACGAGCCCCTCACCCCCTCCCGCTGACGAGCCCCTCACCCCCTCCCGCTGACGAGCCCCTCACCTCCCACTCGTCACAGTCGCTGTATACAGGTGCCGGGATCTCCTGCACCCGGTAGAAGTGTTTTGCTCTCTCCGTGGTCACCACCTGAACCTCCAGCTGTGGGAGGAAGAGTAAGGTCAGCATGAAAACACCGCAGAGCGCGCCGACCGCAGAGCGCGCCGACCGCAGAGTGCGCCCGACTGCCGACCGTGCCAACCGCAGAGTGCGCCCGACTGCCGACCGCAGAGCGCGCCAACCGCAGAGTGTACCCGACAGCCGATCGCGTCAGCCGCAGAGTGCGCCCGACTGCCGACCGTGCCAACCGCAGAGTGCGCCCGACTGCCGACCGCAGAGCGCGCCAACCGCAGAGTGTACCCGACAGCCGATCGCGTCAACCGCAGAGTGTGCCCGACTGCCGACCGCAGAGCACACCGACCGCCAAGCACGCAACGTGTGATCGCCAATCACAGAGGGTGTGAAAGGGTGTGACGTGTGACCGCCGTACGAGTGTGTGACGTGTGACTGCTGTATGCAAAGCGCCAGACCGCCGTACGCCGAGCGTGCGCCGTGTGACCGCTGTCCGCAAAAAGCGCGACGTGTGACCGCTGTCCGCAAAAAGTGCGACGTGTGACCGCTGTCCGCAAAAAGTGCGACGTGTGACCGCTGTCCGCAAAGAGCGCGACCGCTGTCCGCAAAAAGTGCGACGTGTGACCGCTGTCCGCAAAGAGCGCGACCGCTGTCCGCAAAAAGCGCGACCGCTGTCCGCAAAAAGCGCGACCGCTGTCCGCAGAGCGGGAGACGTGTGACCGCCGTACGCAGGTCACTTGTGGGGCGAAATGGAGCACCTAAAATGAGCGTATCATATATTAGACATTGTGATTATATATAGAATTAGATCAGTGTATGTTAGCATGTTGAAGCCGTAACGTTGCCATGTAACCGAAACGTTACATACGTGTAGCAGAAACTCGCGAGCCTGGAATGTGAAGGTGAGTTACGGCCGTTACATCAGCCTGACAAGAGCATCTTTACAAAGTCCCAATATTAGTAGGATAATAAAGATGGCTGTAAAATACTCGTAGCTAATCAGTCTGGAATAGGCGAGGCGTTTCGGAGCAGAGATTGATGGTGTGAGCAGCCACCGCACAAGGATGTCTGGGAAATAAAAATAGGGAGACGTTGTTCTGCCATCAATGTCTAAAACAGGGGGGGCACAAACTGGGGGCGCAAGAATCCCCCACGCCCTTCCCCAAGGCATTTAAAGTTAATGCCAGGGGTGGCGTGAAGCCTCTAACATCCCTTACCTGCTGTCAGCCGGCTCTTCGGTGACACGTCGCCATGGCAACGCAGCGTCAAAAGATGCAGCGGGATGATGTGACGTGTCGCCATGGCAACGCGCGTGAAATGACGCTGCGGGGTCACGTGATGTCACATGACCCGCGGCGTCATTCGACACCGGGGCGTAGGAGAGGGGCGCCAACACTGGAGCTGCGAGGCAGGGGGGGGGGGGGGGGGGAGGGGCGCAGGTCAAAAACTTTGCACACCCCGGGTCTAAAAGATAACGGCTGAAGATGAAAACATGGTTTCTTGCTGCCTGTTAATTGCTATGTATAATCTGTCTGGTAGTGAGAAAAAGGTGAAACTGCCCCAGATTCACTGAAATGATAGGAAAAGGGTAATAAAAAAACCAAGCTAAAGAAATTAAGAATCATAACAACAACTTTAGTTATATAGCATGTTATTCTCCGAATGGGACGCAGCCCTTCAGTTACACAAAGGGAAAAAGAAGAAAACATTAAGATTATAAATGTGACCAAACACAGGGAAAGATACAGTACAGGGGGGGGGGGGCGCAAGGAGTGGGGGAAAGCCAGCAGAGGGGCACAGGGGAAAATGATTGCGCCCCCCTGCAGAACTGTATCTTTTCTCTCTTACCTTGATTCAGACGTCCTGGCGTCATGTTGTCATGGCAACGTGACGTCACATGACCCCGCGGCATCATCTGACGCCACGGTGCCATGGCGACGCGTCACCAGGAGCATCTGAATCAAGGTAAGTAAGGTTTACAGAGGCCCTGCAGCTCCCCCGGCATTAATTGAAATGCCTTTGGGAAGCGCGTGCGAGGCCTCTGTAACCCCCGCGCCCCCCCCCCAGCAAGCCTCGCACCCCCCCCCGGGGGGCGTGCCCCCCCACTTTGCGCACCGCTGCAGTACAGGATGGGACGGGGCTGTAACTATTAAATGCTGGACAGGTTGTGGGTCGGTAATGAAATGCCTGGGTAAGCAGGTCGGCCCTGAGCCTGTTATAGATGCCCAGAGGGGGGCCGCTCGAACTGAACGAGACAGACTGTTCCAGAGAGTGGGAGCGGCGTGGCTAAAAGCTCGGGCGCCACAGGAAGTCACGGGGGTTCTGGGAACTGTTAGGAGAACGGTCAGGCGTCCTACACCCGCAGGACAAGGGATCCTCCTTTGGAGGGGGATCCAGTGCTTAATCCTGGCTATGTTGTTTATGTGGAAGAATGAAGAGTTGATCACGACTGACACCTGATGATTACGGGTCAAGTCGCAGTCAAGAACAACGCCAAGATTCTGCACACGGACATTATTATGCAAAGAAGTATGGAGAGATGCATGCTGGGTATTGCGTAAAGAAACACAAACACAAGTTCCCTAATGAATAAACTCTCAGTAAATGGTGCGATGAAAATGAGTAGAAATAAAAACCTTTTAATAGTATAAAATATTGTAATGAGGGACTTGGTATTTATAGTTCCATGGCCAATCCCTTTAACCACATACATATAACATTTAGCATATATATAAATGCTTATTTATCTGCCTCCTTATTTTGTACCCTATGTAATCCATATATCTACTTCCAATGGAATGTCATTAATATGATCCTTGGAACTTCAGTGCTGGCCCAGTTTCTCACGGCTAAATGGGTCCAATATATGGCATTGATATCTTTCAAGAAAATACTCAGTCACCGAGTGTTCCTTTTTTGTGTTTCTATTAGTATATATTTACCCCTATTTGTACCACAGTATATCACTATATTTTATAATAATACTAGGCTGATGTGGGTGTTTTCCCGTCTTTCCCCTTACCTCATTATTATTGCGTAAAGAAGTATGGAGAGATGAATGGTGGGTATTACCCAAAGAGACAGGAAAAGGGATGAATGGGTTCGAAACCGACATGGGGCATCACAAGGGGAAGACATTACAATGGCGTCGGGCCGGACATATCGCAGGAAGAAGTGACCGGCGTTGGGTAAGGATGGAACTCGACTGGATCCCAAGAGAGATTAAAAGACCAAGACGTCCAAAGTAAGAATGGGAGGATGGGGATGAGGGAATGTGTGGGAGAAGAGAGGCTGGAGCCGCAGGACCTGGGGGATCATTGGTGGCAGCAGCAGCGAATAAGAGGGAGGCCTGAGAGTTTTGGCATGCACAGATATACAGCGGTGCCGAGTATGACTCACCCCTGGAATGCGCAAGAGTCCGGACACGAGGAGGGGCAGTTTCAGAGCGGCCACACTGCCCGTGACTCCCACCAGCACCCGTGCTCCAGGAGTTGGGGGGGAGGCCGGGGTCCCAGGAGCCGGCGTGGGGACTGTGGCCCCTTCCTGCTCTGGGTCAGTGTCCCCAGAGACTATGTCCATCACAGGAACCTCTGTAGAAGGAGAACACAGACTTGCTAATAAAGCTGAAATCCAACATAGCCGACCAAAAACCAACCCGGCATAAACAATGTAACAAATCCAATTGGCTTCCTTAAACTCATGTAACTGTGCTAAAAGCAAAGATTGGACTGCTTTTACATGCTGCATTTCTTCGAGGTGCTATGAGTGGGGAGGGGGGGAGTGTTGGTCAATCAAGTGATTTATTTCCCCTTATCCCCCGTCCTTATCAGAGACAATACAGATAAGGGGAGAGGGGGCTTTGCCTGTGCAAACTCTTGTTGAACACACAGAGACGTCAGACACAATAGAGCAGCGCGAGGAAATCAGCCCCCTCCCAAGTCTCAGCTCCCCGTGTTCCTATAATAACTTTAATAAGGATTTAATACTTATAGGGGGCAGATTTGGGTAAAAAGGCGTCAGTCACCCAGATGTATCCCCTTAACCCTGTCACTGCCATTAGTACACTTTGCCCCTAGGAGGGACTGACCCCTTAACCCTGTCACTACCATTAGTACACTTTGCCCCTAGGAGGGACTGACCCCTTAACCCTGTCACTGCCATTAGTACACTTTGCCCCTAGGAAGGACTGACCCCTTAACCCTGTCACTGCCATTAGTACACTTTGCCCCTAGGAGGGACTGACCACTTAACCCTGTCACTGTCATTAGTACACATTGCCCCTAGGAGGGACTGACCCTTTAAAGCCAGCTACACACCTCTAGGACTAGAATCCTCTATTGAGTAAAATTAAAAAAAGCCAGACATCTAGCAGTTACTAGAGGGACACAGAGAGAAATAGAAGGGCAATATATACGTCTATAGGATCCTCCCTACAGGAACACTGTGGGAGAAGGAAGTACAGCTGTATAGAGTGCAAGCTCCCCGGGTCAGGGCTCCGGAGAGGATCTTATATCCCTTTGTTTGTATTTGATTTTGCACAGAACAGAAATCAGCGGCAGTGCTATAGACAAATACTAACAATAATAACAATATATACATAATACTAATACAGATAAAGTATGAATAATAATATCATTAGCAGTAATACTAATAACACTCCTAGTAATAATAAAGTGCATGTGTCTACCCGTGACGTCACTGATACATAACATACACAGACTGATACAGTCCCAGTAAGGAGACAAGGCCTGGAGACGAACCCCGGGACCACCTGACACCGGAGCTCCGAATCTGCCGCAGGAAACTACACCTCCCGGCAGCCTGTGCGGCCAAAACTACACCTCCCGGCATCCTGTGCGGCAAAAACTACACCTCCCGGCATCCTGTGCGACCAAAACTACACCTCCCGGCATCCTGTGCGGCCAAAACTACACCTCCCGACAGCCTGTGCGGCCAAAACTACACCTCCCTGCATACTGTGCGGCCAAAACTACACCTCCCGGCATCCTGTGCGGACAAAACTTCACCTCCCGGCATCCTGTGCTGCCAAAACTTCACCTCCCGGCAGCCTGTGCGGCCAAAACTACACCTCCCGGCATCCTGTGCGGCCAAAACTACACCTCCCGGCAGCCCGTGCGGCCAACACTACACCTCCCGGCATCGGCCAAAACTACACCTCCCGGCAGCCTGTGCGGCCAAAACTACACCTCCCGGCAGCCTGTGCGGCCAAAACTGCACCTCCCGGCAGCCTGTGCGGCCAAAACTACACCTCCCGACAGCCTGTACGGCCAAAACTACACTCCGTGGCATCCTCTGTAGTTTGAACTACATCTCCCGGCATCCTCTGCGAACGGAACTTCTCCTCCCGACATCCTGTGAATTCTTCCAACTTTATTGTTCGCTGCGTGGACAGTGCACATTGAGACTGGAATGTATACACAATGATATTCCCATTATTATTATTATATACATATTATGTTAAAATGAGAATGATGGAAGAAGCACACAGGAGCCTTTCTGTAAGTAACTTACGTTGTATTTAAAGCATTAGAGCAGGTATAAGCTTAACGGGACGTTTCAGGGCAGACACGTCCTCTCCTCAGACCGGTACACCTTTGTATGGTAATAATAATAATAGCATGTTCTGGTATAGCGCTGCTATTTGTACGTAGCGGTTTAGAGACATGTTGCAGGCACAAGTCCCTGACCTGTGGAGCTTACAATCTATGTTTTTGGTGCCTGAGGCACAGGGAGATAAAGTGACTTCCTCAAGGTCAGAAGGAGCCGACACCGGGAATTGAACCAGGTTCAAACTCGGTGCCAGTCAGTGTCGTTACTCACCGAGCCGCTCCTTCTCTGATCTGGTCTAAGGAAAGGACGTGTCTGCCCTGATACATCCAATTATGCTTATACCTGCTCTAATGCTTTAAATACAAAGTAAGTTACTTACAGAAAGGCTCCTGTGTGCTTCTTCCATCATTCTCATTTTTGCATGTCCACTTGGATCCAGCTTTGAGACGCCGGGATCAGCAGAGGGTGAGTACCAGGGAGGAAAGTATTGTCATATTTTTTCTATAAATAACGGTGTGCGACTCCTCCAACCCCCTTTTTCAATTAATTAAGTCAATGTTGTAAATAATGATTCTTCTAATAATTTGTTTTATTATTTGAGCAGTTAAGAAAACAGTGTCCCCCTCTCTGCTTTCTCCCTGATATAAGTTCTCTTCTCCCAGGAAAGGTTGATAGGAAGATTCGCTGCTGGTGCCAGGCTTAGGTCCCTGAGGCAGGGAGGAAAGATTACCTTTCCATTGAGTAATTCTTATTGTAATAACATGGACCGTCACGTGAGTTAGACTGTCGTCCCAGTGAGTGAAACTCGTCCCAATGAGACTCATCCAGTGAGGGAGACCGTCCCATTGATGCTGTCATCCAGTGAGTGAGACCCGTCCCATTGAAGCTGTCATCCAGTGAGTGAAAATCGTCCCAGTGAGACTGTCATCCATTGAGGGAGACCTCTTTCCCTGAAATGAGTGACACTGCCCTTTTATGAGTGAGCCTATTCTGTGTGCGTACCCCCCATGAAAGGCCGAGCGTGTATCCTCTTCAGAACATGTCTTCTCTGAAATAAATCACTTGTGACATCTGGTTTTAAACCTTCCTTTATTTCTGCATTCAATCACACACTTCATTTCCAAGACTCTTCTGACCCAATGTCAATAAATTAGAGAAAGTACACATGAAATTACTACAAATCGGACCTTGTGACAGGATCCCGGGGTAACATTGCAAGCCCCCAACTCCCCTCTGAACAGAAGCACCCCTGGAGGCTCAAATCTCCAACCTGGACTTCCCACCTTGTGGGACCTTCACGTGTGACATTGTAGAGCACACAGGTATAGAGTCAACCAAGAGTGAGACTGTCGTCCCGTGTACATTTCCTGGATTTCATTTTGGGGACGGGTTTCAGAAGGATAAACACAGAGCGGGGGGGCATCACGTGGTCATCAGCCATGGAATGTGCAGCAAATACAAGAACAACATCACAAAATTGAGATCTTGAATATTCACTTCAAGGTCTTCATTCTACACTGCAGAGAGGTGTGAGGTGACCAGGGAAGATGGCAGTGTACGGAGACCCCATATTAACCCTGGGTTTTACCTCTGCTGTAACTGAATGACCACACTCCCTCGCTGCCACCCTGTCAAATGCCAGGTGCAGGTTCAGGAAGAGATCAGATCTGCGTTCCACCCCGACTCATTTTTGTGACAAATGCACCCACATTTGAAACACTGAAAAATGTACAGCAGATACCTGCATCAGTTTGGAATCTCCATACACCGCAGCCTTTGTGACCCTTTACATGCAGTCTTCTGAATCCCAATGGTATAAATTCATCATTGCGGACTGCTTTCTGTGCGTTTTCCTGAATGATATTTATAAACTCTCACACCTCAACACTTCAGCCTGCAGAGCAGAGCTCTTCAACTAGTTCTCCAAATGGGGCAAGATCAAAAAAAAACATTTAGAAGTTGACGTGCCAAAAGTTTATTGTAATGAAATGTATTATATTTCATCCTTTTGCCAGCAGAACATCTGCACCATATATTATATTTACATTTAATTAATTTACAAGTGAGCTTCAGTTTGAACAAACTGCACTTGGCTTCCTAAGGAGTTGCTATGAAACTAGCCGGAGCAGAGAGCCCGTGTGGGGCACCAGTCAAAGAGCCCCATGGCCGCCAGTTGGACAGCCTTTGTGGGGCACCAGTTGAAGAGCCCCATGGCCGCCAGTTGGATAGCCTTTGTGGGGCACCAGTTGAAGAGCCCCATGGCTGCCAGTTCAGGAGCCCATGTGGGGCACTAGTTGAAGAGCTCGGGTGTAGAGGTAACACTTGAGACACTTAGCACCCAGTCATATTTGGGGAGGACACCTGTGACCCCACAATACTTGATAACCATTTAATTTCACACCCCGGGAGGCTTTAATGTCAGTTTCCCGGGTTTGATCCCCGTTAAGCTGCCTAGTTTACATTTCAAGTTCAAACAGTTTAATATATTATTAACACACAATTCTAATGGCGAATACATCAACGTATCAGTCTTCAGTTGGTCCAGTAAAGGTTAGCACAAGAAAGAATAAGATGGTATCTCAATAATATGCCGTCTCCATGCCCAGAGAGGCGGATCCTACCTTACATGATAAGCAGGGGGAAGATATCTACGCGCACCTCGTCTCAATATTAAATCACTATACACAAGGATTGTGTAACAGAAACAGCTTTACTACGGACCTTAAACCTCTACCCCCCCATATAATCATGCTGTGATATAAAATGGTGCCGAGTATATCCACAAACTAGAACGGATTTCTCACAGAACGAGAACCAGATTAGGGCGATTGAAAACTGTAACTGAACCCCCCCCCTTTAAAAAAATCCATTATAGGAGGGACTGTATATTGTACAGCTTCTTCATTATCTGGGAGTGAATTGATGTATTGGCAGCTTGCTATTGGCATGAGGTTTGGCAGCCATTTTGTTTCCCCTAGAGGGGAATTTAAACTCAGTAACTTCACCAGTAAGTATATCAGGAACTGGCCTATTCCGCTTGGAGCCTGGTACTGATAACAGCACCAGTAAACCAGCAATACATGGGCTAATACCACAATACTAGGAGCGTGCTCAACAACACACAGTCAGCAGTCCATAATGCCCGAGCTCATCTTCCCCACCTCTCTGCTTTGAAGGCGGCCATATTAAGAGTTACCAATAAGAATTTTCAACCACAAAATAAAGTACGGAGCGCTTCAGTCAATATGTTAAACGAGGTTATGGGGGGGGGGGGGGAGATTATAAATTAAACTAAAAGGAGGGGGATTCCAGAAAGCTCCTTGTTCAAGTGACACAGCCTCGGGAAAAGGGAGCAATTAGAATTACCGAGGCAGGAGAGACACAGGGAGCCCCCCCCCCCCCCCCCGGGGATCACGCAGGAAGTCTCCCCGTCCCCAGGCAGGGAGTCCCCCCCACCCCGGGGATCAGTGTGTCCGAGGCTGGAAGGGAACTTACACCCCCACTCCACCAATGTATTAGGGAACGTTAACGCCTTCACTGCCGGCAGGGTGAGCACTATCTTCACATTATACATACACAAATATATATATATTATATATGTTTGCATATTATTTGGGTGTAACCGGGAGAGTAAAGACAGAGATGGCCACATGAAGAAACACAGCGCCAAGCAGGTACGTTTCCTTACACTTTCTCCAATCAGAGGCCACATAAGCCACGTTTCTGTCCTCACAGGGACCTTCCCCAGACTGAGCCACACAAACGCAGAGCATATGGCCACGTCCCTGGGCACGATCCTTCCCATATTGGGGGGGGGGGGTTATTTCCGAGCGCCGGACACATTTCCAGTTATTGTACATCCCATATGGACATTGAATGTACTATTTCAGCGTGCGCACGTATTTGGGGAGGGCTTGTTAGGGACTCTGGGTGATCGCTGTCATTACACAAATAAATAAAAGCCTTTATATAGCAGCACTGGCAATTTATATGTCTGATGCCCGAACTGAGCTTTCCGGGATTGCGTATTCTTAAACTTGGTCATTTACCTCGTTTTCCCCCTACAGAATGCGGGGCCCCCACAGAGAGCGGGCGCGGGGCCCCCACAGAGAGCGGGCACGGGGCCCCCACAGAGAGCGGGCGCGGGGCCCCCACAGAGAGCGGGCGTGGGGCCCCCACAGAGAGCGGGCGCAGGGCCCCACAGAGAGCGGGCGCGGGGCCCCCACAGAGAGCGGGCGCGGGGCCCCCACAGAGAGCGGGCGCGGGGCCCCCACAGAGAGCAAGCGCGGGGGCCCCAAGAGAGCGGGCGCGGGGCCCCCACAGAGAGCGGACGCGGGGCCCCCACAGAGAGCGGGCGCGGGGCCCCCACAGAGAGCAAGCGCGGGGGCCCCAAGAGAGCGGGCGCGGGGGCCCCCACAGAACGCGGGCTAATTTCCGGGTGATTGTGTTCGTATTGTCAGCGTTTGCGTGGCTTTGCCCTGGGGAAGGTCTATGTGAGGCCCGGTTACTGCCCTGGGGAAGGTCTCCGTGAAGCCCGGTTGCTGCCCTGGGGAGGGTCTCGGTGAGGCCCGGTTACTGCCCTGGGGAGGGTCTCGGTGAGGCCCGGTTACTGCCCTGGGGAAGGTCTCTGTGAGGCCCGGTTACTGCCCTGGAGAAGGTCTCTGTGAAGCCCGGTTACTGCCCTGGGGAAGGTCTCTGTGAGGCCCGGTTACTGCCCTGGGGAAGGTCTCTGTGAGGCCCGGTTACTGCCCTGGGGAAGGTCTCTGTGAGGCCCGGTTACTGCCCTGGGGAAGGTCTCTATGAGGCCCGGTTACTGCCCTGGGGAAGGTCTCTGTGAGGCCCGGTTACTGCTCTGGGGAAGGGCTCTGTGAGGCCCGGTTACTGCCCTGGGGGGTGAACAGATTTACAATTCCCTTCATACATAGGCTGTGCTTATAGTGCCGTCGCGCCGCTTCTACTATAAGCGCACGAGACAGCGGCAATACATTTGTTTTGCCGCGACATTGCGTCGCGGGCACTATAAGCGCAGCCTAAGTGTTTCGAGGTGGGCCTGCGTATGAGTATACATCAATATATATCTATCACTGGGCTGTGTTTCCCATTGCCCTCCTAAGGATATCTTATAAATTTCAGTTCAAAACTGGTCCTTAATAACTATTGTAGTCTGCAAACTAGAGACCGTTAGTCTGAAACTCCCATCACTTGTGGCGCACTTGCGTTGGGGACGCGCGCGTGCACACACACACACACACACACACACACACACACACACACACACACACACACACTACAGCGCCATGTAGGGTAGCAGTCTCACAAAGATTCTATTGGAGGCCACATAATCCATTAACATTCTGTGCACTGCGATACAGTCATTGTGAGTCTGCGGACCTGCGTGGCACATACTTGTGGCGTGTGCTTGATATGTCCTTGGGAATGTATCTATTACTCTATTTCATACGTTGCACACGCCCAATGATTCCGATCTCCTCCAGCTCCCGATACTCTGTGGGTCACGCACTTACACGCCACTGTCACTTACGCACCATGTTACTTGCACGCCACTGTCACTTACGCACCATGTCACAGGGGAAGGGGAGATCCAAAACACGAGTAAACTACTAGGGAACGGCGGGTGGGAGGTGACCTTCCAACCCCAGGGAATGTACGTCTCGTGGCTCCTTCGCCCCATCGCTCACATCTGGTTGGAGTAGCCATAGTTTGGCGTGGCCGAGTACTGAGGCTCGTTCTGCATCATGGCGCCTTGGGCGGCCCCCATAGCTGCGTTCTGAGCCGCGTCCTGCACGTGAGGGTTCTTCCATGCTCCCGTGGTCCACTCCTCCTGCGCCTTGCTCATGCTGCCCCCCGCTCCACGGTAAAACTTGTGCACCTGTCAGGGGCATTTATTTACTTGTGTGTGCTTCTTTGTTCATCCATCTATCTCCCCCCCTCTCTCCTCCATCTTTCAATCAATTCCTCCCTCCGCTCCACCCATCTCTACTTCCCTCCCTTCCTCCATCCATCTCTACCACCCTCCATCTCCCCATCTTTACCTCTGCCACTTCTCCCGCCATCTCTACTACCTTCCATCAACTGATTCCCCCAATCCATCCACTTCTCCACCATATCTGTACCCCCTCCCTCCCCTTCATTCCTTACAAGTTGCGCAGATACAACAAATCATTTACAGCCATTCATTCTGTGGCATTAAGCGCCCTGATTGGGACGCGATCCCTGAACCGCCATCCCCTAGCTCAGTACCTTGGTAAGGGCCACGAAAGAGAAGATGGCCACAGCTGTGAACATGATGGTCGGGATCAGCATCACCACCGCAGCGCCCACATTCGTACCAAAGAAACCAATTGTGGCAATCCAGCCACTGAAAGGGGGGAGAGAGGAAGGGCGAAGAGAGAGTCGGGGAAGGAGGAGGAAGAAGAGGAGAGAACCGTCATTCAGGTGACAAAGAGATACATGTTTCAAATAATCCAAGTGTGCGCTCCAACATCGAGTCACACCGACAGTGAAGTGGAAGACTTCTACCATGAAATCTACCAACTTAAATATACGAGGGAA
>NC_134500.1:26703050-26715550 GCF_040206685.1 Ascaphus truei
AACAAGGGGTCTGCAGCATCAAAACAAGAATACAGGAACACGGGGCCTGCAGCATCAAAACAAGAATACAGGAACACGGGGGCCTGCAGCATCAAAACAAGCATACAGGAACAAGGGGTCTGCAGCATCAAAACAAGAATACAGGAACAAGGGGTCTGCAGCATCAAAACAAGAATACAGGAACAAGGGGACCTGCAGCATCAAAACAAGCATACAGGAACAAGGGGCCTGCAGCATCAAAACAAGCATACAGGAACAAGGGGTCTGCAGCATCAAAACAAGAATACAGGAACACGGGGACCTGCAGCATCAAAACAAGAATACAGGAACAAGGGGTCTGCAGCATCAAAACAAGAATACAGGAACACGGGGCCTGCAGCATCAAAACAAGCATACAGGAACACGGGGTCTGCAGCATCAAAACAAGCATACAGGAACACGGGGGCCTGCAGCATCAAAACAAGAATACAGGAACAAGGGACCTGCAGCATCAAAACAAGAATACAGGAACAAGGGGCCTGCAGCATCAAAACAAGCATACAGGAACAAGGGGTCTGCAGCATCAAAACAAGAATACAGGAACACGGGGTCTGCAGCATTAAAACAAGCATACAGGAACACGGGGCCTGCAGCATCAAAACAAGCATACAGGAACAAGGGGCCTGCAGCATCAAAACAAGAATACAGGAACAAGGGGCCTGCAGCATCAAAACAAGAATACAGGAACACGGGGCCTGCAGCATCAAAACAAGCATACAGGAACACGGGGCCTGCAGCATCAAAACAAGAATACAGGAACAAGGGGACCTGCAGCATCAAAACAAGAATACAGGAACACGGGGTCTGCAACATCAAAACAAGAATACAGGAACAAGGGGCCTGCAGCATCAAAACAAGCATACAGGAACAAGGGGTCTGCAGCATCAAAACAAGAATACAGGAACACGGGGTCTGCAGCATTAAAACAAGCATACAGGAACACGGGGCCTGCAGCATCAAAACAAGCATACAGGAACAAGGGGCCTGCAGCATCAAAACAAGAATACAGGAACAAGGGGCCTGCAGCATCAAAACAAGAATACAGGAACACGGGGTCTGCAGCATCAAAACAAGCATACAGGAACACGGGACCTGCAGCATCAAAACAAGAATACAGGAACACGGGGCCTGCAGCATCAAAACAAGAATACAGGAACACGGGGTCTGCAGCATCAAAACAAGCATACAGGAACAAGGGGCCTGCAGCATCAAAACAAGTATACAGGAACAAGGGGTCTGCAGCATCAACACAAGAATTCAGGAACAAGGGGCCTGCAGCATCAAAACAAGTATATAGGAACAAGGGGTCTGCAGCATCAACACAAGAATTCAGGAACAAGGGGTCTGCAGCATCAACACAAGCATACAGGAACACGGGGTCTGCAGCATCAAAACAAGCATACAGGAACAAGGGGTCTGCAGCATCAAAACAAGAATACAGGAACACGGGGTCTGCAGCATCAAAACAGTATACAGGAACAAGGGGCCTGCAGCATCAAAACAAGAATACAGGAACAAGGGGTCTGCAGCATCAAAACAGTATACAGGAACAAGGGGCCTGCAGCATCAAAACAAGAATACAGGAACACGGGGTCTGCAGCATCAAAACAAGAATACAGGAACACGGGGCCTGCAGCATCAAAACAAGAATACAGGAACACGGGGTCTGCAGCATCAAAACAGTATACAGGAACAAGGGGCCTGCAGCATCAAAACAAGAATACAGGAACACGGGGTCTGCAGCATCAAAACAAGAATACAGGAACACGGGGCCTGCAGCATCAAAACAAGAATACAGGAACACGGGGGCCTGCAGCATCAAAACAAGCATACAGGAACACGGGGACCTGCAGCATCAAAACAAGTATACAGGAACACGGGGTCTGCAGCATCAAAACAAGAATACAGGAACAAGGGGTCTGCAGCATCAAAACAAGAATACAGGAACAAGGGGTCTGCAGCATCAAAACAAGAATACAGGAACACGGGGACCTGCAGCATCAAAACAAGCATACAGGAACAAGGGACCTGCAGCATCAAAATAAGAATACAGGAACAAGGGGTCTGCAGCATCAAAACAAGAATACAGGAACACGGGGCCTGCAGCATCAAAACAAGCATACAGGAACAAGGGGTCTGCAGCATCAAAACAAGCATACAGGAACACGGGGGCCTGCAGCATCAAAACAAGAATACAGGAACAAGGGGTCTGCAGCATCAAAACAAGAATACAGGAACACGGGGCCTGCAGCATCAAAACAAGAATACAGGAACACGGGGTCTGCAGCATCAAAACAAGAATACAGGAACACGGGGGCCTGCAGCATCAAAACAAGAATACAGGAACACGGGGCCTGCAGCATCAAAACAAGCATACAGGAACACGGGGGCCTGCAACATCAAAACAAGAATACAGGAACAAGGGACCTGCAGCATCAAAACAAGAATACAGGAACAAGGGGCCTGCAGCATCAAAACAAGCATACAGGAACAAGGGGTCTGCAGCATCAAAACAAGAATACAGGAACACGGGGTCTGCAGCATTAAAACAAGCATACAGGAACACGGGGTCTGCAGCATCAAAACAAGCATACAGGAACACGGGGTCTGCAGCATCAAAACAAGCATACAGGAACAAGGGGTCTGCAGCATCAAAACAAGAATACAGGAACAAGGGGCCTGCAGCATCAAAACAAGAATAAAGGAACAAGGGGCCTGCAGCATCAAAACAAGAATACAGGAACACGGGGACCTGCAGCATCAAAACAAGCATACAGGAACAAGGGACCTGCAGCATCAAAACAAGAATACAGGAACAAGGGGACCTGCAGCATCAAAACAAGCATACAGGAACAAGGGGTCTGCAGCATCAAAACAAGAATACAGGAACACGGGGACCTGCAGCATCAAAACAAGCATACAGGAACAAGGGGTCTGCAGCATCAAAACAAGAATACAGGAACAAGGGGCCTGCAGCATCAAAACAAGAATACAGGAACAAGGGGCCTGCAGCATCAAAACAAGAATACAGGAACAAGGGGACCTGCAGCATCAAAACAAGAATACAGGAACAAGGGGCCTGCAGCATCAAAACAAGAATACAAGAACACGGGGCCTGCAGCATCAAAACAAGCATACAGGAACAAGGGGACCTGCAGCATCAAAACAAGCATACAGGAACAAGGGGACCTGCAGCATCAAAACAAGCATACAGGAACAAGGGGACCTGCAGCATCAAAACAAGCATACAGGAACAAGGGGACCTGCAGCATCAAAACAAGAATACAGGAACAAGGGGCCTGCAGCATCAAAACAAGAATACAGGAACACGGGGTCTGCAGCATCAAAACAGTATACAGGAACACGGGACCTGCAGCATCAAAACAAGAATACAGGAACAAGGGGACCTGCAGCATCAAAACAAGCATACAGGAACAAGGGGACCTGCAGCATCAAAACAAGAATACAGGAACAAGGGGCCTGCAGCATCAAAACAGTATACAGGAACACGGGGACCTGCAGCATCAAAACAAGAATACAGGAACACGGGGTCTGCAGCATCAAAACAAGAATACAGGAACAAGGGGTCTGCAGCATCAAAACAGTATACAGGAACACGGGGCCTGCAGCATCAAAACAAGAATACAGGAACAATGGGTCTGCAGCATCAAAACAGTATACAGGAACACGGGGACCTGCAGCATCAAAACAAGAATACAGGAACACGGGGCCTGCAGCATCAAAACAGTATACAGGAACACGGGACCTGCAGCATCAAAACAAGCATACAGGAACACGGGGCCTGCAGCATCAAAACAAGAATACAGGAACACGGGGCCTGCAGCATCAAAACAAGAATACAGGAACAAGGGGTCTGCAGCATCAAAACAGTATACAGGAACAAGGGGTCTGCAGCATCAAAACAGTATACAGGAACACGGGACCTGCAGCATCAAAACAGTATACAGGAACACGGGACCTGCAGCATCAAAACAAGAATACAGGAACACGGGACCTGCAGCATCAAAACAGTATACAGGAACAAGGGGCCTGCAGCATCAAAACAAGAATACAGGAACACGGGGTCTGCAGCATCAAAACAAGAATACAGGAACAAGGGGTCTGCAGCATCAAAACAAGCATACAGGAACAAGGGGTCTGCAGCATCAAAACAAGAATACAGGAACACGGGGTCTGCAGCATCAAAACAAGAATACAGGAACAAGGGGACCTGCAGCATAAAAAACGTTGCGCTCTTTACTCCCTGAATTACATCGCTCTTTATTCTTGCTAGCAGTTTTTGCCAATTTTCTTGTTTTGATGCTGCAGGTCCCCTTGTTCCTGTATTCTTGTTTTGATGCTGCAGGCCCCTTGTTCCTGTATGCTTGTTTTGATGCTGCAGACCCCTTGTTCCTGTATGCTTGTTTTGATGCTGCAGGCCCCTTGTTCCTGTATTCTTGTTTTGATGCTGCAGGCCCCTTGTTCCTGTATACTTGTTTTGATGCTGCAGACCCCTTGTTCCTGTATTCTTGTTTTGATGCTGCAGGCCCCGTGTTCCTGTATTCTTGTTTTGATGCTGCAGGCCCCTTGTTCCTGTATTCTTGTTTTGATGCTGCAGGCCCCTTGTTCCTGTATACTTGTTTTGATGCTGCAGACCCCTTGTTCCTGTATTCTTGTTTTGATGCTGCAGGCCCCTTGTTCCTGTATTCTTGTTTTGATGCTGCAGGCCCCGTGTTCCTGTATTCTTGTTTTGATGCTGCAGACCCCTTGTTCCTGTATGCTTGTTTTGATGCTGCAGACCCCTTGTTCCTGTATGCTTGTTTTGATGCTGCAGACCCCTTGTTCCTGTATGCTTGTTTTGATGCTGCAGACCCCTTGTTCCTGTATGCTTGTTTTGATGCTGCAGACCCCTTGTTCCTGTATTCTTGTTTTGATGCTGCAGACCCCTTGTTCCTGTATGCTTGTTTTGATGCTGCAGACCCCTTGTTCCTGTATGCTTGTTTTGATGCTGCAGACCCCTTGTTCCTGTATTCTTGTTTTGATGCTGCAGACCCCTTGTTCCTGTATTCTTGTTTTGATGCTGCAGGCCCCTTGTTCCTGTATTCTTGTTTTGATGCTGCAGACCCCTTGTTCCTGTATGCTTGTTTTGATGCTGCAGACCCCTTGTTCCTGTATGCTTGTTTTGATGCTGCAGACCCCTTGTTCCTGTATTCTTGTTTTGATGCTGCAGGCCCCTTGTTCCTGTATTCTTATTTTGATGCTGCAGACCCCTTGTTCCTGTATTCTTGTTTTGATGCTGCAGGGCCCTTGTTCCTGTATGCTTGTTTTGATGCTGCAGACCCCGTGTTCCTGTATGCTTGTTTTGATGCTGCAGGCCCCTTGTTCCTGTATGCTTGTTTTGATGCTGCAGACCCCTTGTTCCTGTATGCTTGTTTTGATGCTGCAGGCCCCCGTGTTCCTGTATACTTGTTTTGATGCTGCAGGCCCCGTGTTCCTGTATTCTTGTTTTGATGCTGCAGGCCCCGTGTTCCTGTATTCTTGTTTTGATGCTGCAGACCCCTTGTTCCTGTATTCTTGTTTTGATGCTGCAGGTCCCCTTGTTCCTGTATGCTTATTTTGATGCTGCAGACCCCTTGTTCCTGTATTCTTGTTTTGATGCTGCAGGTCCCCGTGTTCCTGTATTCTTGTTTTGATGCTGCAGGCCCCGTGTTCCTGTATTCTTGTTTTGATGCTGCAGACCCCTTGTTCCTGTATTCTTGTTTTGATGCTGCAGACCCCTTGTTCCTGTATTCTTGTTTTGATGCTGCAGGTCCCCTTGTTCCTGTATACTGTTTTGATGCTGCAGACCCCGTGTTCCTGTATTCTTGTTTTGATGCTGCAGACCCCTTGTTCCTGTATTCTTGTTTTGATGCTGCAGACCCCTTGTTCCTGTATTCTTGTTTTGATGCTGCAGGCCCCGTGTTCCTGTATACTGTTTTGATGCTGCAGACCCCTTGTTCCTGTATGCTTGTTTTGATGCTGCAGACCCCTTGTTCCTGTATTCTTGTTTTGATGCTGCAGACCCCTTGTTCCTGTATGCTTGTTTTGATGCTGCAGACCCCTTGTTCCTGTATGCTTGTTTTGATGCTGCAGACCCCTTGTTCCTGTATTCTTGTTTTGATGCTGCAGACCCCTTGTTCCTGTATTCTTGTTTTGATGCTGCAGGCCCCTTGTTCCTGTATTCTTGTTTTGATGCTGCAGACCCCTTGTTCCTGTATGCTTGTTTTGATGCTGCAGACCCCTTGTTCCTGTATGCTTGTTTTGATGCTGCAGACCCCTTGTTCCTGTATTCTTGTTTTGATGCTGCAGGCCCCTTGTTCCTGTATTCTTATTTTGATGCTGCAGACCCCTTGTTCCTGTATTCTTGTTTTGATGCTGCAGGGCCCTTGTTCCTGTATGCTTGTTTTGATGCTGCAGACCCCGTGTTCCTGTATGCTTGTTTTGATGCTGCAGGCCCCTTGTTCCTGTATGCTTGTTTTGATGCTGCAGACCCCTTGTTCCTGTATGCTTGTTTTGATGCTGCAGGCCCCCGTGTTCCTGTATACTTGTTTTGATGCTGCAGGCCCCGTGTTCCTGTATTCTTGTTTTGATGCTGCAGGCCCCGTGTTCCTGTATTCTTGTTTTGATGCTGCAGACCCCTTGTTCCTGTATTCTTGTTTTGATGCTGCAGGTCCCCTTGTTCCTGTATGCTTATTTTGATGCTGCAGACCCCTTGTTCCTGTATTCTTGTTTTGATGCTGCAGGTCCCCGTGTTCCTGTATTCTTGTTTTGATGCTGCAGGCCCCGTGTTCCTGTATTCTTGTTTTGATGCTGCAGACCCCTTGTTCCTGTATTCTTGTTTTGATGCTGCAGGCCCCTTGTTCCTGTATGCTTGTTTTGATGCTGCAGGCCCCCGTGTTCCTGTATGCTTGTTTTGATGCTGCAGGTCCCCGTGTTCCTGTATTCTTGTTTTGATGCTGCAGGTCCCCTTGTTCCTGTATACTGTTTTGATGCTGCAGACCCCGTGTTCCTGTATTCTTGTTTTGATGCTGCAGACCCCTTGTTCCTGTATTCTTGTTTTGATGCTGCAGACCCCTTGTTCCTGTATTCTTGTTTTGATGCTGCAGGCCCCGTGTTCCTGTATACTGTTTTGATGCTGCAGGTCCCTCTCTTCCTGTATACTGTTTTGATGCTGCAGGTCCCTCTCTTCCTGTATACTGTTTTGATGCTGCAGGGCCCTCTCTTCCTGTATACTTTTTTGATGCTGCAGGCCCCGTGTTCCTGTATACTGTTTTGATGCTGCAGGTCCCTCTCTTCCTGTATACTGTTTTGATGCTGCAGGGCCCTCTCTTCCTGTATACTGTTTTGATGCTGCAGGTCCCTCTCTTCCTGTATACTGTTTTGATGCTGCAGGGCCCTCTCTTCCTGTATACTGTTTTGATGCTGCAGGTCCCTCTCTTCCTGTATACTGTTTTGATGCTGCAGGTCCCTCTCTTCCTGTATACTGTTTTGATGCTGCAGGGCCCTCTCTTCCTGTATACTTTTTTGATGCTGCAGGCCCCGTGTTCCTGTATACTGTTTTGATGCTGCAGGTCCCTCTCTTCCTGTATACTGTTTTGATGCTGCAGGGCCCTCTCTTCCTGTATACTGTTTTGATGCTGCAGGTCCCTCTCTTCCTGTATACTGTTTTGATGCTGCAGGGCCCTCTCTTCCTGTATACTGTTTTGATGCTGCAGGTCCCTCTCTTCCTGTATACTGTTTTGATGCTGCAGGTCCCTCTCTTCCTGTATACTGTTTTGATGCTGCAGACCCCTTGTTCCTGTATTCTTGTGTTGATGCTGCAGGCCCCCGTGTTCCTGTATGCTTGTTTTGATGCTGCAGACCCCTTGTTCCTGTATGCTTGTTTTGATGCTGCAGGTCCCTCTCTTCCTGTATACTGTTTTGATGCTGCAGGTCCCTCTCTTCCTGTATACTGTTTTGATGCTGCAGGTCCCTCTCTTCCTGTATACTGTTTTGATGCTGC
This sequence comes from Ascaphus truei, assembly GCF_040206685.1. Lineage (NCBI taxonomy): Eukaryota > Metazoa > Chordata > Amphibia > Anura > Ascaphidae > Ascaphus > Ascaphus truei. The sequence goes on from NC_134500.1 coordinate 26,711,131, forward strand.
AGGCCCCGTGTTCCTGTATACTGTTTTGATGCTGCAGGTCCCTCTCTTCCTGTATACTGTTTTGATGCTGCAGGTCCCTCTCTTCCTGTATACTGTTTTGATGCTGCAGGTCCCTCTCTTCCTGTATACTTTTTTGATGCTGCAGGCCCCGTGTTCCTGTATACTGTTTTGATGCTGCAGGTCCCTCTCTTCCTGTATACTGTTTTGATGCTGCAGGTCCCTCTCTTCCTGTATACTGTTTTGATGCTGCAGGTCCCTCTCTTCCTGTATACTGTTTTGATGCTGCAGGGCCCATGCTCCTGGATGGGCTAGCGGACCACTATCCCACCCGTACTAGCACAGCTCCTAAATTTAGCCAGTAGGCGAGTGGCAACCAGACTATTTTCTCAAGAACACAGATGACCCCGGGGGATATCCCATCAGAGGACAAGCCAGAAGAAACCACCAATGATGCACCACGCGTCCTTCCAGAAGAAGTGGCACAGGCAATAATATCCATGAAGAATGAGGAGGCTCCTGGGGAAGAACTGAAATGTTGGAAGAAGTAGTGAAAATCCTTGCAAACTATTTACATGCAGCTCGAAGAATAGGAAAATCCCAGAGCAATGGAGAAATGCCATCGTCATCCTCATCCACAAGAGAGGAGACTCAGAAGACCTCAAGATCTACAGACTAATCAGTCTACTTGCAATCACGTATATGATTTTTAAGAGGATACTCGCTATTCCGCTTCAACAGACCCTAAACTTTGCCCGGCCTACAGAACAAGCGGGATTTCACAGTGGATACAACACAATGGATCCCATCCAAGCCGTACAAGACGTGATTTCCCAAAGTAATGAATACGATCACTCGGTTTAGGATTTGTAGATTACAAAAAAGCATTTGATTCTGTGTACACCTCTGTGTACATTGATAATATAAAGAACATTAAGGGAAATGCCACATCGACCATTAGATTACATGAAGATACAAGCAAGATAATGATCAGCAAGGGAGTGCGGCAGGGAGGCACCGTATCACCAGGATCAGCAAGTGAGTGTGGCAGGGAGACACCATGCCAGCAAAAGAGTGCGGCAGGGAGACACCATGCCACCAAGACCAGCAAGGGAGTGCGGCAGGGAGACACTGTGTCGCAAAGATCAGCAAAGGAGTGCGGCAGGGAGACACTATGCCACCAGGATCAGCAAGTGAGTGCTGCAGGGAGACACCATGCCACCAGGATCAGCAAGTGAGTGCTGCATGGAGACACCATGCCACCAGGATCAGCAAGTGAGTGCTGCAGGGAGACACCATGCCATCAAGAGAGTGCGGCAGGGAGACACCATGCCACCAAGACCAGCAAGGGAGTGCGGCAGGGAGACACCATGCCACCAAGATCAGCAAGGGAGTGCGGCAGGGAGACACCATGCCACCAAGATCAGCAAGGGAGTGCGGCAGGGAGACACCATGCCACCAAGATCAGCAAGGGAGTGCGGCAGGGAGACACCATGCCACCAAGATCAGCAAGGGAGTGCGGCAGGGAGACACCATGCCACCAAGATCAGCAAGGGAGTGCGGCAAGGAGACACCATGCCACCAAGACCAGCAAGTGAGTGCGGCAGGGAGACACTGTGTCGCAAAGATCAGCAAGTGAGTGCGGCAGGGAGACACCGTGTCGCAAAGATCAGCAAGTGAGTGCGGCAGGGAGACACCGTGTCGCAAAGATCAGCAAAGGAGTGCGGCAGGGAGACACCATGTCACGAGGATCAGTAAGGGGGTGCGGCAGGGAGACACCGTGTCACCAAGATCAGTAAGGGGGTGCAGCAGGGAGACACCGTGTCACCAAGGGACGATGGCAGGGAGACACCGTGTCACCAAAACTTTTCACAGCAACACTTTAACTGTTAAAAACATTGGATTGGGAAGAAAAATAAATCAAAATCAATGGTGAATATTTGAGTCACCTACGATTTGCAGATGACTGTTATTTTTGCCCCAAGTCCAGAAGGCCTCCCGCAGCAAATCGGAGAGCTCGCTGAAGTAAGTAAGAATGTGGCCTCCATATGAATCTCAGCGAGACCAAAGTGATGTTTAACAAACGTGTCACCTCTACAAAGATCGATATAAACGGAATAGAACGAGAAGTCACAGACGATGGCTACCTTGGCTAGAAAGTATCAATGGATGGGGATCTTCTGAATGAAATCAATAGAATGAAGATGGGATGGAGCACATTTGGAAGAGATAAGACAATCATTCAAGAGAACCCTTCCATGGCGCCTCAAGAGGAAAGTTTTGGACCTGTGTATTCTGCCCATGCTCACGTATGGATCTGAAACTTGGACTCTAAATGTGAAGATAATTCAGAAGTTTCAGACAACAAAGAAGTATGGAGAGAGGCATGCTGGGTATTACACAAAGACATATGGAGAGAGGCATGCTGGGTATTACACAAAGACGTATGGAGAGAGGCATGCTGGGTATTACACAAAAGTATGGAGAGATACATGCTGGGTATTACATGGGGAGCTTACATAAATATATAGAAAAAGTATATTCCTTAATTGTGATTCACCCAAAACCCAGACAGAATATGTATCCAGGTTTCTTCGTTTGTTCTTAGTGGCAGCAATATCCTAACCAGCACTTCTGCTCCTCAGCCCTCGGGATACAAACCCCGGGAACGCGTTATATCGATATGTTTTTAAAGAGCACTTTGTTTTCACTTAGGATTTAGTTTGATTAAACGTGACGTTTCAGCCTTTATTCCTGGGGAACGTGCTGCCGGCTTCTTCCATCCATGCCGTGCCACTATATATGATAATGTGTATATCAGGGGGGACTCCATTTTGTTTGCTATATAACTATTTCTCTATAACCATTATGTACTAACATTTTAGATCTCAGAAACTAACTAAATGCCAAATGTCATACGTAATTGTCTTTTCAAGTCAGATGTGAGAAAGTGACCTCTCACCCAGTTAATGCCAAACTGAACTATGTTTGTTCCGACTTATTTAGCTCTGAAGAAACAGGAAATGTCGCCAGCCATGCTGAGCATGACTTTTACGAATGTCTTACACAATATACTGTCCTGGAGAATGACATTTCCTTCAACTGCCTCCAAACTTGGTACTCAGGCCACTTCCCAGATCGTAAACTGTCTAACTGTCATTTGCTGAGGTAGACAGACTATGAATTAAAGGGGAAGTATGTTACTCATATCTGTGTTTTTTTCTATGTTCAAGATGGCTATATAAACTGACTGTAAACCCTTTAATAAACGAGAGAACAGTTTTTGACAAAGCTTCACTGGTTGTCTGACTCAATTACTGCCCTCTCCCGAGCTCATCCGCCATTTTGTTTTTCCAGATATCAGCGCTTTAAGAGTGGGTTTAAAGCCTCCGGAGGTGAATCGATTCGAGTGGCAGCAGACGTATTCTCACGCAGCGACGTTAGAGAATAGGATACTTTCAATATATATATATATATATATTCTCTCTGGGTTTGGCGTCACAATTAAGGATGATCATTTTTCTCTATGTTGGTATAAATTCGGGTGTATAAACATAGCCCAGTGACAGCCTCTCATTTATTCCACAGAGTGAGGCTCCTTGTCCTGGTCCTAGTTGTACTATTAGCTGGAGAGGCGGGAAGAGAATGAGTGGGCTGGAAACCCGACTCCATCACAAGGGGGAAGAAATTAAAAAGGCGGTGGGTCAAACATATCGCAAGAGGAAATTACCAAGGGCTATCTATAAAGATAGATAACACAATATAACATATTATACACACACTCACCAGCCCGGGATATACAGAGACACACACACCAGCCCGGGATATATAGAGACACACACACACACACACGACTCCCCAGCCCGGGATATATTGATACACACACACCAGCCCAGCATATATAGAGAGAGAGACACACACACACACACACACACACACACACACACACACACACACACACAAACACACCAGCCGGGGATATATAGAGATGCAAACACACTCACTCACCAGACTCCACAGCCCGGGATATATTGATACACACACACCAGCCCAGGATATATAGAGACACACACACACACACACACACACACACCAGCCGGGGATATATAGAGATGCAAACACACTCACTCACCAGACTCCTCAGCCCGGGATACACACACACACACACACACACACACACACACACACACACAACAGCCCGGGATATACACGCACACGCACTCCCCAGCCTGGGATATACACGCACACACACTCCCCAGCCCGGGATATACACGCACACACACTCCCCAGCCCGGGATATACACGCACACGCACACACACTCCCCAGCCCGGGATACACACACACACACACAACAGCCCGGGATATACACGCAAACGCACTCCCCAGCCCGGGAAATACACGCACACACAAGACTCCCCAGCC
>NC_134500.1:26728050-26775550 GCF_040206685.1 Ascaphus truei
CGAGGCACACTCAGGCCGGGCAGCGAGGCACACTCAGGCCGGGCAGCGAGGCACACTCAGGCCGGGCAGCGAGGCATACTCAGGCCGGGCAGCGAGGCACACTCCGGCCGGGCAGCGAGGCACCCCCCGGGGCCTGGGCAGCGAGGCACACTCAGGCCGGGCAGCGAGGCACCCCCGGGGGCCTGGGCAGTGTGGCACACTCAGGCCGGGCAGCGAGGCACCCCCCGGGGCCTGGGCAGCGAGGCACCCCCCGGGGCCTGGGCAGCGAGGCACCCCCCGGGGCCTGGGCAGCGAGGCACCCCCCGGGGCCTGGGCAGCGAGGCACCCCCCGGGGCCTGGGCAGCGAGGCACGCTCAGGCCGGGCAGCGAGGCACGCTCAGGCCGGGCAGCGAGGCACGCTCCGGCCGGGCAGCGAGGCACGCTCCGGCCGGGCAGCGAGGCACGCTCCGGCCGGGCAGCGAGGCACGCTCCGGCCGGGCAGCGAGGCACGCTCCGGCCGGGCAGCGAGGCACGCTCCGGCCGGGCAGCGAGGCACGCTCAGGCCGGGCAGCGAGGCACGCTCAGGCCGGGCAGCGAGGCACGCTCAGGCCGGGCAGCGAGGCACGCTCAGGCCGGGCAGCGAGGCACGCTCAGGCCGGGCAGCGAGGCACGCTCAGGCCGGGCAGCGAGGCACGCTCAGGCCGGGCAGCGAGGCACGCTCAGGCCGGGCAGCGAGGCACGCTCAGGCCGGGCAGCGAGGCACGCTCAGGCCGGGCAGCGAGGCACGCTCAGGCCGGGCAGCGAGGCACCCTCAGGCCGGGCAGCGAGGCACACTCAGGCCGGGCAGCGAGGCACACTCAGGCCGGGCAGCGAGGCACACTCAGGCCGGGCAGCGAGGCACACTCAGGCCGGGCAGCGAGGCACACTCAGGCCGGGCAGCGAGGCACACTCAGGCCGGGCAGCGAGGCACACTCAGGCCGGGCAGCGAGGCACACTCAGGCCGGGCAGCGAGGCACACTCAGGCCGGGCAGTGAGGCACACTCAGGCAGGGAAGTGTGGCATGGCACGCTCCGGCAGGGCACTAAGGCATATATTTTAATGTCTCACCAGACATGGTCGCTGCAGCCGTCTCACGCTGGGATCAGGAGGAATGCGTCACTGTCCGAGTTTCCTATGTCTCAGAAAGACTGAGGAGAGAGGAAAGGAGAAGCTCATACGTGTGTAGTGCCCGGTACATGGCCCATATGCACAGATCTGTTTTAATATCAGCACTGGCAGGGCCGCCAACAGGGGGGACAAAGGGCACTGGAGCCCACCTCCCGTGGCCCCCCGAGCCCACCTCCCGCGCCCCCTCCCCCAAGCCCACCTCCCGTCCCAGGCAGCTGCCGCAGGGATATCGGGGGCAGGAGGGGGAAGCGTCCGGCGGCAAGCTACACCCACCCGGTCAAGGTAAGTCACCCCACCCAGTCACTGTCATCCACCCGCCCAGACACTGTCACCCAGTCACTGTCTCCTAAATCCACATTCAACATTCACCCACCCACTGCCATTCACCCACCCACCCTCAATCACCTACCCAACCACCATCATTCACCCAACTACCCATCGTCATTCATTCACCCACCCACTGTCATTCATTCACCCACCCACCGTCATTCAGAACCCAGGCAGCCACCCAGGCAGTCACATGTCTTTTGTTGAAAATATAAAAATAAACAGGTTGCATTGTAATGTTTTTTTCTGTATCAAAATAAGAAAACAGTTAAGTAAAAGCTGCGCGCTTAAAGATATTTTTTCGTGGTAGGTGCGCTATGGGTTCGGGGGGGGGGGCGCTCCTTTCCTTTGTCCCGGGCCCCATGATTTCTGTTGGCGGCCCTGAGCGCTGAGTACAACTCCGCAAACACTCCCAGCTCAAAATAAAATCAACCTTTCCCACTCATCCACAAAACAATGACCAAGAATGACTGCGGGTGGCACAAAGATGGCAGCCTCCTTAACATCTCCATCAACCCCACACCCGCTATCCTAGCTATAGCCCTGCGGTTGCCATCAGCCTGCAAAGAAGAAGCAGGACTGGTGGAGACTGGGGATGGGAAATGGCCAGGGTGGGACTGTCAGAAATCTAATTACACTACTATTAGGAAAGAAAATTAATTACATAGACATCATCAGTATTAAACATCCACGTGAGATGGCGCTCACGTTTAATGGTGCAATCCCATCTAATTGGCTTCCTTAAACTAATCTAACCGGGCTAATAGCAAATAGTTATCAGATTTTGTTTCTCTGGGAATGAATTACAAGTTGCATTTCTTCATGACCTCTGAATGGGGGAGGGAGGGTGTGTTAAGCACGGGCGATCAGGGCGGACATCTTAAAGAAGCCCGGAATCAAAGACAGAAAAATTAGATTGATATTTGTGCCACCCCAGAATCGATGACATCAAAGCGGCAGGGGGGGGGGGGTGCATGTGACATCACAGTAGGGACATGTGACAGGCTGCGCCTTGTTATATTGCAGAATTGTATTAATATAGATGCCATATACGCAGAGCGCAGATATTATACAGGACATGGCAAGTTCATCATATGCAACAAAAGGGGGGCGATGACAGACGTCTCCCCAAGTACCCTATTTCCTGCACACGGTGCAATAGCATACAGCATGATGACGTCATTACCTGATCGTTGACGTCTGCAGAGGCACGTGATGAACCGCCCCTACCCTCGTGGAAATGGTTGTATAATAACCGCTGCGTTGCGATACAATTGTTACTAATATTTTATCACGGAGGGTCACGTATCCTTATTCATATCTGTTACAATGTGTTTGTGTGTTATTGTACAGAGACTAGTGGCTATTGCTATGATTCTGCCACTATGAGTATTGAACATTACTGTGAAACTCTTTTGCAGCTTCTCTGACTAATTTTGCTGGGCACCCCCGGTTCAATACTATAACTTGCTATCACTTATATAGCTATATATGTACAACTACTGGTTGCAATTCTGGGTTATGTTCATAGCTCCTTGCTTTTAGATCATAGAGTAGAGCTGTATCCTGTATACACACTATATATGCATGACCTATTATAGGATGTTACCATCATATATACAATTCAGATACGAGATGGACATGAGGGCGAGTTTGAGTACTATGAGTGCTACCATTTGTTACATTACACTATTTAGTGTTAAATGACTCATTGCTACCTTGTCATCACTGCTTTTAACATTTATTCTTATTTGTACACTGTATATTTATACACACATTGCAGCGTCGTCTCACACTTTTTCATTAAACAATTTATTATTTTCTAGCCAGTCTATGGCTTTTAGTAGTGTCTGTCCTTCCACAATGATGGGAGCAGTGGCTATATGTGATTGATGCCTAATGATTACCTGACATGTTATAATTGGGACCACTGAGCCCCACCATTATATGCTATTACACCGTGTGCAGGAAATAGGGTACTTGGGGAGATGTCTGTTATCACCCCCTTTTATTGCATATCTTGAATATGTTACCCTATATGCACCAGATATGTAAGCATTTCCAGCTATATTGAATTAGGGGAGAAGTGCAAAATGCACTTAACTCTGTACATCCTGACATGTTCCTGTCCACACTGTACACTGTACACTGTATCATGAACCACCCCCACAATGCACTGCACACTGTATATCAAGACATCAACCTCCCCGCACAGCACACTGTATATCATAACCCCCCAAAATGCACTGCATACCATGACACGACCCCCCCAATGCACTGCACATCATGACATGACCCCCCACAATGCACTGCACACTGTATATCATGACTTCAACCTCCCTGCACCGCACACTGTATATCATAACCCCCCAAAATTCACTGCATACCATGACACGACCCCCCCCCACAATGCACTGCATATCGTGACATGACCCCCCACAATGCACTGCACACTGTATATCATGACATCAACCTCCCTGCACCGCACACTGTATATCATGACAACCCCCCACAGTGCACTGCATACTGTATATCAGGACAACCCCTCACAGTGCACTGCATACTGTATATCATGACAACCCCTCACAGTGCACTGCATACTGTATATCATGACAACCCCCCACAGTGCACTGCATACTGTATATCATGACAACCCCCCACAGTGCACTGCATACCATGACCCCCCCATGCACACCCTATTTCATGACCCACCAATCTCAAAGCACTCCACACTGTATATCATGACATGACCCCCCACAATGCACTGCACACTGTATAGCATGACATGACCCCCCACAATGCACTGCACACTGTATGTCATGACATGACCCCCCACAATTCATTGCACACTGTATATCATGACATGACCCCCCACAATGCACACTGTATATCTGACACACATCAGACCAACAACCTATTGCACTCCCATGTCATGACATAAGCCCTCACTATAATGCCCTGCTCACTGCATCGTAACACACCCCTTCTGCTATGCCCATTTCATGACGTCATACCGGTGACGTGTTTGTCTCTCGGTGTCCCGGGCCCTGCTCTCCGTCTCTTCCAGCTCAGTCCGCATCCAGCTCCAGACCTCGCGAGAGCCGGAGACCCCGCCCACCAAGTATTGGCGACAATTTCAATAAAGCTTGTTTAAAAAAAAAAAAAAAAAAACGCGGAGCCTGGCGCGCATGCGCGAAGACATTGTCTACAATTACATTTGGGTTTAATAAAGTTTATTACAAAAAAAAATATGAGTACATCAGTATTTCTATTTAATTCTATTTAAAACAAGACAAATCGCCGGGCAGAGGGCTAGTGATCCATGTGAGAAACCATGTATCCCAATATATCCTAGTATATCACAATGTATCCTAATGTATCACAATGTATCCCAGTATATCATAATATATCCTAATATCCCAATATATCCTAATAAATCACAATGTATTCCAATATACAGTATCCCACTATATCACCTTGTAATGTGTCACCGCCCACCCTGGGAAACGCCTATTATTAATAATAATAACTGCGCCTGTTCCAGTTCCACTGCCACCATTACGTGCTCTGGATACAAAGAACCATTGCCTTTAAAAACAAATGATTCTATCCCCTCCCCACTGGGTGTGGAGCAGGGGATCCTCTGAACTGGGACCCCCCTCCACCCTGATATACATACATCTCAAGGTGCCGGCAGCATCTGAAATCTGTTTTAAGGTGCCGCGTGGCGCAGCCAATAGGAAGCTGCAAGGGATGATGTGGCGGCTTCCTATTGGCCTGTGGGACCTTTAAATGCACATTTCCCCATGCCCAGCCGAGGCTGCTACCGGCATCACCTTCCAATCTAAGTATCTCGGGGAGCAGGGGTTGCCGGGGCTGCTACCGGCATCACCTTCCAATGTAAGTATTGGGGAGCTGGGGGGCTCCGGGCTGCTACCGGCATCACCTTCCAATGTAAGTATTGGGGAGCTGGGGGGCTCCGGGGCTGCTACCGGCATCACCTTCCAATGTAAGTATTGGGGAGCTGGGGGGCTCCGGGGCTGCTACCGGCATCACCTTCCAATGTAAGTATTGGGGAGCTGGGGGGCTCCGGGGCTGCTACCGGCATCACCTTCCAATGTAAGTATTGGGGAGCAGGGGGCTCCGGGGCTGCTACCGGCATCACCTTCCAATGTAAGTATTGGGGGGCTGGGGGGCTCCGGGGCTGCTACCGGCATCACCTTCCAATGTAAGTATTGGGGAGCTGGGGGGCTCCGGGGCTGCTACCGGCATCACCTTCCAATGTAAGTATTGGGGGGCTGGGGGGCTCCAGGGCTGCTACCGGCATCACCTTCCAATGTAAGTATTGGGGAGCTGGGGGGCTCCGGGGCTGCTACCGGCATCACCTTCCAATGTAAGTATTGGGGAGCTGGGGGGCTCCGGGGCTGCTACCGGCATCACCTTCCAATGTAAGTATTGGGGGGCTCCGGGGCTGCTACCGGCATCACCTTCCAATGTAAGTATTGGGGAGCTGGGGGGCTCCGGGGCTGCTACCGGCATCACCTTCCAATGTAAGTATTGGGGAGCTGGGGGGCTCCGGGGCTGCTAACGACATCACCTTCCAATGTAAGTATTGGGGGGCTGGGGGGCTCCGGGGCTGCTACCGGCATCACCTTCCAATGTACGTATTGGGGAGCTGGGGGGCTCCGGGGCTGCTACCGGCATCACCTTCCAATGTACGTATTGGGGGGCTGGGGGGCTCCGGGGCTGCTACCGGCATCACCTTCCAATGTAAGTATTGGGGAGCTGGGGGGCTCCGGGGCTGCTACCGGCATCACCTTCCAATGTAAGTATTGGGGAGCTGGGGGGCTCCGGCGCTGCTACCGGCATCACCTTCCAATGTAAGTATTGGGGAGCTGGGGGCGCCGGGGCTGCTACCGCATCACCTTCCAATGTAAGTATTGGGGAGCTGGGGGCGCCGGGGCTGCTACCGGCATCACCTTCCAATGTAAGTATTGGGGAGCTGGGGGCTCCGGGGCTGCTACCGGCATCACCTTCCAATGTAAGTATTGGGGAGCTGGGGGGCTCCGGGGCTTCTACCGGCATCACCTTCCAATGTACGTATTGGGGAGCTGGGGGGCTCCGGGGCTGCTACCGGCATCACCTTCAAATGTAAGTATTGGGGAGCTGGGGGGCTCCGGGGCTGCTACCGGCATCACCTTCCAATGTAAGTATTGGGGAGCTGGGGGGCTCCGGGGCTGCCACCGGCATCACCTTCCAATGTAAGTATTGGGGAGCAGGGGGTGCCGAGGCTGCTACCGGCATCACCTTCCAATGTAAGTATTGGGGAGCTGGGGGGCTCCGGGGCTGCTACCGGCATCACCTTCCAATGTAAGTATTGGGGAGCTGGGGGGCTCCGGGGCTGCTACCGGCATCACCTTCCAATGTAAGTATTGGGGAGCTGGGGGGCTCCGGGACTGCCATTATAGTGGCTCAGTCCTGGAGACATCCTGCTTCCCACCTGGTAAAACACATGAGCTAACGCTGCTTTACAGTTTTGGCTAATTAGCTTATCTAGGGACTGAGGATAAACTTGCTAATGGTACAAATGAAATCAAATAGATCTGTTATTTGCTATAATTAACAGGAAATAATCGTCCTTTTGCATGCGTGTTTATAATGATGTACAAAATAATTCATACACTCCAGCTGTGCCGACCACTGCTTTTATTAAAACCACTGACTATTATTAGCATATCACCAGACCCTCCAATGCTGGGCACATGGAATAGGTCCACTTTAGTTCCTGAGCTTACATACAAGTGAACACCTGCTGTGAAGATGCTGTAACATGCAATGTATTACATGTAAAATTCAGGTTACCAATATAACACATGTATTTCTGGATTTATTTGTAGAACTCAAAAAAATAAAATTATATATATATATATATATAAAGTTCTTCAGTATTAGGTGATACCTTTTTTATTGGACTAACAATTTATGTCATAGGACTTGGACTAACAATTTATGTCATAGGACTATCGCAACTGGACTAACACGGCTATTTTCTGCTTTATATATATATATATATACATACATACATACGTGTGTGTGTGTGTTTCCCTATAACCTGCTGATGCAATAGTTCTGCAAAAGTCGTTGGCCGTAAACATTGAATCCAAAGATATTTATAAACATTCAAATAATTAAGACTGAAAGCTGAGTTTTGTGATTGCTATGGAAGTTTAATACAAGGAGACATTGGGATGTACATAACGTAGTGTCTCAGCTGGGATCCATGTGTTGCAGTAATGATTTTGCAGCTTGATAAATAACCCCAGTGTGAGTCTACATTAATAAAAAAAAAAAAAAAACACAGGTCATTAGATCATGTAGTTCATATTGATTATTCTATATATATATTTTTAATGCAAGTTCCCTATTTGGGGAACCATGATCCCCTTGTCCCTTAGACATAGGGTTGCCAGATGGCTTCTCCAAAAATACTGGACACATTGGTGAAAAGTGCGATGCAATCGAGACAAACACACACACTCCTCTAACCTTTCTCTGCTCCATGCTGTTTCCTCCTCTCCTTGGCTCCAGGCTACTGACACTTCCTCCTGATTGGCTGCTTCTGGCTAATACAGCCAATCGGAATGGAGGAAGCTGCCCAGACCCCTAGCAACAGCTCTGCTCTTTCCCTGCTTGGGGAAATCCAATGGTCCCCCAAGCCGGTTAGGTCACTATGTCCAGAGAAGTAATACAGGGCACAGACATGTCCAGAATCACCTCTAATTTTTACTGGACAGAGTGTCTAAATACAGGGCAGTCCAGGCATGTTCTACAGAATAAAGTGTGCTTCAAACCAGGGATTCCCAACAGGGGTTTGGGAGAAATGCAAGGGGTCCGTGAGGCGTCTTCCAGGGGTTAGCCCCCAAAAATCTGTAATGTTCTACACCCCGTCGGAATTATAATGAAACCCTGAGTCCAGAGATGGCATGCTTAAACCGAGTCTTCAGGTCAAATCCAAGAGGTGGTAACTAGAGGGAAGGGGGGGGGGGGGAGGGGCAAGTTACAGGTAGGTAATACCGGGAGGACTCCGAGGGCGCCAGGAGGTGCCTCCGCCGCCAAACGCCACCACCTGGAGTTTTACTAGGTAAACTCGATACCCGGAGATACGCGTGGTCAAAAACCGTAGTATCCGAGTCAAACCCAGAGCAAGGGGTGCAGTGTAAATAAGGTTGGGAACGACTGCTTCAAACTATATAGTGTCTCTTCATAATTTGAGATGACAGTATATTTCTGTATGCACATTTGCATATCATTTCCCAGAATCCCTGTCTGCAGTGGAAACACTGTATGGTAAAAGATAATGGGGAAAAACAGCATTGCAGACCTGCTCACAAGTGGGATGTTTCTGTGCATCCTAAACCCTGCCACTAGGGGCGCACATTCCCATGCACTGAATGATACTTTATGTAGACACACAGTGCAGGATGTGCGTCCCACGCCTCTTTCTGAATCCTGGCTGGAGCTGCAGCAAGTCATGTGACGTTGCCGCTTCCTGTGGCATGCCGGGAGTTGAAGTTCTTATGAGAAAATCTATTTCAGAATTAGGGACCACAAATCCCAGATTTCCTGCTGCAGTCATTTTTTTTCCCTTCCATTGGTCAGTTGAAGGCCCAGCCTCCCCCTCCACATACACAAAGGGCTGCAGACTGGCAGGTAGGTTGTTGTGGTTGTGATTTTGCAGACACCCTATACATTCACTCATTAGGCGGGGATTACTGATATGGGGGAGGAGAGAGACCTGGGGATAGATCATAACATATGCCTGCAGACTCCTATCTCCCCACCCCCCTTAGGGATCCTTTAACCCAGTGGTGGACAACCAGTCTTCAAGGGCCACCAATAGGTCAGGTAGTCAGGATATCCCTGCTTCAGCACAGGGAGTGCAGCCTTCGATTTGAGCCACCTGTGCTGAAGCTGGGATATCCTGAAACCCTGACCTGGTTGGTGGCCCTTGAGGACAGGAGTTGGCCTCCCCTGCTCTAACCATACCATATTCCTGGGAGGCTAAGCCAGGGCGCACGACATAACACATACTCAGGTGGTCTCATTCACTGAAGTGTGGTCTCGCTGTATACCCTGTGCACAACTGCAGGAGGAGAGATGCAAAAACGCAATTAGCCTAGCTAGGCACATTCGCACCCTATAATGCTTTGCACCATATTGTAAAGGATTATGGGAAGCGAATGTGCACTCTTGCACCAAATTCCCCCCGCGGTTGTGTTGCTGCCGGCAGTAACTAGAAGCAGCTGCCCGTCCCGGTTCTCATGCGTTTGTCCAAACCAGAATACATTTATCAGGACCTTAGGTACCCCATGTCAGAATCGGTGCTATCTCAGGCCACTCCTGGACATTTGGCAGCCTGACCTCCTCCTCACAGACCCCACAGGAAGACATTCCTGTGTGACAGGTGTGACATTCTAGTACCAGAACAGGTGTGACATTCTAGTACCAGGTGTGACAGGTGTGACATTCTAGTACCAGAACATCCAACCCATGGATGGACCAATTGTGGGAGCCAATATATCATCCCGTCAACCTATACTAATCCTGTCACCTAAGAAAAGAAAGATGTATATTGTTATACCATGTCAATTTGCACAATGTGTTGAAACAATTACAGCTACATCCCCAGTCATAATATATAAGACATGCAAATGAGCACACAGTAATATTCCAATTTGGTGTGTGTGTGTGTGTGTGTATAGAATAAATGAGTACTTCAGTATTAGGTGATACCTTTTTTATTTGGACTAATAATTTATATCATAGGACAAGCTGAACTCTCACATATCGTGTATATACTGGCGTTGCATCTCATCCCAGCCTATGTTTAAAAGCTGTTTAAAGCAGCATCCATTGGCTTAAGGGTTGTTCATGTAATGTGAGCTTGAGACAAAAGGTGGCACTGTGTGCTCATTTGCATGCCATTTCCCAGAATCCCTTGCTGCAGTGGAAGTGCTGTGTGCTGGGTGATAGTGGTGAAACGCGGGGTTGCAGACCTGTCTAAGACATGCAAATGAGCATACAGTTATATTTCCATTTGATATACACACACACACAGCAGTGCAATTGGACCGCTTTTTATGACTTTTGTAAAAAATGTGCGTATGTTTATTCTCTTGCATTCACTACTTCTTTAAAGTCTGTATCTATATCTAATATATACATACATACACAAATACTACATCAGTGTGTAAGTGGATATCCCCCATGGTTATGACGCATGGCCGGGAGGTGTCCTGACCATTTTTCAGAACCTGAAAAGTGGCTTTTAAAATAAATGTCCTTTGAAAGCCCGAATCCTGTGTTTTCTGGTCTCCTGTGAGGAGCTGCTGATGATATTGGATTGAGTAACGATGCTCTGGCAGATCCCGCTGTGCTACCTGTCCTTTAAGTTAGGGAAATGTTCTCATGGAAAACAAACGGCACAGAGCGCACCGAGGCTGAATATTATAATAAAAGTGAATACAAATAACAAGTATCAACTTACATATAATGAATCTGCTATCCAGTGAGATCTTAAGTGGGACAGTCCCTGCTGCCCCCTCCGTGGGGCAGATTAGTCTGCCAAACATGTTGGGGTAAGAGCACTGTGGACATTGCATGCAGATTTGCCCCTCCGCTAACTGCATCTTGAGAGACTGTGAACTTGGGAGACGTGCACAAACCAGCACACGGACTGCGCGGTACTGCGCATACCCGGAAGTAGCAGTGCAGAGCAAGAGACACTACTCGATCCCAGCGCGTGGGATAGACTGTCTCGAGCTTGGCGTTGCTTCCCATCTACCCACAGACGGGGCAGCGTGGACTGTCCCACTTAAGATCTCACTGGATAGCAGATTCATTATATGTAAGTGGATACTTGTTATTTGTTTTCACTTTTTATTATAATATTCTTCAACCTCGGTGCGCTCTGTGCCGTTTGTTTTCTATGACTGGTCCGCCTGTGGAGTAATCCTCGGTGGATCTTCAGTGGAGAAGGGGAATATCTCCACGCACAGAAGCAGCAAAAGAAAATAAGTTGGTTTACACCAGAGACTGTAGGAAGCATGAGCGCGGATCAATAACCCCCTTTTCTGACATGTTCTCATGTTTCACATTCTGTAGCGTGATATGAAACTGAGCAGCGATACACTGCAGACCCTGCTCCTTTTGATACCCACTTTTGAGTAAGGATGGGCGATTTTTGAACACAACCCTATCCTAATCCTGTAACATTATCTCAGGATGACTGAGCAGGACGCTGGCACGAAGATATGCAGCAGAAAGAAAGGAAACCCCACATCACCGAAGGTAACTACGAGGCCTGTGTGTCAAATGACGACACAAAGTTGTCATTTTGTTGCAACCAGCACTAAAATTGCCCTGCGACAGACAGCGTCTGTGTATTCATGTAGCGTGCGCCATATTCGGGACACCTGCATCTGCCTGCGATGAGAGATTGATGGAGCGAGTGGGAGGCGTCAGGGGCGGAGTTATATTTGTGTATTGGCGCAGGTCTGTGTATTAAGGAATGTGCGACTCGCGTTACTATTCTTGATTTTTTTTTTCTTCTCTCTCCGTCCCCTTAAATGTGGAATAATTTTTGTTTGTTTTTTTTTTAGTGCAGAATATTAGCGCTTAGCGCTAAAAACAGTAGGAATACACTTCATCAATATGTCACGTTTGAGACAGGAAAAAAAATGCTAGCAGACCACATGATACACAGCGCCCTACATGTCCATGGTATCTGGATATGCGCCATGTATTGCTAATACATTTCTATACATGTATTTGTGTGTAGCCTGACTCCCGTGCGCTTCCCCGGCGGCTACAAGAGCGCTTCCCCGGCGGTCGCAAGAGCGCTTCCCCGGCGGCTGCAAAACCACTTCCCCAGCGGCTGCAAAAGCGCTTCCCCAGCGGTCGCAAGAGTGCTTCCCCAGCGGCTGCCTGAGGACCGCTCCCTCCTATGGCTGGCTGAGCGGACCCCCCCCCCCCCACCCCACCCGAATGGGACATTTGGTCACGGCCCTCCTGCCGCGACCTACTCCCTGCCAGCGTTTAGCCGCAGGGAGACCCTCTGCTGTCGGCCACTTCTATGAGGTTAGTTTTAGGGTAGTGGTGATTTGGTAGATTGTGTTCACCAGTAAGTGCTCTATTGTATAAGAACAATATATTCAGAGTATAGTCCCAATGTCCATAATAACTGTATAATAACAGAGATCCCCCAAGGGAGATTAAGGGACCTAGTGGTGCCCACCTGGCTACCACAGAGATTGGTCACCTGGTAAGTGATCACCTTCCCATAGGGTTTAGATCAATAAAACAGCAGGCACTGAGAAGGTAAATACAGAGGGGCTGTTGCTCTTTACCTGACAGTGAAATCCAGGCAGGGAAAAACTCTGCAGCGTGCAATCCTCAATGGTAGAGATCAGGATATGTAGAAGGAAAGGAGCATCCGCATCAGTGGATCAAAAATATAGGGCAACTCCAGATATAGTAAAATTGTGTTTATTGCACAATCGGCTTAGCAATGAAGGTGTAGGAAACACACCAACATGTTTCATCCAACAGGACTTTATCAAGGACCTTGATAAAGTCCTGTTGGATGAAACATGTTGGTGTGTTTCCTACACCTTCATTGCTAAGCCGATTGTGCAATAAACACAATGTTACTATATCTGGAGTTGCCCTATCTATTTTTGATCCACTGATGCGGATGCTCCTTTCCTTCTACATATCCTAGTTTTAGGGTAGGTGGTTAACTTTAGGAGTTAATTTAAGGGGTTTTAGCGGTTATGGTAGGGGGTTAATTTAAGGGGTTTTAGCAGTAAGGGGGTTAAGCGGTTAGGGGGTTAATTTAAGGGGTTTTAGGGTAAGGGGTTAAGGTTTGTAGAGTAGGGGTAGCATTAGTATTTAGGGTTAAGATCAATGGGGTTTTAGGGTAAGGTTAGTGACTTACTGTAGCACCCAGTGGCCAAGTGTCCCGGCGGTAAAGTGAGCAGTGGTTAAACGCCGGTGATCATTGAATCGTGGCAAAATGGCTGCGAACAAATGTCCTAGACCGTGTCTCCCTCCCCCCGTCCCCCCCCCCACACTGCTGTCCGAGCGCCTCCTCGCCTGCGCACCTGTCCGAGCGCCTCCTCGCCTGCGCACCTCTGTCCGAGCACCTCCTCTGTCCGAGCGCCTCCTCGCCTGCGCACCTCTGTCCGAGCGCCTCCTCGCCTGCGCACCACTGTGACAGTTTCCTGGGCTCTGAGCGACCGGACATTAGGTCTGAAGTTCTGTCTTTCAGGAACCGCTCCACTTTGATGATGTGGCTGTGTATTTCTCTCTGGAGGAGTGGGAGTGTTTAGAGGAAGAACAGAAGGAGCTTTATAAGGACGTGATGCTAGAGAATTACCACGTCCTGACATCGCTGGGTGAGTGGGGCTTCCTGTAACCCTAATAGGGCGATACATCACTGGGCGAGTGGGGGTTCCTGTAACCCTAATAGGGCGATAGACAGACAGGTTTCCATAAAATCAATGAATAATTACAGGGACTGTGATTATTTTGGATTAATGTTGGGTCTTTGACATGAAATAATAATTCCATTCTAGAGCACTGTACAGCTGCATGGCAGAAACATTCCTGCAGGGGTGGAATGCTTTAATATTATGGAGAAATATTGCTGTAACATATTGTGAATGTTCTAAGCACGGCACCTAAACTGTAAAACAAGTCCCGTTTATAATTAGCAGGTTATCTCCACGGAGAGCCGGAAATAATCTCCAACATTCAGCGAGGAGAGAAGCCTTGCTTACCGAGCCCTACACCGCAGAGAAAGAACCCTGAAGATACCTACACAGGTGAGTAGAGAACATAACCTAACATCTTTCAGCTCCAATGCATGTTCCCAAATGGCTATTTTACTGGGACAGGACGTCTGTCCGGCAGCAGCACTATCTGCTCTCCGTCTCCTATCTTCTGGGCTGAACATGGTGTGGTCTTTAGGCATTCCCTAACAAGTTGTGACACAAACCTACCTTTTTACTGCACTATTACCATTGTAGAGATGTTATCTATAATTGGACTAGTAGATGAGGTGGGAAAAAAGTTAAACCTTTGCTAAAGTTAATTGGCTGAGATACCGATTTCTATATTTAGAAGCCAGAGGGACACCAGTGAAACATCTGACAATTATGTCTGAAAAAAAGCTATAAAAAAAATCCTGTCTAGATTTCTACCTGGACATGCACTCTTTCTACAGTATATTTAATCTTTCCACCATACCCCTGTATAAGATGCCTAATCTTTTCTTAAAGATCTCCCGTGTATCTGCCGTCACGGTCTCCGTGTCTAGTAAATCCCACATTGTCACTGCCCTTATTGTAAAGATCCCTTTCCTGTTGGTGAAATCGCCTTTCCCCTAATCTCAATGGGACGACACCCTGCTATCTGTACTGTGCTTGGGGTGAGGTTAACTTTCACTTGTAAGCTGTAAAGTGGCATCACCCCCAACATAACAGAATAACTGAACCTTCTAAATGATCATTGAGCTCATTGTGAATAGCGTTACTGGGACATGAGTGATGCTTTGGTTCTTCTGTCCATTTGTTACCACCCTTTGTTTTGCTCGAATTTATGAAGTGTATCCTTTTCCAACAGATGTTTACGATACCAGCTGTGTTCAAGACTGGAAAATTGAAAATGACATTATTCCCAGGGAATGTCAAGGGGAAAACGACAAGAGTTTATGCAAAATCCAGAAGCGGCTGAACTGTACCATGAACGTGAAGGACGAATCGGCATCACGTGAAAGAGGAAATATCACCGGGACCTGTGCGTATAATCTCAGGAAACGTGCCAGGATACAATACACGTATGATTACGATTTTGAGGGGCATGCTAACGTAATGAAATTCTACAAGAACTCGCACACAAATGGGGAACATGTGGAAATCTTTGGCAAGCCGGCAGTTAACAGAGTTTGCAAAAGAAGCCTGAGTACTCCCGCGGGAGAGAGTGTACATACGTGTACGGAATGTGGGAAGAGCTTTATTCACAGCTCCTATCTAGCAAACCACCAGAAATTCCACACTGGGCAAGCACCCTACGAATGCACAGACTGTGGGAAATGCTTTAAAAAGAAGTCCCTTCTCAGCAGACACCAGGTAACGCACACTGGGGAGGAGCCGTATGCCTGCAGCGAGTGTCATAAATGCTTTACTCATAGCTCTACTTTAATGAAACACCAGCGAATCCATACCGGGGAGAAACCGTACGCGTGCGCTGAATGTGGGAAACGTTTTAGCATCAGCACATATCTCATTGTACACCGGAGAACTCACACAGGAGAAAGACCTTATACATGCAATGAGTGTAATAAAAGCTTCACTCAGAGCTCTGCCCTGGTTATACACCAGAGATCCCACACAGGGGAGAAACCATACACCTGCACGGAGTGTAGGAAAGGTTTCACTCACAGGTCACATCTGGTTACGCACCAGAGATACCACACGGGAGAGAGGCCCTATGCCTGCAAAGAATGCGGGAAAACATTTAAGCACAGCTCCTACCTTATTGTGCACAGGAGATCTCACACCGGAGAGAGACCTTACTCCTGCACTGGGTGTAAGAGAACATTTGCGCAGAGCTCTCAGCTTGCAACGCACCAAAAGTCTCACATGTGAGGAGAGGAGCACATAGGACAACGCTTCTAACAAAGAAGCCGTTTGCAGAATACTTACCAAAACCACAGAAGATTCAATCCCATTTACTAGGTCTCTGTTACATTGTACTGCTTTCACTTCCCTCATCTTACATCCTCAAGCAGTTTTTATTGTTGCTAAATAATAGTGCAAAATAATTTAAGCATCTATCCCTAGTTATTTCCACGTTTTGTGATTTCTCCATAGTCGCTGCACGTTCTTTCCCCAGTTAGCGCTTAATGAGAGAGGTGTGTTGTATGTTTTGTGATTTTTATCATCATGCCATTAAATATCTTAAATTGTGAAACAAATGTTTAAGATGTTACTGAAGACTAGCAACTTTACCGCAGCTCCTGTATGTGTTGAGAGATGAATTTAGTACCATGATTTCTGACTCAATACTGTTTAATATTTCCTTAACATTGCCCATAAAGAAACCAAAAATGATAACTATATACATTTTGTATTGTTTATTCAAAAAACAAAACCCATTCACTAGAGATAAAGCAAAGAATTGTATTATTAGCCGGTGTGCATATTCTTACAAGAGATTATCTGCTATTTCTTATCGATTTTGTTGTCCCCTTTGGAACTTTTCTACACTTTATTTCAATGCACATTCCGACAGTATTTGTGTTCCGTCTATAACAAATTTGAAACACAATACTACTTTTTACTAATGATAATTTATTTGTTAATTTGGATTTATTACAATAAATGAAAGTAAATATAAATGCACAAATACACTTCTTTCCATAAAGTAAATCTGAAAATATGAACTTTTTATTTACACCTAACATTCTCACATTATTTTTCACTTTAGGAGACGATTAACAAGTTACTTTTTGTTTAGTATCCTCTTTACCACAGAGAAAATGTCACTTTCGTCTTGAACACGATACGCTAAGTACTCGGCCGTGCTGGGCGTAAAATCATGCAGCTCCCCCGGGAATTTCTTCATTTCATCAATGGAAATGTAACCTTTTGGGGAGATAAGTCACTTCATGTGTTATATAGAAACAGGGGAAACGTGGCACTTGTATGTACTATTGGCTGAATATTGTAACATATAAACATTTTAAAGTAGCAGATTTTTATTATCTTCTATAAACAAAGGGGCCCTCTGAAGCTGACCGGCAGCATTTGAGTTGCGATGTCACCTTGCGGCTTTCTATTGGCTGCCAGAGTGAGGCTGACCCCAGGGGCCATATTCATGATCCAGGGAAGGAATTCTTGTAAGGGAATTACAGAAATGTCTAAGTAACTGGTGGGGTCCCCGTAGCATGGAGTTGTGCTTTCTAATAAGGTGTGTGCATATGTATAATATCAGAAAAGTGAGGTGCAGCGCCAAACCGTTCATAATATATATATAACAGTGTTCGACAAACCTATACATTTGCTCGCCCCGGGCGAGTGGATTTAACATCGTGGAGAGCTCCTATTGGCCCAAGTAGCACACGTGTTGTACTAGGTGGCGAGTAGATTTTTTTGTTCGGCGAGTAGATTTTTTTGGTGATTTGTCGACCACTGTAGTGTGTGTGTGTGTGTGTGTGTGTGTGTGTGTGTGTGTGTATATATATATATATATATATATATATATATATATAATCAAAAAATAAATAGATGATACCGTTCTGTGGCTAACGAAATGCTTTTATTTGTGCGAGCTTTCGAGATACACTGATCTCTTCTTCCGGCGATGTTACAATGAATGAAGCAAGGATAACTTAAAAACAGTGTCTCTTGGAATGTTATCTGTGCTTGTCCTTCCCCCGGTGTGGATGTGTTTTATGGCTAGAGGTGTCAAAGGGTAACTGAAAGCAAGTGAAGAAAGAGTGTGTATGTGTATCAGTGTGAACAAAAATGAATGGAGAGCCCATAATATATATTATATATATATATATATATAATCTCTGAAAGAACAAGAAAAAACAGGCGCACTCCTAGTGTGATAAAGTACAAAAAATATTTTATAGGACTAAAACATATAAAAAGCGCATTCGCAAACAGAGCATACATAATATCAAGCATTTATGAGATATACTCAATCGCCATAGACTGCAGGATTCCACGCCAGCCGTTCCTTAGGTGCCTCCTCTGCTGTAACCGATCACTCTCCAAGAGGATGATGTCATCACTCAGCGTCTCATTGAAGGTTCCTTCCGGCAACAACACTCTGCTGGTATTTGCCAACTTGAAAAACTGCACACACCGCAGCTAGGGGGGAATCGGCAATCCAAATGCAGTCCACAATGATCACGCAGGTAACCTCTCTGCTCGTGAGTACTAGCTAGCGTGCTCGCTACTTTAGGAAACGCCCTACGCGTTTCCTAAGGTAGCGAGCACGCTAGCTAGTACTCACGAGCAGAGAGGTTACCTGCGTGATCATTGTGGACTGCATTTGGATTATATGGTTATATATATTTTTTTTCATATTTTTTATTCTTTAATACATATATTTTTAATTGTTATATATTTTTATATATGTTTTCAGTTACGCTTATATGTTTATTTTAGATAGCTGCTATATTCGCCTTTAGGGATCTATTGGTCGTATAGCCTATTGCCATACTCTATCAAACACAGCCAATACTATATATCTAGTATAGTATACTAAGGTGCTACTCCAATTTGTTTATATATATATATATATATATATATATATATTAGTGTTCGACAAACCAATACATTTGCTCGCCCTGGGCGAGTGGATTTAACCCCCGGGCGAGTAAATATTGGCCCAAGCAGCACACGTTTGGTACTAGGTGGCGAGTAGATTTTTTTGTGTGGCGAGTAGATTTTTTGGTGATTTGTCAACCACTGTATATATATGTATATATTACACACAGTTACTAGGTGTCTGTTAGATAAATATATGTGCACTTTAAGTGACACCAGTATCACAAAGTGTGCAAGTGAGTTTGCAAGCTGTGTCCGTAAATCAAGAACAACTTAAGCAAAAAACGTGATATGGGACTGAGGCAGTTTCTTTGTAAGATGGAATGGAGGTGTGCCAGGACGCGGTGTAGAGGTAATGGAGGTGTGCCAGGGCGCGGTGTAGAGGTAATGGAGGTGTCACACTGTGCGGCCCGCAGACCAGGCCAGTCCCCTGTACTGAGGTGGGATGTTGAATATGCACACCGACCGCAGAGGGAGCGGGTCCGGGATGTGGTTGTAGCGTGGCCAGGCCTGGGTTAAGATTCAGAATAGTCGTTGTACTTGCCGAGTTCAGGAGTATAGAGAGTTCCGTAGTTAAATCCGTTTCCGTGTCCAAGGGTCTGAGAGGTAAGAATCGTGATGGGTAAGCCGAAGTCGGGAGCCAGGGAGGTAAGTCAGACAAGCCGGTTCAAATCTGTAGGAGTAAAGACAAACAGGAGCACAACACAGTTTCCAGGCTACACAGGAAGCAAGGAGCTATGCAGAGCAAGGAAGTGAAGGCAAAGCAGGATATTTAAAGCGACAGTGACCAATCCGGACGAGGGGCATAGCGGAGGCGTGTCGAGGAGCTGCTCGTGAGTGGCTGAGAGTTCAGGAAATAGCAGAGCACAGTTGAGTCTGTAACACCAGTGCCAGAATCCAAGATGGCGACGGCAGAGTTCAAGGTATGCACTGGGCGGAGGCATGAGTAGCGACGGGGGGCAGGGACAGCAACCGCTGCAGTACTGGTAGTGGGTAAGGAGGGGTCATGCCGCAAGGGACGTGGCCCCCGATTCCTTACAGTACCCCCCCCCCTTCAGGATCGACCTCCGGACGATCCATCCAAGGCTTCTGTGGAAATTTCTTGTGGAAGCGGTCCAAGAGAACTGGAGCATGGATGTCCTCCTTGGGTACCCAAGAGCGTTCCTCTGGGCCATAACCCTTCCAGTGAACAAAGAATTGTATCTTTCGTCTGGATACACAAGAATCCATGATTGTCTGGATTTCAAATTCAGGGTGTCCTTGGACCGTGACTGGTTTGGGTTTATAGGTCTTAGCAGGGAACCGTTTGCTCTGGACGAATGGCTTGAGCAAGGAAACGTGGAATACGTTTGGACTCCTCATGGAAGACGGAAGTTGCAGACGAAATGCCACAGGATTGATTTGTTCCTGGATCAGAAAAGGCCCTAAGAATCGGGGTGCCAATTTCGGGGTCGGAGACTTCAACTTGATGTTCTTGGACGAAAGCCAAACTCGGTCCCCTGGCTTGTAATTAGGGGCCTGTTGACGACGGTGGTCTGCCTGAGACTTGAATTTCTGAGCGACGCTAAGAAGCGCGGACTGAATCTTGATCCATGACTCCTGAAGAGTAGTTACCCGTTCATCAGCCACCGGCACTCCTATTGGAATGGTTGAGATTGGCAGTCTACTTGGGTGGAAACCATAATTCACGAAGAACGGGGTTTCGTGCGTGGATTCATTACGAAGTGAATTGGTTGCAAATTCTGCCCAAGGTAGCAGGTCAACCCAATTATCCTGGGAATCGGAAATAAAACGCCGTAGGTATTGTTCCAGCGTTTGATTTAGTCTTTCAGTTTGCCCATTAGTCTGGGGGTGATAGCCTGACGAGAAGGATAGCGCCATGACAAGCCTCTTGGAGAAAGCCCGCCAAAATTTCGATATAAATTGCGTGCCTCAGTCCGAGACTATGTATGTAGGTATCCCATGAATGCAAAACACCTCCTTGGTGAAGATATCAGCTAGGGTGGGCGATGAGGGAAGTCCTTTGAGTGGAACAAAGTGGGCCTGTTTTGAAAAACGGTCAACGATGACCAAAATGGTATTCATCCCTCTGGAAGGGGGTAGATCCACAATGAAATCTATTGAAATATGTGACCATGGACGTTCAGGTACTAGCAAGGGCATGAGCAAGCCTGAGGGTCTTTGATGAAGAGTCTTGTTTTGTACGCATACTGGACAAGCACTAGTAAATTCATGAACCATCTTTGCCACATTAGGCCACCAAAAAGTACGCTTGATAAGATCCAAAGTTCTTTTGAAGCCGGGATGGCCGGCTGAACGGACAGAGTGGCCCCATTCTAGTATCTTTTGATGAAACCTGGGTGCGGCATAAAGAATTCCTTCTGGTACCTCTAGACCAGCGGTGCGCAAACTAGGGGGCGCGCCCCTTGGGTGGGCGCAAGATTATGTAGGGGGGGGCGCGGGCTGCTTGCAGGGAAACCTGGGGGCGGGCAGAGCAGTGCACGGGCGGCCAGAAGCTCCGTGCTGCTGCTTCTATGTGTCTGTGTCTTGCAGACGGGGCGGGGCTTCTCTCTGCACACAGACAGCCCCTCCTTCTCTTCCTGTCTGCTTGCCGCACCAGTTTTCAGCAGCATGGGGGGTTGGGGGATCGGAGCATGTCGCCCCCCCAGGTGAAAGTGTGTGTTTGTGTGGTGATTTGAGTGTGTGTGTGTGTGTGTGTGTGACTTGTGTGTGTGTGTGGTGATTTGAGTGTGTGGTGATTTGAGTGTGTGGTGATTTGAGTGTGTGGTGATTTGAGTGTGTGTGTGGTGATTTGAGTGTGTGTGTGTGTGTGGTGATTTGAGTGTGTGTGTGGTGATTTGAGTGTGTGTGTGTGATGTGTGATTTGTGAGTGTGTGTGTGTGATTTGTGAGTGTGTGTGTGTGTGTGTGTGATTTGAGTGTGTGTGTGTGTGTGTGTGATTTGTGTGTGTGTGTGTGTGTGGTGATTTGTGTGTGTGGTGATTTGTGTGTGTGGTTTGAGTGTGTGTGTGGGGGGGGATTGAGTGTGTGTATGTGGGGATTGAGTGTGTGTGGGGATTGAGTGTGTGTGTGGTGATTGAGAGTGATTGATGGAGGTGTGCCAGGACACGGTGTAACGGTAATGGAGGTGTGCCAGGAACGCGGTGTAGAGGTAATGGAGGTGTGCCAGGACGCGGTGTAGAGTTAATGGAGGTGTGCCAGGACGCGGTGTAGAGGTAATGGAGGTGTGCCAGGACGCGGTGTAGAGGTAATGGAGGTGTGCGAAGACGCGGTGTAGAGGTAATGGAGGTATGCCAGGACGCGGTGTAACGGTAATGGAGGTGTGCCAGGACACGGTGTAGAGGTAATGGAGGTGTGCCAGGACGCGGTGTAGAGGTAATGGAGGTGTGCCAGGACGCGGTGTAACTGTAATAGAGGTGTGCCAGGACGCGGTGTAGATAACGTCAGCGTGCCAGGACGCGGTGTAACGGTAATGGAGGTGTGCCAGGACACGGTGTAGAGGTAATGGCGGTGTGTAGGTCTCTCCGTTGATTTAGGTGATGTGTCGAAGGTGGCCTAAGTGTTGTGTAACTAGGGGTGCGACTTCATTTTGTTGATTACGAGAATTTATCTCACAATACTTGTGATCACTCTCCCCTTGTGAGTGCATTTCTGTCTCCTAATTACACTGTGGAGCACGCGCTTCTTATCTTTGTGATATATATATGTATACATACATACATACATACACTGGCTGTAACCAGCGTATCATACGCAAGTCTAGCAGATCTGAAAGGTTCATGAATGAAACATTGCTCTTTGTTTTCACCCCTCCCTGTAATGCCTTGCTGTCTCTTGTCCCCTCATCCCCACCTTACTCTCTCCTCCATCATGCCTGCTCCTCTTTGCACTCTTCTCCCTTCTTTGCACTTGCTGCATCTGCTACTCTCTGTGCACACAACACTCCCTCCTCCTACTCATCTGTCTCCTCCTCTCCTTGCTGTCTCTGCTCCCCTCTTCTTGCACTCCCTCCTGCCCCATGTACATATTTCTCTCCATTCCCCCCTCGTCATCCATCTGTCTCTTCTCCTTGCTGTCTGTTTCCTCCTCCTAACCTTGCTGTCTCTGCTCCCCGCTCTTTTCACTCCCTCCTGCCCCATGTGCACACTGCTTTCCATTCCCTCCTCCTCGTCATCCATCTGTCCTCCTCCCCCCTCCTTGCTGTCTCTCACCTCCCCTCCTTATTCCTCTCCTCGAGGAGGCATTGTAGTTCTTGCTTAGCAACCCTGTAACAGCTGAACCTTTGTACGGAAACCTACTATATAGATAGCTAGGCATGGATTGCTGCTTAAATAGTATTCCATATTGGGTTGGTTTGCAAAATATACCCTACCTAATGTGAGTGAATGTCACGGTAGCTTGTGACAGGCTGTAATTTACACCAAAACTATATATAAATATATATATACCTGGGTTTGAACTGGGACGAGACTTAGATATAACAAATTGTATTTATTCCTTAGGATAGGTGAACACAACAGATATGTACAAATAACAGCAAAATATAGACACTTACTTAAAGATTAGGACAGAAAGCCATCAGGATTACAGACTGGGCCATTTCTTCCATACTTCAGCTGACATCACAGCAAGACAGGCAAAGTTGTGAAGCACATGCAGGACATGGAAACATGAAGCCTTTGCATGCAGGCATCAAGACATTTGCATCAAGACAATGAAGACATGAAGACCAATGGGTAAAGAGTGGCTTTGACTTATATACTATGTCAAACTCATCTCTTTAACCCTAGGTGCCGCGACGGCTAGCAAAAAGTCTTTGAAGCTCTTTTGGCTTACATTGAAGTGTGAATTACCACATTTACAAAAACATCTACTTCATTTGGTCCCTTCCCTGCTCATTATCATAACAGGGGGGTTGCAGTTTCTCAGAACTCAACCAAAATTTCATATTTACTGCAAATCACTTCCTAACTTCCGTTCAGTCTAACATACAGGCAGGTGAGAAATATTAATACATTCCGTCACACCTGACGCTCGCAGAGAGACCAAACATTACAGTGTAATATGAAAATTAATAGAGATATTAATATCTGGCACTTAGTAGCGGTTACATATTCAGTGTTTAGACTCAAAAGATGTGCTAAATCCCACGAATACACATATGTAACGCTTAGCATGTTCAGCCAAGGACATCTCATAATATTCTTATATTTAATAAGGTCACTCATTCGGATTTCCTGCTTGGGGTAGCCCCACCCTGGCACCCATCAATAAACCCCTTTGAAGCAGGCTTTTGGCTTCCATTGTAAGTGTGAAGAACAAACACTTAACCATTCCTTGTGCCTGCCTCCCGCATAAACAATTAGGTAATTACCCCTTGATCAGGGCTTATGTAAATTCTAGCAAGATGTCCTATCTAGCATACAGAGGTAACCCAGCTTTAAGGTGTCAAGACCATTTGGTTCCTCATGCATTACAAAGGGGCAGGCATTCTGCCTGTACATTAGCATTAGCACACCATTAGCATTCTGCCTGTATATTTCAAAAACTGCAGAAAGGCACTTTATCAAAAATATATGTTCCCCTTATGACAAAGTTATATTTTTAATATGTGGGTACTTGGGGGGTTCCCCTGAGGCTGTACCCCAAGACTCAGGGTGCTGGCTTACTCCGTTCCCAAATTACCAGTTTTCAGGTAACTGTTTATTCAGCACTGCATATAAGATTAACCCCTTAAGTCCCAGTGGGTGTGTTATGCAGACACTGATCCAGCAACAATACATTTACACAGGGGCATAAGCATTTTCATGTTATAACAAGGGTTAAATCACATTTCTGGACCTCGGCCCAGTTAACCCCTGGTCTCCCTGGCGAGGTTAGAGGGTGGCCAATTGGGGGGTAACCCCGTTAATCCCGGGCCAAACCCTCACGATCGTCACAGTGAAATCTTTACAATTTCCTACACCATGGATTCCGACTACAGGAAGTCCTCGTTATCCAACGTTTCACTTTACAACGAATGGCATATCCAATGCTTTACAATGCCACCCTATGGGCCGTTTTTCGACGCCAGAATGCGTTATCCAACACTCACCGCCACTGATTAACATGGGACTCACTTTACAACGGTTTCACTATCCAACGCTACTTATAGAACGGATTCCATTGGATAACCGAGGACTGCCTGTATACATATAATATGCACACAGCAGGATACGTGGATGTCAGGGTCTTTGTAGACGTCCCGCTCCAAGCCACAGTTCCTTTGCCTGTCTACAAGGTGTGCTGCCGTTTCTGTCTACTCTGGGTTTTCCTCTGTCTATTGCCTCTTTGTTTCTCCTGTCCTCTGTCTCTGCCTGCCTTTATAGTTTCCTGTTCCTCTTTGCCTTTGTTTTATGTGCCTGATCTGACCTGTTCCTGTATTACTCCTGTTTCATATTAAAGGTCCTTGCCTACAACTGGCTTGTCCCCGTTTGTCCTGCTCCCTTACCCTGCCCTGTTCCTGCTGCCGACCCCTAGCTGTGACCCTGACTATGATTCCTGCCGCCTGCCCTGGACCCTTGCTTGTGACCCCGACTAGCCATGCCAGCCGCCCGCTGTTCTGGCCATTGAGGTCCCACCTGCACCTGGAGTCCGTGACAGTGGACAGCAGGGTCTATGTAGCTATTAGGGTTGTAGATATGTAGACTTCCAAAGCATTAATTTAGATACATTTCCATGACCATAACACATTTCTCAACTAACATTTACTTCACATTCAAGAGATCAAAACATAATTAATCAATAAGGTAATGTCCATATATCATGTATTCAGTAGTCTCGTCTAGAACAAGTGAGTAATGTTTTGTCTCAAAACTCCCTGGCCCTTCAACAGACCCCTGCTCACCCACACACCATTCATAGGACTTATACAGTTGTGCAAAGAAAGGTTAAATGAAAAAATAATAATGTAAGTTTCGTATTGTTTCCAATAGAGAACCTGTCTCCAAACCGCTGTAGAGGGAGAAAGGGGGTGGCCCGGTATTAAAGGGGTTGCACCCCATATGGCCATCCCCTGACCTCACCAGAGAGACAAGGGATTAACTGGACTGCGGTCCAGGGATGAGGTTTGCACCTTGTTGTACCTTGAAAATGTATGTTCCCCTGTTCCCATGTTTCATTATAAGCATGTATTTTAATGTTTTAAAGTGCATTTCTGTATCTCCAGTTCTAGAGGTCGCAGAGAGTTCATATTTGGCCAATATGTGGAGTCACTGTAGGCATTAAAAACTGGCAAAGGTCAACCCACTGAGCCCACCAGAATGGAACTTATTAATATGTGTAGATATTAAAGTGTATATGTATTTTATTTTGGATCTGTTCTGAAAATGCAGACGCCATTTGCTAGGCTAATAAGTCATGTAGGGCAGACGGCTGAGTAGCCTAAGCACGGTGATCAAAAAGTAACTGCCTTGATTGTTACCCAATGTCTAGGGATTAAGTATTAGTCAATCAACAATCTCTGCCAGTCTAATTGTTACCTGAGGGCATGGGTTAATCTGTTAGTCTGTGTCTCCACATTAGAGAGTGGATACAGATAATTGTTCACCAATAGGCTGTGTTCAATGTTAAGAATAGTGTTGCACAGGTATATAAACTGTGTCAACCCTACAGTTTTTAGTTGTGCTGGAGTTGTGCTTCTGATTCCATCTTGAATGTCACTGGACTGCTGGAGAATTGCTAGCGGATACTTCTCCATTCCCCAACCCTAAGTAAGTGTTACCTTCTTGTCTGTTAATTGTACTATATTGATGTGTTCACCTTATTTAAGGAATAAATTATATTTTATTATATTTAAGCCTCGTTCAGTTCAACCCAGATATTTGGTGTTCATTATATCTTGTCATAAGCTACCGTAACAACCGCTCTTTGCTGCAACTGAAACATCCATTTTGCACAGCTTGCTAAGTCCTAAGAGGACCTATTCTGTTCTGTAGTGTGTTACTCGGTTTTGTTTATTTCACCCAGGTTAGTCGACACCGTTCTGTGGCTAACGAAATGCTTTTATTTGTGCGAGTTTTTGAGATACACTGATCTCTTCTTCGGGCGGTGTTACAATTGATTAAATTTACTTTCAAACAGGACAGCTAGGAATGTTATCTCGGTGGGTAAAGCCTAACCCTCCCCCCTGTGCAGTATGCGATTTACAGTATGACTAAAAGTGTTAAATGGTCCCTGAATGTTTGTGATGTTAGAGTAAGTGGTGTGTGTGTGTGTATATATATATATATATGTATATATATATATATAACATATACATACTGTACATACACACTCTTACATCACTAACATTGAGGGACTATTTAACACCTCAAGTCATAAATCACATATTACACAGGGGGGGGGGGGGGTGTTAGGTTTCAGTCACAGATAACATTCTTATATGAACTGTTTTTAAGAAAACTTTTTGCTAGCTTTATTGAATGTACCATCGCTGGAAGAAGAGATCAGTGTATCTTGAAAGCTCGCACAAATAAAAGCATTTCGTTAGGCACAGAACAGTATCGTCTACAGGCATACCCCGCTTTAAGGACACTCACGAGTAAGGACATATCGCCCAATAGTCAAACGGCAGCTCACGCATGCGCCTGTCAGTACGTCCTGAACAGCAATACCGGCTCGCTACCTGCACCGAAGCTGTGTGCAAGCGGGGAGACTAGAGAGCCTGTTACACATGCGTTATTTACATCAGTTATGCACGTATATGATGTTTGCAGTACAGTACATGCATCGATAAGTGGAAAAAAAGTAGTGCTTCACTTTAAGTACATTTTCGCTTTACATACATGCTCCGGTCCCATTGCGTACGTTAATGCGGGGTATGCCTGTATTCATTTTTGATTGTGTGTGTTAAATACAAATACCACACAGGAATCTGGAGTACAAAATCAAAGGAAGGTTCACCTGTCCCTCCAGCAATGTCATGTACCTTATGTGCATGAAATGCCCAGGGGGCTGCTACTACATAGGTGAGACGGGACAGGGGCTAAACAGGAGAATTAATCTGCATCGCCACAGCATCATGCGCGGAACAAGAGACAGTCCTGTCGACGAACATTTCTCTGGCTCTGGCCATAAGATGAACGATCTGAAGGTGGCCATACTCAAAGGTAATCTCAGAACACCGAAAGAGAGACGATTGCATGAATACAAATTTATTAAACTATTTGGGACACTCACCGGTGGCCTAAACCGAGACCGCAGCTTCATGAGCCACTACCCTTACACAAGAGAACTCTTCCCATGAGTGCTGTGGCCATGTCTATACATACTGCGCTATATGAATGCACACACACACCTGTCTCTTACACATACATATGTGCAATGTAATTCCATCCCTATATACCAATAGGGACTACATAGTACCCACAAACATGCACAGAAATGCAACACCCTCTTGCATTTCAACACCTACCCATACCATTGTTATACACCCCCCCCCCCCCTCCACACACACCTTATGTAAAGCGCTGTATACACTGTGGGCACTTTATAAATTAAGATTTACACACATACAAACATTCAGGGACCATTTAACACCTTAAGTCATAAATCGCATACTGCACAGGGGGAGGGTAAAGCTTTACCCACAGAGATAACATTCCTAGCTGTTCTGTTTGGAAGTAAATTTCTTGGCTGAATTAATTGTAACAGCGCCCGAAAAAGAGATCACTGTATCTCGAAAGCTCGCACAAATAAAAGCATTTCGTTAGCCTCAGAACGGTATCGTCTATTCGTTTTTGATTATTAAGCTCTGCTAACACGGTACAGATACCTCTACATCTATATATGTATTTCTTGTGTGAAGGATTGGTGCAGCCGTGTGTCTCATTTGTCATTATTTTGTTGTTTCTGGCTTGTGGTGTGCAATCCAGTTTGCAAATACTCGGAATATCCCGAAATAATGAAGTTGCGTTAATGTGACTTTTTGAGGAGAATCCGTAAGATGAGTGTTTGCATGGCACATGTAACTGTGTTACTTGTCTGTGACTGTCTGCAATGTGTATCTTACCTATGAGCATGTTATTTACAGGGTAATTCTGAAGGGTGTAGTAGGTGAGTTCCTCTGACCCTGCGCTGTCTGACCCCGCCATCTCTTTCCTGCACACAACAGAAAATCACATCACTAATCAAATTAAAATAGTCACTCCCTCCTAGGACCAAAGTGCACTAGTGGCAATGGCAGGCCTAAATGTAGGTGATTGACGCCATGTTTATAGAAATCAACCCAGTATGTCTTTTTAAATAATTCTGTAATGTTTAAATGTCTCTGTAGTAACCAAATGCTTTGGAGAGTATTTATACAATCTTCACCTAATCTGTCTTGTGATAAGACTGTTTGCAAATTGTGGTCTGTGCATAGTGATTGTTTATCCAGAGTCTTTGGAGTCTATGTACTAAGCTTCACAAATTAATATATTGGTGCACAGAAATCTCCTGTTAACTAGCGCTTGTGTGCACCTCTGTGCTAACCAGACATTTCTCCATCTGTGCCAGCAGCATAAAAAGATATTTTTGTGGGCGTACAGAAATGGCGGCGCTGGGCGCACAGATGTTCTTGGGATGTACTAAAAAATGATTGTTTTTGTGCACCAAAAAATAAGTAGAAAGTGTATCAGAATCCCGCGCCAAGTTCAACTGCGTGTAAACCCTAAAAAGTCCGTTAATAGCGTTAGCGCAGAATTAAATTGCTTT
Source organism: Ascaphus truei (assembly GCF_040206685.1). Taxonomy (NCBI): domain Eukaryota; kingdom Metazoa; phylum Chordata; class Amphibia; order Anura; family Ascaphidae; genus Ascaphus; species Ascaphus truei. The sequence continues at coordinate 26,757,686 of NC_134500.1, forward strand.
GTATCAACCCAAAAATGTATTTGACACAGCGCGGATGTTTCACTATATAGGTAACAAAATGTGTTATTGTTACAGTATGGCGATTATGATTATAAATAATATTACATTAAACATTTATATTTACCAACACGCGTTATAAATTTAAAAAAAAATATCTATACTTGTTTTGATTTAAATGGCATCAAATGGGTATTTAAAGCTGCAGTCCAAAGCCATATCCTACGTTTAAAAAAAAAAAAAAATCAGTTCTGTACTATGAGAAAATACTTGTAGCATTTGTTTCTTTTTTAAAACAACTCTCAATTACATTTTTAATGTATTATAGTGTAACTAGCCTTTTTTGTTGCTATAGCAACCATTTCCAAATTCACACACACTGAGTCAATACTCCTCTGCAGCCATTTAGTGAACCCCGAGCCGAATCTTCGCCGATCAATTAAAGGAGAACGGATCGATCGGCAACTTAGCTAATTATTTATCATTGCATGGATTGTATTCTCGCTCATATTAAAGAGGGGAAAAAAACGCCAGCTGGGACTGCGGCTTTAACACGACCCCTGCATCAAAATTAATTTCAAACACAGAATGGTATCATATTTATGAAGCCTTCGTACCTACCAACGTTTTATGAAGGTTTATATTACTTTTAGCACAAACATTGTTTGGAAATATCCTAGTACAGAGGGTTAATTGAATCTTTCCAAGAAAGCCAGTTGCATTGTTAAATTGTTTAATAAAAGATTTTTTGCCGCAGTGTGGGAATCGCCTCTTTGAAAGAGCAGTTCCCCCTTTTTTTCCGCATGTATAAGCCGGGCATTTCCGGGTCCGAATCACATTCATATCAGAGTCCAGAGACTCCGTGCTTCCAGAGATATCTCCTGTCACGCTAACCAATGTCAAACCGTCTCCCGCCGTGGCTATCTGGCATGCGTGACGCAGAGGATTTCACCCTCGGCACAGTATCTCAGGAATAGAAATAGGCCAGACTTTGAGCCGTGCCATTCATACCTGATCTCACATTCTGGGCTGACTTGCTGCTTGTCCTCTTTGCCGTCACGTTTTCTCCCGCTGTGAGTTTCCATTTGCTGCATGTATTAAAACATAGTCCATAAGGCTGTGAGGAAATTATCCTTTTATTTCTTTCACCCGGCTAACATAGGAGTGCTCTCTCTACACCCCGGCATACGTGTTTATTATTGAAAACAGAATGGTGGGTCTAGAAAAGAGGGCCCGACACACACAGTATATTATGTACACTGTGCTCACTATAGGGCTGTGAGGAGGAATACACCTGTCCAACACTGCAGGAAGAGCCACAAAACATTGAGGGTTATTCATTATACTGCAAAATCACATCTAAAATCCCATTGGCTTTAAGAAGCGTTTCCATGTTAGTGCCCCAATCAGCACTATCAGGTTTCCTGAATAAAGGGGATTATGACACGAACACCCAATATAGCGCACTATGGATAAACCCGAGAAATGGTGTTCCGACGGTCCTCACAAACTCCATTTACAATACATTGTTACCAAGCTTAGTGAGGTGAAAAGAGCTGCCAGACTCTTGGACACCTTTCAGCTGTCAAAGCCCCAACCCTCTGCATTCAACACCCAACCTCATCTACTATGTAACATTATAACCAATAATAAGCCCATTTATCGGGCCCAGTTCGAGTCTCACCTGTTTTATAGGGGAGGAACTGCTGAGTTTGTATCTCACCTGTTTTATAGGCGGAACTGCCTATTTCGTCTTACCTGCTCTATAGGGGAGGGGCTGGCGAGTTTGTATCTCACCTGCTCTATAGGATGAACTGCCTAGTTCGCCTCACCTGTTCTATAGGAGGAGCTGCCGAGTCTGTGCCTCTCCTGTTCTATAGGGGAGGGGCTGGTGAGTTCGTCTCACCTACTCTATAGAGGAGGAGCTGCCGAGTTTGTCTCACCTGTTCTATAGGGGAGGAGCTGCTCTCTTGCTCCCAAATGAAGCTGCCAATTCTCCTTTTGATTTCTGTTACACAAAGATATGTCTGTTAAACTCAGCAAATATTTCAGTCCCCCGAGGGATTACTTTACAGAGTTACGGGCTGTCGTGCTGCAATAAGTCATCAGCTTTCCAGCTATCTAGAAGGGATCCAGGATCTCCCATGACATAGAGACTTATAGGAGCCTTACTGCTCCTGTAGAACATTGTCAGCATTTTTTTTTTGGTAACTTATGTTTTTATTGATATACTTGGCTTCAGACATATTACATTTCATTGCAATCCTTCAAACAAGATGCATTAACAATCCAGTAACATGGAAATCATATACAAATCATAAGGAATTAACAAGAGGGAAAAAGGGGTGGGGGGGAGAGATTGTGTTGAAGGTCTGTTTTGTCCTTCGTTGTTTAGACTTGTGTCGTTTATTCCCAGTTCTAATCGAAGCGTCTAGAGTTTGGCTTAATTCCCTTGTCTTTGTTAACTCGATCCAGCTCATGCGTGGTCCCATATGCAGTCTTTGGTCCCAAACCCCTTATTACGCTTCAAAGGAGAACGCATCTAGAGCTATCAAAGCAATATCGTGGTGGGATTCACTCCTGGGATGTCTGTCTGGGCCAGCCACGGCAACCAGACTTTTTCACGAGTCATTCACCAGACTTGTTAATTTCTCCGTCTGGCACACAAACCAAATTCTGTACCTAATTTTGGCCACGGTTGGGATCTCGCTCTGTTTCCACAATGCTGCAATCTCACACCTCGTTGCCGTCGAAAAGTGGGCAATTAATTTAGCACTTGATCTGGATATACCCTGTGCAGGTCTGTTTAATAAGAACAGATACCTAAGAACATAGGTATTACGAGGCCCAAGATCCTCTGCAGCCAATCCTTAATTTGCTTCCATAAGGGAGTCAAGTGAGAGCAAGACCACAGCATGTGCAACAAGTCCGCTGGCTCTCCACATTGTCTAGGGCACAACTGGGAGTAACCTGGGACGAATATGGATATCCTAAGTGGAGTGAGATACCACCTCATTAGGACTTTGAATGCGTTCTCCTTTAAGGTCGTGCAGATTTAACTTTTTGAAGCTGCCAGAAAAATCTCCTCCCACTCTTCTGATTATAGTTCTTTCCCTAGGTCTGCTTCCCATATGGGATTTTCCTTTCATACTCCGTTCCAGAACGGATCACTTCCCTGTACAATAGAGAGATATGTCCACTCGTATCTGTTTCTAATATACAGAGTTTTTCAAAATTCTTCAATGGAGGGCAGGGATTAATTTTATTATAAAAAGCCCGGATCTGAAGGTGCCTAAAAAATTCAGAGTTGGGAATGTCTTAATTTGTTCAAAGGTTGAGATACCTATTCTACCCTCCAGATCCTTGAGTCTACAATACTCATTTTGTTTCCATATTTTAAAATCCGCGCGATTTCATGTATTATTTGTCTTAACTCTGTGCCCAGGACATACTTGAAAACGAGAGGTAACTCTCAATGTATTACTTCCTGGTAAAATATTTTATAAATAAATAATTCCGCCCTGGAGCAAAGTTGAGGTTATCAAGTATTGGGGTCATTGGTAGTCAGGGAACATCTAAATTTGGAGGCCTCCCAAATTGATAACTAATTGGTCATTGAGGAAAGCGGCTCTTGAATGGATTTAAGCATCCTTTTCGGGGACCAGATCAGATTATGTAATGTCAAAGGAGAGCATAGCTCCCTTTCTAAATCTACCCATCGTTTCTAAGCTGAACCATTGACTGGTACCATTGTCAGCATTTTTAATAGATCAACATTTGAGTTTTTAATAACGGAGATTATAATGTACAGAACTTTCCAAACCTCAGAGCACAAGAGAAACAGATTAAGTGTAAAGAAAAAACCTGTAGAGGATTGGGATGATCAGTTCATGCAAAGAAGAGACCTGTGAGGTTTGTTAAGCTCTGCACATGTGAAGAAGAGAACTGTGATGTTTGGGAAGCTCTGTACACGTGAAGAAGAGACCTAACTATGTACACATAAAGAAGAGACCAGTGAGGTTTGGGAAGCTCTGTACATATGAAGAAGAGACCTGTGAGGTTTGTTAAGCTCTGCACATGTGAAGACGAGAACTGTGATGTTTGGGAAGCTCTGTACACGTGAAGAAGAGACCTAACTATGTACACATAAAGAAGAGACCAGTGAGGTTTGGGAAACTCTGTACATATGAAGAAGAGACCTGTGAGGTTTGGGAAGCTCTGTACATATGAAGAAGAGACATGTGAGGTCTAGGAAGATCAGTACACATGAAGAACAGACTTGTGAGGTTTGGGAAAGCTATGTACAAATGAAGAAGAGGCCTGTGAGGTCTGGGAAGATCAGTACACGCAAAGAAGAGACCTGTGAGGTTTTAAAAGTTTTCTAATTAAGGTGGTCTACTTACAGCCCCATTAGGACACTATGTGAGGATGTACTGGAGATATACAGAGTGGTATGATGCTGTTTTAATGTGTGCATCAGATACAGAAGGTACGTGTAGGCACAAACACACAAATATATATATATATATAATATTTAATGGCAAGGAAACAATCCAAGGTTTCAGACCTTCGTGCAAACAGATCGGGGGGAGAATGAAGTGCCCCAGAGAAACCAGGCTCCGGATCTCAGATCTGGAATTCGCCTGGAGAAAACTGGAGTGGAAAACGGTGGCCTTGTCTTCCACATACGCCAAGCTGTGGTATATCCTGCAAGAAGATAACAGCGAGCCTAAGAAATGTCAAAATATATATTTCTACATTTTATTTAGCATCAAAGCGACCCCTGCGGACATATCCATCGTACCTCTGTGTGTCGTGGTGAGACGCATCGCTGCTGAAGAGATACTCTGCGTAATAATGATTTGTAATGACTCCTCCTTCAGCCTCTGTAATAGGAGCAATGAGTTTAATACGTGAGGTATCAGCGCTGTGTGCTTATCCTACTGATACTAATCTACCCCACGGGATTCAGGTAATCAGAGCAGACTTTTGGCAGGAGCTCATACACAAGGAAACGTGTGTACTGTATATACATGCATATTTATTTGTACCAGACATCATGTAATACATATACACACAAGTGTGTGTGTACATTTCTGTGTCTGTGTATAAATTCATTGGTGTGAAGGAAGTCCAGCAGTGCATAGTCATTGGTCAATTGACATTTTGTACTAAATATTCAAGTGCATAAGCAACGTTTTGATCCACGCAGGGACCCTCATTGGGGCGGCGTAGAATCAGAGAAAACGTGGAAAAATGTATACAGTGTCTATCCCGAAAGTGAAGTTCAAGATCCAGAAGCCCATGAATCACAGAGGCCACGTACGCTAGCAACCGTTATTCAGCAACTAAACATACACAAACTAATGGCATCGCTAGAATGTAAAACAGAGACAAAGCAATACTACATATATAAAATGTAACCACATCAAGAGGGGTCGTCTCATACAATATATCAACTAAAGGGCACATACCAGTAACATAGTAACAATAGTAATCCGTGAACACACATCTTACCGCACATATACATACATATATATCTGTGACAATGGTGTGTGTATCCCTAGAGATCTAATGTACCGGCACAGCACAAGAGATTATTACATAAAAGAGGCGTTTTGGGTCCAAAATGCACATATATGCCAGAGGTTTCGAAACATCGGCATGTGTGTGCATTTTGTATACGTAAACAAGGTGTTCAACCACTCAACTCAAATATGGATGGAGAAAGGGTTTAACTGAGGTGCATAGGGAAGTATCAAACATTGGCAACATATATGTGTCCCCTAGAGGCCATAACAAGATTCCCGTATACTGCACTCATTCAGTACAGGCATACCCCAGTTTAAGGACACTCACTTTAAGTACACTCGCGAGTAAGTACATATCGCCCAATAGGCAACGGCAGCTCACGAATGCGCCTGTCAGCACGTTCTGAACAGCAATACTGGCTCCCTACCTGTACCGAAGCTGTGCGCAAGCGGGGAGACTATAGCGCCTGTTACACATGCGTTATTTACATCAGTTTTGCACGTGTATGACGATTGCCGTACAGTACATGCATCAATAAGTGGCAAAAAGGTAGTGCTTCACTTTAAGAACATTTTCGCTTTACATACATGCTCCGGTCCCATTGCGTACGTTAATGCGGGGTATGCCTGTACTGTATAGAGTTTATAGGAGACGGAGACTTCAAAAATCTCTGAGTAGTACACTCACTATGGAGTCACTGTAGTGACCTAAGCCCCAAAGGTACTCTAAAAGGAAAATAATAACGTTTTATTAACATACTAGCTGAGAAACCCGGCGTTGCCCGGGATGTGAAGTGTGAATAAGTATGTGTAAATGTTGTATGTGAAAGTTGTAATGTGATGCCAATGTTATGTAATATTAGTTAGAATTGTGTTTGTAAATCAACAGTAGTAGAAAGCACATGTATATGAGGGCAAATGTTTGAAGTGTATGTTAGTTGTTACGGTAGTTATTTTTGAAAATGTTATTGTTGGAAATGCTTCTTGAAAGATGTGAATGTCCATTGTTGAGAGGAGTGTATTTGATGTAATGTTAAAGTGTGTGTTGTAAAATAATGTAGTAATAAAAGATGACAGTAGTGTATTGAGTGTCTTTCATTTTTTTGTAATTTCTTATGGCAATATGTAGAGTTCATGGAAATTGAGGAAAGTCAATGTTCATTGTAATGCTTGTTTGTAAACGACATTTTTGGTAGTTCCAGTTGGAGCAAAGATGTACAATTGTTGGGGGGATCCAACTCTAGAGCACGAAACATATAACTGTCCGTGGGAGAAACATGGTGATTCTAAGTTGATACCAGTGCACTTTATAGATTGTCCTTGTGCTTTGTTAATGGTGATAGCAAAAGCTAGTTTGATGGGGAACTGTAGCCGTTTGAAAGTAAAAGGCATGTCTGTAGGAATGAGTGGAATGCGGGGGATGAAGACATCTTGGCCTTTGGCGTTGCCAGTTAAGATAGTAGCTTCAATTAGGTTGGGCATCAATGTTTTTATGCACAGTCTGGTTCCATTACAAAGGTTAGGTGTGTGTAGGTTGCGAAGTAGCATGATGGGTGCTCCAACTTTGAGGCGAAGATGATGTGGTGGCATCCCTGATGGTTCGAGGGAGTGTAGGAATTCAGGTGGATAGTTAACGGCTTCATCGCAATCCACAACTGGATCGATTGAGTTGTATTGAGTAATTGTGTTTGGAATAATGTCTTGAATTTGATGATTGATGTCATTGACAGAAGTATTTTTGGCAGCAAGGATGGCTCTTTCCCAGAGCCACTGGTGGTTTGTGTAATTGTGTAAGAGATTTGGATAGACGTGATGTATGAGATCTTCAAGTGATGTCATCATGTGACAAAAATGTGTGGGAAAAGCAATTTCACCTGATGTTAAGTCAGTAGGTAAAGTGCCTTCACCTATTTGAAGAAGTGTGTGTGCAAAAAGTTGTTCATTTGAGTGGCCGAGAAGTTGGACTCGCATATTGGTTGTTAATGGAAAATGTTTGACATGTCGCCATAAAATAGAGGATTTAAGGCATGCATGAAGTTCGTCTGCTGGTGTGGATCGTGGTATGACTGGAAGTGTTTGTCTGAAATCACCAGCTAAAAGAATGACAGCACCACCCATTATTTGTTTATTGTTACGCAAGTCTTGCAAGGTTCTATTAAGGGCTTGAAGTGCTTTTTTATGCGCCATGGTACACTCATCCCAAACAATAAGTTTGCAAATTTGAAGAACACGGGCTTGGCCAGATGTCTTGGTAATATTACATGTTGGGTTTTCTTCATGAGCAATGTTTAGTGGTAATTTAAGAGCTGAGTGCACAGTTCTTCCTCCATCCATAAGAGTGGCTGCAATGCCAGATGATGCAAGTGCAAGTGCAACATGATTGTGCATTCTTATTTCTGCAAGGAGTAAATTTATGAGAAATGTTTTGCCTGTTCCACCTGGAGCATCAAGAAACAGGATTGCACCTTGTTCGTTGTTTATGTGCTGCATGATGTTGTCATAGGTGTTAAGTTGTTGTGGAATTAACATTGGTTTTCTTGTGGCAACTGTGACAAACAGCTTACTCCGGGGCTCCGCCGCTTGTCCGGGACGGTTAGAACACGGTCTTTTAGGGTAGGTTAAATGAGGAGGCGTCACGTACTGTTCCTTTAAACAGGCTATGCCTGGTTTATTCAGTCCCAGGCACTGAGACTGCCACAGTGCATACAACAGAAACACAAGCAAAACAAAAGCTGCTCACCTGAGCGATAACTTAACTTAGGTTTCCCTAACTCAGGGTGGAAGTGGCTTTTCCACTTTCCAACAACAAAACAAGGTACTTTTGCAGACTTAGCCAAATGAACAGAACGATTGAACCTGTGTGGGGAAGAGGCTTCTCCCCACTGTGTTCAGCAGCCTTCCAGGCTCTGGAGAAGAGACAAGAGCAACCAGGAAATCAGTCTTACATACCTGATTTCTAATTAGCATGACAGGTGACAGAAATCAGGCAGCCAGACAAACTCTGGTCTGGATCTCTCATCCCTCAGTTCCAGCGCTTGCCAAACTGTGGGATGGAGTGTATGTATTATAAGGCTGCACTCCCAGGCCAAACAGGATAGAAACTGTTCAGTATCCTGGGAGCCCTATATATGGAATTTATTACCATCCCCTGGTTTCTGTCACATATCCTCCCCCCCAGCTCAGACCTCAAGGGATGAGCGACCATGGATATTAGGGAGTGCATCCTTGACAACCCGTCAGCATTGCCATGTTTGTGCCCTGACCTGTGTTCCACAGAAAATTTAAAGGGTTGTAGGCTTAGGAACCACCTGGTCACTCTAGCATTCTTCTCCCTGTTTTGACACATCCAGGTAAGGGGTGCATGATCTGTGACCAACCGGAATTTTCTCCCCAACAGGTAGTATTTGAGCGTCTCTACAGCCCACTTTATTGCGAGACACTCTTTCTCTACTATGGAGTAATTCTTCTCCTGGGGATTTAGTTTCCTACTTAAATAAAGGATGGGGTGTTCCTCACCTTGAGACTCCTGGGAGAGTACCGCCCCCAGCCCTACCTCAGATGCGTCGGTTTGGACTACGAACTCTTTGGAGAAGTCAGGTGTGACCAACACTGGTTGTGCACAGAGAGCTTCTTTCAGGCTTCTAAAGGCCTGTTCGGTTTCGGGGGACCACTTTACCATAAGCGGTCCTCTTGCTTTTGTGAGGTCGGTTAGTGGGGTTGCCTTAGTTGCAAAATTGGGAATAAACCTTCTATAGTACCCAATTAACCCCAAAAAGGTCCTTACTTGTTTTTTTGTAACTGGCCTTGGCCAACCTTGTATCGCCTCCACTTTGAGTGTTTGGGGTTTGAGTAAACCTCTGCCAATAGAATACCCCAGATACTTGGCCTCCTCCAGACCAATGGTGCATTTAGCAGGGTTAGCAGTTAGTCCAGCAGACCGAACTGCGTCGAGCACAGCTTGGACCTTTGGAAGGTGGGATTGCCAATCTTCACTATGGATTACCACATCATCCAGGTAGGCAGCAGCATACCGAGCATGTGGTTTTAAAATTTTATCCATCATTCTTTGGAATGTGGCGGGAGCTCCATGTAAGCCAAAAGGCAGCACCCTATACTGAAAGAGGCCATCTGGGGTTGAGAAGGCTGTCTTTTCTTTTGCCCTTTCTGTGAGGGGAACCTGCCAGTACCCTTTTGTTAGGTCTAGGGTTGTGAGATATCGGGCTTTGCCCAGTCTCTCTACAAGTTCATCTACCCTGGGCATAGGATAAGTATCAAATTTTGACACCGCGTTTAGTTTCCGGTAGTCATTACAAAACCTTGTTGTACCATCTGGCTTTGGGACTAAGACTATAGGGCTGTTCCACCCACTTTGGGATTCCTCAATTACGCCTAGTTTTAGCATTTTTTTAACCTCTAAACTTATAGCCTCTCTTTTGGCCTCTGGGATTCGGTACGGTTTAAGGTTAACTCGGACCCCCGGTTCAGAGACTAGGTCATGTTCAATTACGCTAGTTCTACCTGGCTGTGTAGAGAAGATTTCTTTGTTTCTTCTCACTAAATTCTGAACCTCTTGTTTCTGATGAACGGACAGGGTTTCAGCTATGCTAACCTCTGGGTCAGTTTCTTGACTCTCTGACGGACCTGGGGTTACTAGGGTTGACAAGACTTCTCTATCTTTCCAGGGCTTGAGTAGGTTTATATGGTAAATTTGCTCAGGTTTCCTCCTACCTGGCTGTCTTACCTTATAATTTACTTCTCCCACTCTTTCCAAGACCTCATATGGCCCATGCCATTTAGCAAGGAATTTACTTTCCACGGTGGGAACCAGAACTAGTACCCTATCACCTGGAAAAAAAATTCTGACCCTAGCACCCTTATTATACGTATTCCTCTGTGCTTCTTGAGCTTTCTCCATGTGTTCCCTCACTATGGGTAGGACTGCAGCAATGCGGTCCTGCATCTGGGCAACATGCTCTATTACACTTCTGTAAGGGGTAACCTCGTGTTCCCAAGTCTCTTTGGCTATATCCAGTAAGCCCCTTGGGTGTCGGCCATACAATAGTTCAAACGGGGAGAAGCCTGTGGATGATTGGGGAACTTCCCTAATGGCAAATAACAGGTATGGTAACAAACAATCCCAGTTTTTCCCATCTTTATCGACCGCCCGGCGTAACATGCTCTTTAAGGTTTTATTGAACCTTTCCACTAAACCATCTGTTTGTGGATGATAGACTGAGGTTCTGAGATGCTTGATTTTTAGGAGTTTACATAGCTCTTTTGTTACTTGGGACATAAATGGTGTTCCCTGGTCAGATAGAATCTCTTTAGGAATTCCAACCCGGGAAAACAGAAGTACCAACTCTTTTGCTATGTTTTTGGCAGAGGTGCTACGTAGGGGAACTGCCTCCGGATATCGGGTAGCATAATCTAATATTACCAATATATGCTGATGTCCCCTAGCAGACTTTATTAGGGGTCCTACTAGATCCATAGCAATCCGGTCAAATGGTACCTCTATTATGGGAAGGGGTACCAATGGGCTGCGGTACGCCTTGAACGGGGCGGTGATCTGACATGCTGGGCATGAGGAACAATAATTCGTAATTTCTGCCAGAACCCCAGGCCAATAGAAGCTTCGGAGAACCTTTTCCTTTGTCTTTTCCACCCCTAGGTGTCCCCCCAATGGATGACTATGTGCGAGGTGTAATACTACGTTACGGAATGTCCGTGGTACCAACAATTGTTTAGTTGTAACTGATTTCCTTTTATCAACCCGATATACTAGGTCGTTCTCTACCTCGAAGTAGGGGTAAGCAAGTGACCTATCTGGTTGGCTAGGAGTACTATTCAGGTCCTGTATATTTCCCCTTGCTACCGCTAACGTGGGGTCCTCCCACTGGGCCTTCTTAAAACTCCCAGGACTGACCTCTAGGTCAGCGAGGGTCTTATCCGGTTCTGGGGTGGTAAGTGTCTGATCAACATCTTGATTTGGGGTATTCCCTACCAAAGTAGTGATGGGGAAGGGAATTTTACAGCACTCATCCTCTTTCCCCTTCTTATTTGGGCCCTCGTCAACCTCTATTTCTGATAAAGGGAAAGGATTTGTTTCTTCTAATACTTCGTTATGGTCCGCTATTGAACTCTGAGCGCTATTCCGAGCGGGGGACCACATTTTTAGAAAATGGGGAAAGTCGGTCCCTATTAACACATCATGTGCCAGTTTGGGTACAATACCCACCTTGAAATCTAAAGAACCAAACTCTGTTTCAAAAAAAACATCAACAGTGGAATATTCATGATTATCCCCATGTATACAACAAATTGCCACTCTTTGTGAACTGTTTCCCTGTTTCTTCTTAATGGGCAAGAGGTATTCGGACACTAGTGTGACCATGCTCCCAGAGTCCAGAAGTGCCCGAACCCTCTTACCATTAACCTTTACAAATGCCCACAGATGGTTATTCAAGGGGTCCTCTGGGCTAGGGCGCATACATTGGGACAACAGCGAATAAGGTTCCACGCTGTTGCATTGCATGGGCTCATCATTTAGTGGGCAGATTTTTGCTGTGTGGCCCCTCTCATGACAATTTACACATTTAGGTACATAGTCTGTGTCCCACTTAGAGCCTTTTCCCGGCTCCCCATGTTGGCTATTGCCCTTAGTGTGCGAACCACTGTTGCTGGTGCTGCGTGAAGGTGGTCGCCGCTCCTCAGCTCCCCTTAACCCCGGTACCCTTTTACCGTCTCTGGAAGAGTCCTGGAACCTCGGGTAGTGGGGTTGCTCCACGACTGTGGGTTGCGGGTGCTCTTCTGCTGCATTGTACCTTTCTACGAGGGCCACAAGCTCATCCACATTGTGAGGGTCACTCCGACTGACCCAACGGCGTAAGGCAGAGGGAAGTTTCCTCAAGAACTGGTCCATGACCAACCGTTCCACGATGTGGCTTGCTGAGTTGATCTCGGGTTGTAGCCACTTCCGGGCGAGGTGGATGAGGTCATACATCTGGCTTCGGGTGGCTTTATCCATCGTGAAGGACCATGCGTGAAACCTTTGGGCGCAAACAGCCGTGGTTACGCCGAGGCGGGCGAGGATCTCGAACTTCAATTTTGCATAGACGTTAGCTTCGGCTGGCTCTAGATCAAAGTAAGCCTTCTGGGGTTCGCCGCTTAGGAAGGGTGCGATTAGACCAGCCCACTCAGCTTCTGGCCATCCCTCTCTCTGTGCCGTGCGTTCAAACGTGAGAAGATAGGCTTCCACATCATCCGAGGGTCCCATCTTCTGAAGGTAGTGGCTTGCCCTGGTCATTTTCGGAACTGGGGCTGCCGCTGCCAGTGGAAGGTTACTGATAGTCTCCCTCAGGATCTCGAGTTCCTGCTGTAAGCCCTGAGCGAACCGCTGTTGCTCCTCTCTCAGCAAGCGGTTTGTCTCTTGCTGGTTTGTATTAGTCTCTTGCTGGGCTATTAACAGCTGTCGCTGGGTTTCACTCGCCTGTTGCTGAGCTTCATTCGCGTCTTTCTGGACAGCGACATTGCGTACCAGCGCACTCACCACGTCTTCCATCTTGTTTGGAGAGAGCAAAAAAACCTTTTTTTTTTTTTTTCTTTAAAGTTCTTTAACCCGCAGACCTTTTAGTGTTCTGCCCGCATTCTCCACCATATGTGACAAACAGCTTACTCCGGGGCTCCGCCGCTTGTCCGGGACGGTTAGAACACGGTCTTTTAGGGTAGGTTAAATGAGGAGGCGTCACGTACTGTTCCTTTAAACAGGCTATGCCTGGTTTATTCAGTCCCAGGCACTGAGACTGCCACAGTGCATACAACAGAAACACAAGCAAAACAAAAGCTGCTCACCTGAGCGATAACTTAACTTAGGTTTCCCTAACTCAGGGTGGAAGTGGCTTTTCCACTTTCCAACAACAAAACAAGGTACTTTTGCAGACTTAGCCAAATGAACAGAACGATTGAACCTGTGTGGGGAAGAGGCTTCTCCCCACTGTGTTCAGCAGCCTTCCAGGCTCTGGAGAAGAGACAAGAGCAACCAGGAAATCAGTCTTACATACCTGATTTCTAATTAGCATGACAGGTGACAGAAATCAGGCAGCCAGACAAACTCTGGTCTGGATCTCTCATCCCTCAGTTCCAGCGCTTGCCAAACTGTGGGATGGAGTGTATGTATTATAAGGCTGCACTCCCAGGCCAAACAGGATAGAAACTGTTCAGTATCCTGGGAGCCCTATATATGGAATTTATTACCATCCCCTGGTTTCTGTCACACAACATATTCTTGTAGTATGGAAATATTGTATTGTTTCTCTCGCATAAGGTCTGTATTGAGTACATCGTGATGATGACGTTGGGGAGCTTCTAGACCTAATTGAAGTAGTGTTTTGTTATTGATAGAGAGACATGTATCTTCTAACAATATGAGTACCTCGTTGAAAATGTCAGGTGAAAAGGTAACATTGAGTGATGGGTTGTGTCTCTGTGCTTTGTGAAGTATATCTTCACTCATGTGAGGTAGCGGGATAGGGGGAGGGACATTGGTGGCATGGTGTAGCGGGGTAGGGGGCCTCGCGGTCCGGTTGCGGTAGGGAGATGTGTGAGGTGCAGGAGATGTGAGGCGTGCTGTGCGGTTCGCGGGAGCTACACTGTGTGAGGTGAGGGGTATTTATTTGTGTTTGGTGTGCGTTTGTGTAGGTGTTGAAATGTTGTGTGTTTTTGTTTTGTGTTAATGTTGGCTGTGTGTGTGGCAGAATAGTGTGTGTATGTAATTATTGTGTGTGATTGTTGATTGTGTGGGGTGTGTGTGTGGATGAGTGAGTGTGTGATGTGATAGTGAGTGTGTGGTGTGTGAGTGTGTGTGTCAGTGTTGGTTAGTTGAGTGTTTGTGTGCAATAAATTAGACAGATGTGTAAATAGTAATGTTTTGTGTAAAATATGTTATTGAAAGGAAGAGGTGATTTATTGTGCTAGGTGTGTTAGTAGCGGAGGTGTTGTGTTGTTGTATATGTTTGTGTGTGGTGGGATGTTGATGTGCAATGGGAGTGGGTGGTGAGACGTGTAAATGTGCATTGTATTCAGTGTAGTGTGTATGGTGAAGGGTAGGTAATTGGAACAGTGGGTTGGGTGTGTGTGTTTGTTTAGTGGTGGTTGTGTTGTGTGTGGTAGTTAAGGTTATGTTGAAGTGTTGTTTTGTGTGTTGTATCAGCAGAGGAGGTTGGTGTGTGTGTGTGTGAGTACGTGTGTTGCGTGGTTGAGGGCGTGTGGCGTTGCTGAGTGCGTGTGTGTGTGCATGTGTTTGTGTATTTGTGTGTGTGTTGTGTGTGATGGTGTGTGGTGTGTGTGAGAGCATGTGTGTATGTGGCGTGTGTGATGGCGTGTGTGTGTATGACGCATGTTGTGTGTGTGACGTGTGTGAGTGCGTGTTGTTGGTCATAGACATGTTGTAAATTGCATGTTTTTGAGTGTAGTGTGTGTATTATGAGGGTGAAGGTGAGGTGTGATTTGTTGTTATGTGTGGCATAGAATGACAGGATGTTTGCGTGTGTGTGTGTGTGTGTATGAGGGGGTTTTGTGTGGGTGAGTGTTGTGTGTGAGTGGTGGTGTGAGAAGTGTTTTAGAATAAATTATACAGACAGTGAAATTGTTAGGAAAACATATTTTATTGTAAGGAACAGCTGAGTTTCAGTGGTAGGTGTTGTCATACAGTGTGTGAGGTAGCGGGAGTGACATTGGTGGCATGCTGTTTGACTGTAGTCCGCGGCGTCGCGGTCCGGTTGCGGAGGGAGATGTGTGAGGTGCAGGAGATGTCAGGCGTGCTGGTTGTTCCGCAGGAGGTAGAGTGTGTGAGGTAGCGGGATAGCGGGAGTGACATCGGTGGCATGGTGTGTGGTGTGTGTGAGAGCATGTGTGTGTGTTGCTGGTGTGTGATGGCGTGTGTGTGTGTATGAGGCATGTTGTGTGTGTGACGTGTGTGAGTGCGTGTTGTTGGTCATACACATGTTAAAAATGGCATGTTTTTGAGTGTAGTGTGTGGCATAGAATGACAGGATGTTTGCGTGTGTGTATGAGGGGGTTTTGTGTGGGTGAGTGTTGTGTACATTATACAGACAGTAAAATAGTTAGGAAAACATATTTTATTTCAACGAACATCTGATTTCCAGTGGTAGGTGTTGTCATACACTGTGTGAGGTAGCGGGATAGGGGGAGGAACATTGGTGGCATGGTGTGTGAGTGTAGGCCGCGGCCTCGCGGTCCGGTTGCGGTAGGGAGCTGTGTGAGGTGCAGGAGATGAGGCGTGCTGTGCGGTCCGCGGGAGCTACACTGTGTGAGGTAGCGGGATAGGGGGAGGGACATCGTTGCCATGGTGTGTGAGTGTAGGCCGCGGCCTCGCGGTCCGGTTGCGGTAGGGAGCTGTGTGAGGTGCAGGAGATGTGGCGTGCTGTGCGGTTCGCGGGAGCTACACTGTGTGAGGTAGCGGGATAGGGGGAGGGACATCGTTGCCATGGTGTGTGAGTGTAGGCCGCGGCCTCGCGGTCCGGTTGCGGTAGGGAGATGTGTGAGGTGCAGGAGATGTGAGGCGTGCTGTGCGGTCCGCGGGAGCTACACTGTGTGAGGTAGCGGGATAGGGGGAGGGACATTGGTGGCATGGTGTAGCGGGGTAGGGGGCCTCGCGGTCTGGTTGCGGTAGGGAGCTGTGTGAGGTGCAGGAGATGAGGCGTGCTGTGCGGTTCGCGGGAGCTACACTGTGTGAGGTAGCGGGATAGGGGGAGGGACATTGGTGGCATGGTGTAGCGGGGTAGGGGGCCTCGCGGTCCGGTTGCGGAGGGAGATGTGTGAGGTGCAGGAGATGTGAGGCGTGCTGTGCGGTCCGCGGGAGCTACACTGTGTGAGGTAGCGGGATAGGGGGAGGGACATTGGTGGCATGGTGTAGCGGGGTAGGGGGCCTCGCGGTCCGGTTGCGGTAGGGAGATGTGTGAGGTGCAGGAGATGTGAGGCGTGCTGTGCGGTTCGCGGGAGCTACACTGTGTGAGGTAGCGGGATAGGGGGAGGGACATTGGTGGCATGGTGTAGCGGGGTAGGGGGCCTCGCGGTCCGGTTGCGGTAGGGAGATGTGTGAGGTGCAGGAGATGTGAGGCGTGCTGTGCGGTCCGCGGGAGCTACACTGTGTGAGGTAGCGGGATAGGGGGAGGGACATTGGTGGCATGGTGTAGCGGGGTAGGGGGCCTCGCGGTCCGGTTGCGGAGGGAGATGTGTGAGGTGCAGGAGATGTGAGGCGTGCTGTGCGGTCCGCGGGAGCTACACTGTGTGAGGTAGCGGGATAGGGGGAGGGACATTGGTGGCATGGTGTAGCGGGGTAGGGGGCCTCGCGGTCCGGTTGCGGTAGGGAGATGTGTGAGGTGCAGGAGATGTGAGGCGTGCTGTGCGGTCCGCGGGAGCTACACTGTGTGAGGTAGCGGGATAGGGGGAGGGACATTGGTGGCATGGTGTAGCGGGGTAGGGGGCCTCGCGGTCTGGTTGCGGTAGGGAGCTGTGTGAGGTGCAGGAGATGAGGCGTGCTGTGCGGTTCGCGGGAGCTACACTGTGTGAGGTAGCGGGATAGGGGAGGGACATTGGTGGCATGGTGTAGCGGGGTAGGGGGCCTCGCGGTCTGGTTGCGGAGGGAGATGTGTGAGGTGCAGGAGATGTGAGGCGTGCTGTGCGGTCCGCGGGAGCTACACTGTGTGAGGTAGCGGGATAGGGGGAGGGACATTGGTGGCATGGTGTAGCGGGGTAGGGGGCCTCGCGGTCCGGTTGCGGTAGGGAGATGTGTGAGGTGCAGGAGATGTGAGGCGTGCTGTGCGGTTCGCGGGAGCTACACTGTGTGAGGTAGCGGGATAGGGGAGGGACATTGGTGGCATGGTGTAGCGGGGTAGGGGGCCTCGCGGTCCGGTTGCGGAGGGAGATGTGTGAGGTGCAGGAGATGTGAGGCGTGCTGTGCGGTCCGCGGGAGCTACACTGTGTGAGGTAGCGGGATAGGGGGAGGGACATTGGTGGCATGGTGTAGCGGGGTAGGGGGCCTCGCGGTCCGGTTGCGGTAGGGAGATGTGTGAGGTGCAGGAGATGTGAGGCGTGCTGTGCGGTCCGCGGGAGCTACACTGTGTGAGGTAGCGGGATAGGGGGAGGGACATTGGTGGCATGGTGTAGCGGGGTAGGGGGCCTCGCGGTCCGGTTGCGGAGGGAGATGTGTGTGATGTGCAGGAGATGTGAGGCGTGCTGTGCGGTTCGCGGGAGCTACACTGTGTGAGGTAGCGGGATAGGGGGAGGGACATTGGTGGCATGGTGTAGCGGGGTAGGG
>NC_134500.1:26780550-26985550 GCF_040206685.1 Ascaphus truei
CCCACACACACACACAAACACACAGTGTCACACACACACAGTGTCCCACTCACACACACAGTGTCCCACACACACACACACACACACACACACACACACACACACACACACACACACACACACACACACACAGTGTCCCACACACACACACACACACACACACACAGTGTCACACACACACACACACACACACACACACACACACACACACACACACACACACACACAGTGACACACACACACACAGTGACACACACACACACACGTCACCTCTCGTTCCGGCCGCCGCCATCTTAGTTACTTCGCGAGGGAGGAAGGGGGTCCTTCCGGCCGCCGCCATCTTAGGTGCTGCGTGTCAGCTGCCTGTCCCCCCGCCGGGGAGGGGGGGAGGTGAGTGGAGCATCGGGGGGGGGAGGTGAGTGGAGCATCGGGGGGGAGGTGAGTGGAGCATCGGGGGGGGGTGAGTGGAGCATCGGGGGGGGGGTGAGTGGAGCATCGGGGGGGAGGTGAGTGGAGCATCGGGGGGAGGTGAGTGGAGCATCGGGGGGGAGGTGAGTGGAGCATCGGGGGGGAGGTGAGTGGAGCATCGGGGGGGAGGTGAGTGGAGCATCGGGGAGGGAGGGGGGAGGTGAGTGGAGCATTGGGGGGGAGGTGAGTGGAGCATGGGGGGGGGGTGAGTGGAGCATCGGGGAGGGCGGGGGAGGTGAGTGGAGCATCGGGGAGGGAGGTGAGTGGAGCATCGGGGAGGGAGGTGAGTGGAGCATCGGGGGGGAGGTGAGGAGCATCGGGGAGGGGGGGAGGTGAGTGGAGCATCGGGGAGGGGGGGGAGGTGAGTGGAGCATGGGAGGGGGGGTGAGTGGAGCATCGGGGAGGGGTGTGTGTGTGTGTGTATGTTTTGGGCCGTCACTCCGCCTCAGGCCAATGAGAGGTGTGCGGGGGCGGGCGGCCCAAGGGAGCAATCTCATTGGCCTGGCCCAAGGTCCAATGAGATTGCCGCTAGGGACACAGGGAGGGACACAGGGAGACACATACATACAGACAGACAGACACATAGGACACTTTCAGAAATATATAATATAAGATAAGATAAGATTGGAGGTATTGGGTCCTCCGTAGTCCGTTGCACCCTGCAAATATTCTTTTGCCTTCTAGTGTGTGCTGTATATCATTTTTCTGTTCAGACTTAAATAAGGGTATAGGTAGACCCTTTAATAGGTGATATATACGTTTTAGTCTATAATGTATATAGAGGTTTTTTTTTAGGTATAACACCAGGAATAGGGAGTCCTGATAGTAGTTTGTCCTATTGGGCATATGTGTGCATTTTGTACCCAATAAACCACTTTTGTGTGATAATCTCTCGTGCCGGTATATTGGATTTCTAGGGATTGTCACAGACTATAACTTTACTGTGCATCATACTTGCCTCTGCTGAGGCTTTTTTTTCAGTGTGTACTGCCACACACACGCACACAGCAACGTGACGTCACATGACCCCGCAGCATCATTTGACGCCGGTTGTCATGGAGACGCGTCTTTGGAACGAAGGTAAGTAAACTAGTTACAGAGGCCTCACGCGATCCCTGGCATTTATTTTAAATGCCTTTGGGGAAGCGCGGGGTCCTCTGTAACACCCGTGCTCCCCCCCCACCAATCTAGCACCCCCACTTTGCTCACTGCTGTCCTACATGATCTGTATAGGAGGTTGTGCATGATTTAGTTCACTTATCAATTTAATCACTAACCGTGGTCGAGATAAAATATATCTCCAGGACTCATATAGTCACTACTTTGATATCCACAGCGAGTGCATATTGTAGGATTCTTTTGGACCCTCTTGGGTCTTATTGTAAATTAGAAAAATATTATTACAAGAACGTACAGTTACAATAAATGCAGAACAGTTTCTCAAAATAAAATAAATAGAAATCCCTATACAGTACGCAACCCACACACACAGGGGGAGGGGGTTACACACACACGGGGAGGGGTTACACACACATGGGGGGGTTAGACACACGGGGGGGGGGTTACACACATATGGGGGTGTTACACCAAACACAGGGTGGTTACACCACACACGGGGGTTACACACAATCGCGAGGGGGTTACACCACACACGGGGAGGGGGGGGGGGGGTTACACCACACACGGGGGGGAGGGATTTACACACACATGGGCGGTTACACACACACAAGCGGTTACACACACATGGGGGGTTACACAAACAGGGGAGGGGTTTACACACACACAGACCTGCCTCACCCCACGGGGGGGGGTTATACACACAGGGGGTTTACACACACATGGGGGGGTTACACACACAGATCTGCCTCACCCCACAGGTCGCGCAGCGGCCGCTCCACACTCTGAGAGAACCAGGCTTTCCTCCCATTAAACATGTTCCGCAGCCCGGGGAGCAGTGACCGGGAATCGGGGTAGCAGTGACCGGGACTCGGGTACCAGTGACCGGGACTCGGGGTAGCAGTGACCGGGACTCGGGTAGCAGTGACCGGGACTCGGGTATCAGTGACCGGGACTCGGGGTAGCAGTGACCGGGACTCGGGGTAGCAGTGACCGGGACTCGGGGTATCAGTGACCGGGACTCGGGGTAGCAGTGACCGGGAATCGGGGTATCAGTGACAGGGACTCGGGTATCAGTGACCGGGACTCGGGGTAGCAGTGACCGGGACTCGGGGTAGCAGTGACCGGGACTCGGGGTAGCAGTGACCGGGACTCGGGGTAGCAGTGACCGGGAATCGGGGTATCAGTGACAGGGACTCGGGTATCAGTGACCGGGACTCGGGGTAGCAGTGACCGGGACTCGGGGTAGCAGTGACCGGGACTCGGGGTAGCAGTGACCGGGACTCGGGGTAGCAGTGACCGGGACTCGGGGTAGCAGTGACCGGGACTCGGGGTAGCAGTGAGGGAGGCGGGAGGCGAGAGGCGCTGGGAACATGCAGACCTGAGCGCGCGGCCTGTTAGGTGAGGTGTCACAAGACGGCGGGTTATTTTCCCGCCTTGGTCGCGAGGAGTTCTCTGATTGGCCGAATTCAGCCGCCACGGTCGCGAGGAGCTCTCTGATTGGCCAAGCACAGCCTTTCCCTCGCTCGGACCCCGCGGCACGTGTCATGTGTGACGTCAGGTTGCAATTCAGTCAGAGAAGTGAGGGGGGGAGAGAGTGTGTCACTGACAGGGGGAGAGAGTCACTGACAGGGGCGAGAGAGTCACTGAAGGGGGGGAGAGAGTGAGAGTCACTGACAGGGGGAGAGAGTCACTGACAGGGGCGAGAGAGTCACTGACGGGGGAAGAGTGTCACTGACAGGGGGGAGAGTGTCACTGACAGGGGGGAGAGTGTCACTGACGGGGAGAGAGTCGCTGACAGGGGGGAAAGTGTCACTGACAGGGGGGAGAGTGTCACTGACAGGGGGGAGAGTGTCACTGACGGGGAGAGAGTCACTGACGGGGAGAGAGTCGCTGACAGGGGGGAAGAGTGTCACTGACAGGGGGGAGAGTCACTGACGGGGAGAGAGTCACTGACGGGGAGAGAGAGTCACAATACACACTAGATGGCGCTCAATATCTTAACAACTAAACACAGTGCAAATTTATCCTAATACAAATAAAACAAACACATTGTGAAAGAAAGTGCAAATGAAATCATAAGCACAAAAGGAACAAAAAAACACTCAAACCCTTAGACGGACTGTTTCACGGTCCACACGAATACAGGTAAAGAAAAAATCAGGGGAGCGTTGATACCTTTAAAAAGAAAAAGAAAACATAGTGCAATACTGTAGCAATATGTAAAAATGGGGCTCCCAAACGAGCACCTAGACTTTAACAAATACCAGACTAGAGTGCCACAGATGAGAACTATATGGAGGAGGTATAATCTCAAGGAAAAGAGACACGTACAGAGCTCAGGTAAAAAACACACAGTTTATCCGAACATAGTAAAAATGGAGCCTTACAAAATCCCAATGGGATAACAGCGTTTGATTTTGGTGATCGCAAGATCACATCACCGCGTCTCTACTGCATTAAACCGCCACGGTACATCACAGCCTGGAGCCGACACGTCCCTTCCGGTCTTGAAGCCATGACATCACGGAGCTGGTTCGCCCTCATTGGGTGAACCGATCACATGACGCGTCAGCAAGCGGCATAATCAAATTTGGTTGCCTCTGCAAGTAGCTAAGCGCCGTGCATGCGCAGGTGCTCCCTCACGCTGGCCACACACAATGTAGCAATGTGTTTCATCACGGCGGGCGCACACGCCCGGTCAGCGTCACCCTGGATGAGGCCTTAGGCTGCGGTCCCAGTCACTGCCACAGCGCACGGCTCGGCGTGCGCTGTGCGTGTAAGCACCGCCCCTCAATGGGGAAGGGCCCAGTACGCACCTTCACGCTGAAGGTGCAGCCGCGCCGTGCTGCAAGATTTTCTAAACTCAATGAAATTGAGTTTAAAACTTGCGACGGAGGCGTGGCTGTCACGGTGACTTTATGGCAGGCTGTAATTTACACCAAAATATATATAATAATATATATATATAACTGGGTCGAACTGGGACGAGACTTAGATATGATAAAATATAATTTATTCCTTGATAAAGGTGAACACAACAGATATACAAATAACAGGCAAAATATGGACACTTACTTAAAATGGAAATGACGAAACAGTCATATCTGGACTGGCAGTTCATACAGCAATCTTCATAGTCAACAAGACACCAAATACATGAAAGACCTCTGGCATGAAGACATTGCATAGCGTTTCTCTCAGCAATCAAGATGGTATAGAACAGACACAGGATAAAGGGTTTACCACAGATTATATACCTTTTGTGGCCCTATCCTTAACATTAAGTTCAGGTGATTGGTTTTCAATTACCTCCAGCCACTCACTAACATGGGAACACATTTTGATCCATGCCCCCCTGCTAGTCGGCACATGCGCAGTAGCACTCTGGGGTCTCATTTCTGTAATCCCACATTTGCATCAGGAATGCCAGCCAGTCCATCAAACAGAATATCTGGAGGGAAAACCTTTGTTGTAAGGTGTGAAATGGGACACTTATAGCCTGCTCTGGTTCGAGTCATCTCCGCCCTCCTGTAAACAGTGTAGGTGATAAACTCCTTTGAACAGCACTTAATTTCTAGACATTGGGACGCTTCTCTGACCATTTGCTACCTGATAGCCAAGGGAATTTCCTCTGGTTTTTATCCATACCTTGGGACACAGTATTAAAGATAAAATACAAACATATTAAAATATCCGGTTCCGTTGGGTCCAGCACGTCCAAACTTCCCAGTTCTCAATGCCGGAACTGGGACACCATATGGTCCAATTTGTGACTTGCTACAACCTTCGGAACCGGAGTTACACAAATACACCTTAAACCGTTTCCTATTTTAATACAAAAAACTCCGCTGTAAATTAAATCACGGTTTTTCACTAAATCCCCATTGAAAACAACGGGCTCCGCCGCCATAGACTTTCAATGGCAAGCCGCCGCCGTTGACGGCTATGGGAATCCGCCGCCATAGACTTTCAACGGGGCGCCGCCGCCGTTGAAGTCAATGGGGGGTTTCCGCCATAGCCGGTCAATGGAGATTGGCCGCCATTGGAGTCTATGGGATAAGTCCCGAACTTTCAAGGGGGTCCATACTCCGTCGGGTTGGTCCAAGAGGGTCAAGGATGGTTCTGCAGTGATGCCGGAGCAGTGACTACAGGTACCCCAAACCCTGATCCTCTGGACCCTCCGGAACCGGAGCTATGGATTCCCAAATTTCAGCTTTTGACACTTAGCCGTTTTCTTGAGCTGTTTCTGCCGCCGCCATTGGAACCTATGGCGCGACCCGCTCTTCTCGGTTCGACCCTTATCGGGGGTCCAGGATACGGGGACCTGGTTGTGGTCGAGTGGGGGGAGGTCTAGGAACTAGGGGCAAAATGAATTTTATTTCTATGTGCTCTAGAACTGTTTATTCCCACGCCACTTGTCGTTGAACTTGACTGTTAAGTGATCAAAGCTCTCTTATTGAAAATGTATCCGCTTTGTGGTTTTGCGGTTTGGATGGCAGCCAACTCGTTCCTGGAAAGCTCTTTCGAGGATTCTCCATTGAAGTCAATGGGCCCATTGACTTACAATGGGAAACCGCCGCTCCTCCTCTCGGACGCCATCTGCTGGTCTTCTCAGGAAACAGGACCCAAACAGCAAGATTCGCCATTGAAACACATGGAGCCCAATGGCGACCTATGGGACCCTGCAAAATGGTGCCTGAAAAGGCGGGAAAAATACACAAAGGGCTATAATCACTAAACAACTATTAACCCTTGTGCTCCCGGATGGATCCTAGTGTGTGTGTGATGCAGACACTGATTACACCAGATATTACAATAAAGCATGGGAACAGGGGAATACACATTTTCAGGTTATAACAAGGGTTAAATCACATTTCTGGGCCTCAGCCCAGTTAACCCCTTGTCTCCCTGGCGAGGTTAGACGGTGGCCAATTGGGGTGTAACCCCTTTAATCCCGGTCCAAATCCTCCCCATCGTCACAGTGGCCATGCCCCCACCGGCGGTTCACCCAATGAGGGCGAACCTGCCGCGTGACGTGATGGCCACGCCCCTGCAAATCCCCGACCACGCCCCCTCCCGTCGCAAGCTCCCTCTCTCCCCTCAGACCGCAGATAGCGGTTAGCGCTGTGCACGCGCCCCCCCTCCCCCCGCCGGGCGAGCGTGTCACAGTTATGACTGGGACCGCAGCCTTAGTCTCACTCAGCAGTGTTACTCCTTAGTAGTCTCACTCACAGGTTGTGTCACTGACCTAGGGGAGAGAGAGAGTCACTCAGCAGCAGCTACTCACACACTAGTAGTGTCACTCATTAATCTCACTCTGCAGTTAGTGTCACTCAGTAGTCTCATTCAGCAGTGAGTGTCACTCATTAATCTCACTCAGCAGGTAATGTCACTATATATATTTATATTTTATAAATAAATAAATTATTATATAGACAAAAAACAAGAACTACCAGTATAGCATTAAAAAAAACACTCGAATAATGTTGGATGAGTGCGTAGAAGGAAACCCTACAGTATGCTGCTGGAGGGAAGGAACTGTCCCGCAGACCCTTTTGATTGTAGAAAACAGAAGAAAAAGAAAAACAAGAATATATTGAAAAGAGGGGATAAAAATATGTATACTGTATAGTGTAATAACAGGTTACAATGTCTGTGATGGTGAGAGAAGGACTGGTGTCGATCTCACACGTATTGCCTGTGATACAGGCATCGATTCATGATAATGAATCTGCATTGTTGATGGTCACAGGAAATGTAAGAGAACAGAAAAACAGCGTAATATGTAAAGTATTTCTTTACATTTGCAATAAGTTGAGCTGTGTATAAATGCGTACAATGTATCCATTCTGTACATCAGTGAAATGTAGACTAAAGGCGGCGCTTCTAGTGCCGGCGACAGTGACGCGACGTCGCGTCAAAACAAATGCATTGCCGCCGTCGCGTGCGCTTATAGTAATCGCGTCGGAGCAATGGCTTGGTCGCGATTGCTGGAAGTCATCTCAATTTGATTTTTCCAGCAACCGCAGCCTGATGTCGCCTGCACTATAAGTGCAGCCTTATGTGGAAACTATCAGTGTAGTGCAGGGGAGATTCTCCTCACGTGCATCTGTCTCAATGTTCGTGTCAGACATCACTCCTGCTCCTTCGTGTCTCATCCGGGTTCTCACGGACTTCCTCAGAGTTTCTGAACTTGCTGATTCTCAAACTGGTATCTCATAAGACCTAACCCTACGCGTTTCACAAGATACACTTGCTTCTTCAGGGGTTCATGATTTGCAGTGTTTCAGGCTACTATATTTATACCCTAAATCATTAACTGTCACCACTTGTGAAGATTAAATACATAAAACGGCATACTCTATACCTCCGATTCTAATTAAAACATGACATTTTAATTCAACAATTAATTAAAAAATACTGTAAATTAAAACAATACGGAATTATACCATTTAATTAAATGCATAAATAGTAAAAGAAAATAAACCTTTTTCTAACCTTGCTGAGATATAATTAGAATTTGTACATTCTCAACTTTTGCAGAATAAATTACATAAAATGTGTACCTTTTAATCTAAAAACAACCCAGATCAATAGTAATACTGTATTTAGTACATGTGGAATTTATGTTTTCAACTTGTGACTCTACAAGGTTTCTCTTTGTGATCTTATGTATTATATCTCCTTTTCTTTGTGCCAATTCCAATAAAAGTGAATTCTTGTGGATTGCTGTCATGATAGAGAAGATTTGGCCCGGGATTAAAGGGGTTACACACCCATTTGGCCACCCTCTACTCTCATCAGGGAAGCAAGGGGTTAACTGGACTGAGGTCCAGTAATGTGTTTTGCCTTGCTTCAATATCCAAATGTTTATTCCCCTGTGTAAATGTATTGTGTTATCCTGGTGTTTGCACTCACACATACACTAGGGTTGATGCGGGAGGGAAGGGGTTAATGTCAAAATAGTGATTCTAGCCCTTTGTTTAAGTTACCCTCAAAGATGCCTGCCTACTAAGGAATGCGACCAAATGTTTAGGAAGCTGGAGTGGTTTGTGAGTGTTAAAACTCACACTTACAAACCATAGTTTCCTGCCAGACACTCCATTTGGTAGACTGGCCAAACGCCCCTGATTTAGGAGTGGGGCTACAGAATGAGTGACCTTATTAAATATAAGAATATTATGAGATGTCCTCGGCTGAACGTACTAAAAGCTACATATGTGTATTCGTGGGACTGATTCGCACATAAGGAATACAGACACCTGATGTTTAGCCGGTCCTAAGAGACAGATATTAATATCTCTCTTAATTACCCGGTAATATTTAGTCTCATTGGGAGCGTCATGCGTGACGGAATGTATTAAAATGTCTTGCGTGCCAGTAAGTACTACTAAACTGAAGTTATGAAGTTATTTACAGTGTATATGGAATTTTATGTCTGCTCTGAAAAATGCAGACCCCCATCTGCTATGTTAATAGGGCAGGGAGAGCATCCTGCCAGAATTAACATAGCCCGGTGATCAAAAGGTAACTGCCCTAATTGTTTATACTGGGTGCAGGAACCAAGGAACTGAGTGTTTTTAAGTGTGATACTTCACACTTACAATGGAAGCCAAAATCTGCTTCAAAGAGATTTTTTCTAGCCAACTCGGCATCTTGAGTGCAAGAGAAGGGTTGAAATGGTATATACGTCAGAGTCACCCCTTACTCAAATGTCTTCATGTGTCCTTCATGTGTCTTCATGATCTGCATGTATTGCTGTGATGTCAACTGAATTATGGAAGAAATGGCCCATCCTGTATCCTGATGGCTTTCTTGTCCTAACCTTTAAGTAAGTGTCCATATTGTGTCTGTTATTTGTATATCTCGTGTGTTCACCTTTTTCAAGGAATAAATTATATTTTATCATATCTAAGCCTCGTCCAGTTCAACCCAGTTATATATTTGGTGGTGTATTATTAATAGCCTGTCTCAAAGCTACCGTCACAATTGCTTCCATTAACTTTTTTTTTCAATGTTGGGGGACACTGTGTTTCTATTCCCATCTTGCAAGATCCATGTCTGAAAAAGATTTTAACTGAGAAACCAAAAATTATATATACTAGAGCTGACAACAAAAAACAAAAAATATCTCCAGTATTCCTACCTCAAAAAATACAAATATAAATTGGTTGTCCAGCAATAAACCACTCGGGTATTTTAACTGACAAATGTAAATACTGTAAACAGGGAAGGAAATCAAAAAATGTTCAATCAAAAATCACTGGAAAGGAATTCAGGATAAAACATTTTATTAATTGTTGTGACTAAATGTGTTATTTTTTTAATGGCGTGCTCGTGCCAATATGTACATGTATGTATAAGTAGGCCGCACAAAAAGGTAGGCAAACACATAAGAAATATTCAGACGGGACTAGAAACACACAGTGTCCCACATAGGGTTGCGAGGCGTCTTCTCCAAAAATACTGGACACTGGTGAAAAATGCGACGCGCTCGAGAAGTCGGTGGGGAAGTATATTATTTATAAATGATCTGACTGTTACTTCATTTTTTTTTTATATTTCACTCCAAGTTTGCATCATTTCATATTCTATTTTGCAAAAAAAATTCTGGGGAGGGGTTTTGGGATTGAGCGCTCTCCCAGCATTTTTTTATAAAATAGAATATGAAATGGTGCAAAATGGTGCAGACTTGGAGTGAAATTTAGAAAAAATTATGTAACAGTCAGATCATTTATAAATAACATACTTGCAGTTATACATGGCGAGCTATACTGATCTTAATGCTTCTCTCCCACAACTTCCAAGATTGTTGCAACCCCCTCATCCCCCCCATCCTCTCCCCCTCCCCTCATCTTTTCACCCCTCCTATCCTCCTCTCACAACACCAGCCCCTCCTCCTTCCTCATCCTCTCCCCCTTCTGTCAAAATGTCTTACCTGTGGAGGTCCTCCATAGGTAGACAGTGACACGATCAATATCTCAGAGCTTTCTTTAGTTTTCCATCCTGATCCCAGCGGAAAGCTCTGAGTCCACCAATAGAGGCAAGAGACACACAGTGGAGCTCTTCTCTGTCTCCCACATGCAAAGCTGGGTTATGATGGAAGGAAACTACATTTCCCAGCATGCAGGTGGGGAGTTGCGCAAGCTCCTTAATGACGTAGACCCCTCCCATTGGTCAGTCTTCTCCTTGGCTTGGCACGCGGAGGGGGGGTGTGACGCTGCGCGGCTCCATTGCCCTTGTTACCCGTTGCAGACGCTTCTTGATCGGACGTCAGTGCAGGGACCCTTGTCAGGCCACCCGCCGCACGGCCAGAGAGAGAGAATACCGGACACATACATGTCCGGTATTACCTCTCATTTTTTACCGGACACGGGCAAAATACCAGTCTTTCCGGTTCAAACCCAGACACCTGGCAACCTTAGTCCCACAACATTTAAAAAAAAACGTTAATGGAAGCAAGCCACAAGGATTCACTTTTATTGGAATTGGAAAAAAATAGAATGGACACAAACAAAAGAAGATATAATATATCTCTACCTGTGTGTACACCAATGAAAAAGATGCAAATGTATGTATATCTTTATTTATATAGCGCCATTAATGTACATAGCGCTTCACAGCAGTAATACACGGGACATAATGATATAAATAACAAATGACACATAATGGGAAGACGTGATTCAGACATAAAAGTGACATTTAGGAAAAGGAGTCCCTGCCCCGAAGAGCTTACAATCTAATTGGTAGGTAGGAAGAACGTACAGAGACAGGAGGAAGATGTTCTAGTAAGTGCGTCTGCAGGGGGCCACGGTCGATGTATAAGGTGTAAAGTATCAGCCATGAAGCTACGCGTATGCTTCGTTAAGGAGGTGGGTTTTAAGGTGGGTCTTAAAGGTGAATAGAGACAGTGCTAATCTGATATTGAGGGGAAGGGTATTCCAGAGGTGTGGGGCAGTCAGTGAGAAAGGTTTAAGGTGGGAGAGGGCTTTAGATACAAAAGGGGTAGAGAGCAGACATCCTTGAGCAAAACGCAAGAGTCTGGATGGTGCATAGCGAGAAATACTCATTTTTAGTTGTGTTTCTTAAGTTCATTTCTTTTATATAAATTCCCATCAAAAGTTATATTTTAATCACTTAATACTCATTACACAAGGTATTTGCACCTTGTTCATTGGTGTGCACACAGATAGAGATATACAGTACTTTTGTTCTTTATACCAGCTTCTTTAAGATCCACTCAATAGTTTCCTCACTCAGTAGGAAGTGTCACTCAATTGTCTCAGTCAGCAACTCCACTCATTAGTCTCACTCAGAAACGTCACTCATTAGTCTCACTCAGAAGTCACTTATTTGTCTCACTCGGCATTGTCACTCATTATTATTCTCACTCAGCAGATAGTGTAATTCATTAGTATCACTCCGCAGGTAGTGTCACTCAGCAGTATCACTCAACAGGTAGTGTCATTCATTAGTAGTCTCACTCAGCAGGTAGTGTTACTCAGTAGGTAGTCTCACTCAACAGCGATTGTCACTCAGTAGTCTCACTTGTTAGTATCACTCAGCAGGTAGTGTCACGCATTAGTCTTACTCAGCAGTGAGTGTCACTCAGGCTGACTCAGCAATGTCACTCAGTAGTGTCAGTCATTAGTTTCACTCAGCAGTGTCACTCATTAGTATTCTCACTTATTAGCAGTGAGTGTCACTCATTCTCACTCATTAGCAGGTAGTGTCACTCAGTCTTATTAGCAGTGTGTTTATCCCAGTGGTTGGATTGTGTGCATTCATAGTACAGAATAAAAATACATTATTTCCTCCCATCGCTGTGTATCCTCCACCCGATGTAGATAATAACATTATCCTGGACGTGCAATTATACATAATGTAACCCTTGATAAATAAGATGTTGTTCTATCTCTGTGTTCTATTTACAACCAATAAATATAACAAACTCAAAAAATGTTTGTCAAAGTCGCTCCCATAATATCAATTAGAAATACCCAAAAGTTTAGGGGTGGAGCAAGGTGTTAAAATGCCAAGAACATACCAGAAAAGAAACCCCATATTCTGCACTCAAAAATATCCTTTAATAAATGTACACATACAGTATAAATAATTATTACACAAATCTATAACAATTGTTTACAAACAATCGTACACAACAATTCAAATCAATAGAGGGACGTGTCTAAAAAGTAATGATCATGTTGTAAAGAGAAAGTACATGAACACCAAGTGTATATACTGTGTCTGTAACAATCCTATGTGCTGCGTACCGCACACTATACTGTAATTGTGAAGCGCTCTGAGTCCCTTTGTGTGAAAAGCACTATATGAAATAAAGTTATTATTACTGTATATTCCACAAAGTTAGTGTTAGAGCTTTGCAAACCTGAAAGGGAACTCACTGGGTCCCTCTCTCTTACATAATTATCAGAGTATATTATTATTTTCATTTATATGTAAAGCACCAACATATTCCACAGAGCGGTACAATGGGGCTAGAGAGATTTAATACATACTTAGTCTTATTTTCACAATTTCTAATGTGGCCAGCAAAGCGCTTATTCCCAACACATATACTGTAAAACTCCCAAACATGGAAGCATTCACTCAATTAAAGCAGCAGTTCAAGCAATATCCTGCATGTGTGGTTTTTTTTAATAAATCAGTTCTGTAGTAAGAAAAAATACTTTTAGCATTTTCTGTTTTAAAAAAAACATCTTTGAAAGACAAATTTTCTTGTATTCTATTTTAACAAGCATGTTTGTTGCTATAGCAACCATTTACATTCCCCAGATCTAAAGATGTCGCCAAACTTCGCCGATCAATAGACGGAGAATGAATTGACCGGCAGCTATGCAGTTCTTTAGGTAAGTAGAGATTGCCCACATGAAACTATTGAAGTAAAAAAAAAAACGGGAGCTTGAACGGCAGCTTTAAATGCCTTGATGTATCAATACTTAATCTGATTCTCTTATATTTATTTATAAAATGTTTTACCAGGAAGTAATTCATTGAGAGTTACTTCTCGTTTTCAGGTATGTCCTGGGCACAGAGTTATGATGACAGATACATGGTTACAAATACATAGTTACATTAAGTGAACAGGGTATACAGGCAGTCCTCGGTTATCCGACGCAATGCGTTACTCAATATGGCGTCGGATAGCGAAGCGTCGTAAAGCGAAACCCGTTTTCCCATAGGAACACTGTTTAAATTAAACGTTCCGTTCCTGAAGGCATTTTTAATGCTAAAATACACAAAATATTTTACTCAAACAATAAGATTATGCTGCACACACATAGATTATGATGTAAAGATTCTATTTATTGAATCCAGAACTGTATAATAAAACTGTTAGACATGTTTAAAGGCATAAATATACCACTAAATCTTCACACAGACTGATCTGGATGATTTCTCTGACTGCAGCTTTCTGATTGACATAATGTTGCAACTTTGCAAAGCGTCGTAAGAGCGTCGGATAAGCCATTTCGGCGTCGTAAAGCCGGCCATAGGGATGCATTGGACAGCGTCGGATAAGCCATTCGTCGTAAAACGAAGCGTCGTAAAACGAGGACTAACTGTACATTATATACAAGACATTGCATGCACAGTTAAAGATAATATATATTTTAGGCATATGTAACCTTTACAGACCAGATTAAAATGTGAGAGTTTTAGTTTTGAAAGAATTTAGACTGGTGGTGGATGTGAGAGTCTCCGGTAGACTGTTCCAGTTTTGGGGTGCACGGTAGGAGAAGGAGGAACGTCCGGATACTTTGCTGAGCCTTGGGACCATGAACAGTCTTTTGGAGTCAGATCTCAGGTGATAAGTGCTGCATGTGGTAGGGGTGAGGAGATTGTTCAGATAAACAGGAGCTTGCCCAGAAAGTATTTAAAGGCAAGGCAGGAAATATTAACTTTGCGCCTAGACTCAAGGGATGACCAATCTAGTTCTTTGAGCAATTTGCAGTGATGTGTGTTGTAGTTGCATTGGAGGACAAAGCGGCATATCGAATTGTAGGTGGTATCAAGTTTGCTAAGGTGAGTATGTGCTACTTGATGTAAGAAAAGTCAGTGACAGCTTGATTCTTCTTGCAGAAACCGGACCAGCGTCTCTCAGCTACCGACCCAAAACAAGTTTCACACCTTAGATGCCAAGAGATACAATTACCAGGTAGGGATTTGCAATTAGAAAACAGAAACAGCATATGAAGTTTGGTAAGATCACACAATACATACTCATCTCAAACATAAAACTATTTTTTGGAGTACTTTTGTGGTGTAACCTTACATACAAAAGTATAATATCCAAGTGCAACCACCCTAGGTACCCTCTCCATCTTTCATTGCATACTACAAACAAGCATACAATCCAACTATAATGAATTACTTATCATCTCTTAAGATTATGCACACAGGTGTAATGGAACACGGTCAGTGTTTCCCAACCTTTTTAAACTGACACTTGTTCTGCATTTGATACCCACCACTTCTGCATTGTGTGTGCAAAGGAAGATGACCAGGGCATAGATCACTGGAAAATCCCACAGAATAGGAAGTCAAACATATTAACCTTTACAGTGACAGAGGTTCGGCCAGGCCACTGGACCTCCGGCATTTGTGGACATGTGATCGCGCAAGGAGAGATCAAATGATCCCCAGCTGATGTAAAAAGAAGTGAAGTGGGTTCCTCTTCCGTTATTGATCGGGTGATCGCTTTGCAGGCACATCAATAGAGTTTATGGCGTGCCAGGGCTTCCGTGATACCAGGTCCATCACAAGGGTTAAGAGGGTTATTGATGCAGGAAAGCTGCCATTATTCCTGTCACTCTCAGCCTCACTATTTCTCACTCTCATGGCACATTGTGTATATCACCCGGTGTTGGAAAAGATGGGATCAAACCTCTTCAATGGTTTGGATGTAAGAATAGTTGTTTTATTCAATGGTGACAATAACAGGTAGTAAATCAGATTGGACTATTTAAGAGCACTAGACTAGCCCTCCTGATTTAATAATACATACATAAAAAAAACATGTTTATACTATATGTATGAAACATTCCTACGTCACTCATAAATCACTCATACACCAATCCGCTTTTTTGTGTCTGCCTTCAGCTTGTGCTATACATGGTCATATCATCTGTGACCTACTGTATGTTCTTCTGTATTAACTGTCGTCTCTGAAGAGGAGCGTGTGCTTGTGTTGTGATTAATCCTTGCATGTCGCTTGTGTGACAAGTGCACACTTCTGTTAACCTTTCAGCACTAGACTTGCACGCCAATAATGTATGTAGATTATGTCCAATGTCAATTTATATTTATACCACTCCCCTTGTAAGTCTCCCAGGCCCCCCAGCTTTGGAAACACTATACAGAGTACTAGGGGAGTATGACTACTTTTTCATACCCAGATTATTTTAAGAAATATGAATTTATTTTAAAAGTCTCTATTCCCATATTTACAGCATCAACAGCGCTTACACTTCCTAAAACATAGTCCGAATAGCTGCCCCCAAAGTTTTAAATCTGGCACGAGTGCCACAGGTACCTGGCAGGTACACCAGAGGTCCTTATAACCAAGTCATCAGAAGCTCGTTTTCTGGGTGATCGGACTGATACCGATGGAAGTGGAGCTCCATCTAGTGTGTGCAGCATCAGTACACAGATGATCACATGACACAAGACTCTAGATCGATGTGTGATAAACAAAGGGATGAGCAAAGCTTCCTGCCGACATGGAAGGGTTGTATCCTCTCCGAGTGGTGATGGCATCTCTTGGCCGAAGTGCTTCTTGTTAGTCACTAGATGGCGACACCAGCCCTCTAACATCTGCATGCTGCAATTACTATGCCGTGCATATTACCCAGCCTGCAAACTGCGCTTATAAAGCCGGCGACGGTCAGGCTGCAGTCGCTGGAAAGAGATGACTTCCAGCGATCAAGCCGTCACGCTTACTATAAGCGCACGCGACAGCGGCAATGCATTTGTTTTGATGCGCCGTCGCTATAAGCGCAGCCTAAGGCCTCGGGCACCGTGCTGAGGCGTGCTGAGGCGCGCTGCTGCTCGGCATTGAGCCCCTGCAGCCGCAATGAGAGCGGCTTTAGCAGGGGCTCGCGCACGCTTCCGCAGGCGTGCGGAAGCGTAAGTCTTATGAAAATTTTACATTTTCGCGCACATGGGAGCGCAGGGACGGTCACGTGAGCGGTTCGCCCAATGAGGGCGAACCAGCTCCGTGACGTCACTGGCCCGCCCCCCCGACACGCCCCCGGTTGGCGCGCTAACCAAGGCCAGGGAAAGCACCCGCTTTCCCTCAGCCTCAGCGCGCCTCCGCACGGGCTGAGTCACCATGGACTCAGCCTAAGGCTTGTTATATAGTCCTCGCTGCTGCACGTGGCATGCGCATTAGTTGCTAGGGTGTAAGCGGTGATGTGCACGGTTAGGGGGCATGACTGACGTCACAGCATTAGACCGCGCTGTGATTGCTTCGCGGTGTGGCAGCAGCACGAAAATACAATTTTATTGTATTTTCCCTTGTCTGCCACGCCACTGTTCACGGCCCAAGTATACAAACGCCTGGCTAACACAGCCAAATTATAATTGATGTGCACTATATTACACGCCTAAGATGAATGGCCTTCCACCCAGCGATGTCGGGGACGGGGCTCTTTGTTAAACTCACCAGAACCACAACTCAATCTTAGGCCCAAATCTCTTCCCAGAAAGTGCCTCCCAGATGACCGGATGTGACCTGGGGAGGCATGCCACCACTTAATTTCCTTATCTTCTATATTTAATTTGCTTCAATAATTAAAAAAAAGATAATAATTGAAGGCAGAGGGGAAAAGTAACATTTTTATCTTGAAAGAGATATATAGATATAAATAAAAAATAAATAAATAAAAGGGGAAAGTTGGTGGGAGATAACTGTAAATTGGCCTCACGTATTTTCGCATGCAGTGTCCTTAAGAAATATGTTAGTGATGTTAAGAAAAGTTTCCTAGAGAAACCTATGGGAAATTGTTGTGGGATGTGCAAAATGTGTAAATACATGTCTCATGACAAGGTTGTTGTCGATCATGTGACAGGTACAGAATTTATCAATTGCCTTACAAATTGTAATGGACTGTCCCTGCAAATTACATTATGTTGGGTAGACCATCAGACCCCTGAAAATATGCATACAGTAGAACATGTTAATGGGATTAAAAATGCCCAAAGGTTGCTAGATAAAAGGGACCAAGGGGGATCCTTTCGCCGCTCAGCCACCGGCTGCATCTACTATAGAAAGGTAAGTTGTAGGGTATTAACTTTAGGGTTTTTAGGATAAGGGGTTAAGGTTTTTAGAGATGGGGCGTAGCATTAGGATTAGGGGGTTTTAGGGTAAGGGCCAAGTTCAGTCTTGGCTTAGCAGCCAAGGATCCTTGTGGTGTGGTCAAGTGGCAAAGTATCAGCGGAGATCTGGTCAAGGCAAACCTGCCGCGATCAAATTACCTAGACCGTGGTCAAGTGTGTGATGAAAACCACCATGATGACAGACTAATGTGCCATTTAATAAGTACTTCAGCATTAGGTGAGACCTTGAGATATTATAAGACAAGCTTTCGAGAGCTCTCTCTCTCACGCCAGTGATACCGATTTAAAAAGAGTTTCCTAGAGCTCAACACAGATGTGCGGTTAAAAAAAAAAAAAAAAAACGATAATGTAAGGCTTCGCTTATAGTGCCGGAGCGCATGGAGTCACGCGCCTGTCGCACAAGCGATTCCTGCACTCGGGATGGGGAGGCGTGGCTGTGATGTCACCAGGCTGGTTCACCCTCGTTGGCTGAACCGCTCACGACGCAAAAAACAAGTGACACTTCAAAATTCTGCTGCGTGGTCGCTCTTGGATTACGTGCACTATGGCCGGACCAATAGATCTGCTGTATTTTGTTTGCGTCGCGCGCATTTAAAAAAACAAAAACAAAAAAAAAACACAGGCAGATAATGAAGGAGAGAATGGTAAATAAACACAAGGCAATAAATAAACGGATGAAAAAGGACAGTGAGAAACAGGACCATGCATTCAGCCGTGTGCAGGGGGTTTGATTTGTAAAATGGAGAGCGGGAAGGTGTAATATGAGAAGAGAAGCTGCACACCACATTTAACAAAAGTAAAAAAAAAAATACTTGCAAAGACCGGTGCTCCTGATTCAGGGATATCTGCCTAAAAAGATCCAGGTTGTGTAGAAAGCCAGTGCATCAGAAAAAACAAGTCCTGTTTGGCATAATAAACTGAGGTTTAGGATAAACTCCTTCAATGTAAGCATATAGCATAACGAAGCCCTAATAGGGTTAGGGGACTAGTACCTAATGCCAGCGGCACCATAAATAGTACAGACCAACATCCCATATATCAGAGAAAAAGGGGTACAGTGACCCACAAAGTGAACTCACTCAGTTTCTCCTGGAGTATCCAATCTCAGAATCTTCATAGGCTGCAATCTCCCAGGTGATGGCAGGAACAAGTAGAAAAATAAGGCAGTGCACTGCCCAAGGTAACAGAAGGAGGCTCACGGTTTTAAGCAACAAAAAATAGATTTATTACATAAAAAGTGGACAAAGGGGAACCCCATAGGCCACAGCAGGGGTCCACCAACTAGTTTCAGGCAAAAATGCCCTTTATCAAGGTGTTCCTGGTTCAGGGATATCTGCCTAAAAAGATCCAGTATATGGAGAAAAGATGAAGGATCCAGGGCAACTTCAGATTTCTCTATGTAATCAGCACAAAACACGGTAAGGTGTAACATTACCCCCCAAAAAAGTGTAAGACGCCATATCGGCATTACATTTTCTTGTTTTTTAGTGTCAGAATGACCATTTTGAGCTCACACTTTCCATTCTTGATGCTTTGAAACATTCCTTTGAGGATTGATATTTAAATCATTTATGGAATGATTGTGAAAAATCATGTCTCACTGGGGGTGCAGTCAGGGGTGGATTGGAGATTAAATGTGGCCCAAGCACTTTCCTGCCGCCCTGCCTCCCGTAATGGCGCACTGTCATACCACGGCGTCGTGGTGATGTGTTGGCAAGAGGGCTGCTCTCAAAGGCTCAACTCTCTCCGCCAGCAATCCAAGGCTGCGCTTATAGTGCCCGCGACATCGCTCCAAAACAAATTGACTCCGTCGCAAGTGCTTGTAGTTAGCACGACGGAGCGACCAAAAATTTGGAAGACGGGTAAATTTGATTTCAGAGACTGTCGCCACATGTGACTGTCTCTGAACCAAATCAATGGCCCTGTCGCTAGCGACACGCAGAAAGTTAAATGATAACTTTTGCTAGTGGCGATGGCATCGGTCTCGTCACCATAAGCACGGCCTAAGGCCCCGCTCCCTCAGTCAGTGCGCCCGCACTGCAGACAGGCGGCGCGCTGACAGGCACAGACCACGATATGCGGTCTGTAGGGAGCCGGAGCGGGGCGTGGTTTGAGCGGAGGGACCCGCTACTACCCCCACGGGCTGAAGGAGGGAGCTGCTGCGGGCTGCTGGAAGGTAAGCAGCTCCCCCGCTCCCTCCCCCACAAATGACACACACACACACTACCTTGTGGAGGAAGCTGTCTGAAAGCTCCCGCCGCTGATAAGCTCATCAGCGCACCACGACACGTCACCGCTCAGGATCACAATTTTCTTGCATCCCCTGGCGGCTGACGCGTCACAGCGCGTAGTGAGCCGTGCAGCGAGGGGGGACTGGGACCGGCTCAGAAGGATTCCTCTGCTGGTGGGGAACGCTCACGCGGCCGCCTGCGCCGCAGGTCCCAGCCCTTAGTGTGATGCTTAATGTGCTGTGGGGCAGTGCTACAGCCACTCTGTGGAACCGGACATTTAACCACTGTACTGACAGCCCAATCCACTCAAAAAGGACTAGGCTACAATCAGACTAAAATCAGTTTGGTGGTTAAGAGTAATCAGGACTGTTGGATGGTGACTGCTGGTCAATGTTGAAGTATCAACCTGAATCTCCAGGTGATGTTTGAGACTGGACCTGTTGTACCTATAGCCCCCAAATACTATTGAGAACCAGGACCCATGAACAAATATCCTCCCCAGCATGGTCTCATTGGTAGTCACTTCTTTCTAAAGTCAATGCTTTAAGACCATAACATTACCCTTTCCTAATACAGCCAAGAGCTTTGTTTGTAATTTAGCATATGTAAATTACATATATAGTTTAATATAAGCTTGCATTTGTTTTTATCTTCAGATGAACACACGTCTATTATGAATCTTAATATGCAACAGGCTCTTTAACCAGTTGAGAAATAGACGGCTGGTCACTGCAGACACCCCAACGCATGCAGAAATAATGCCTGAGCACTCAACGCTAGTGTCACATTACAGATTAAAAGGTGTCTTTACTTGGCAATAATTATGAATGTTGTATATTATTTTAGGATGGTCAAGCAGTAAGTATGATCATGGTCATAAACCTGTAAGACATACATTCCATAGCCTGAAAACAAACCAGCTGGAATTGGGTAAAGATACTCCAGGCATGCAAGACAGTTTGAAACCCCCAGGTGCCAACACCACAAACACTTGCTCAGGAAATGCAGCCTGTTATGGAAGCCATGTCCCATAAACAAAGGGATTAAAGAAGCACACCTCAAAATGAACAGATATGATGGACACAGCATGTACTATACACCTCAAGCATTGTCCCTGCTGTGACAGACAAAGAGATAAAATGACTAGAGCTGCTATGATGCCCAGTGTGGGACTCAGACTTTACCCTGATATTGGGTAAGACTGGCCAAAGGGGTGGTCCCAACACTAACCACTTAGGACAAGTGTCGAGTACCAGCGATTACACTTGGCTGCAGTCCTATTGGAATGTGGAAGTACACTGCATGACAAGCTGCGGTCTGCTTCACTGGGTGCAGAGCTGGCCGCCATCTTGTGGAGTTCATCTTTAATCTAGAGATTTACAGAAACCCTTACTGCCAGAAAATAACCTTTGGGGTGATTTATCTGGATCAAAAAGTTGAAGGTTCGCTATAAAACTCTTCAAATATGTATTAAGTATGAGAACCCAGCAATCATTTCCCACATTGTATTTAATTTTCATGCAAAGTGTTTAGATTTGCATGTCAGGAGCGTGTAAGAGATGTTTGTGGGAAGCTTGCAGACCAGGGCTGCAAATTATGCCATGAATCTTCAGGTGCCAGATAAACACAAGATCTGTCCACATTTACAGCTCATATTACATAAACATGAAACTCTGAATTGCAACCACCAAGCTTTTTTTTTTTTTAATATTTAATATTTTATCCAGTTTCACATTCTCATAGGATCAGCAATAGAGAAACGTATTCTCAATACAAGCACGACAGCCCGTCACATAATACTTTGGTATTCAATACTTATCAGTAGAATGCTAACGGAACAAAACAAAATTGCACAATAGTTAATTACAGTAGACAACCCATACAGAATCTCCAAGCTCTAACTGAACATTAACATCTGACAGATTACTATATTCCTTTAATAATTAAATCACAAAAAACAAACGTTTATGATGCATAAATATTTCCTTATTAAACATGTTACAAAAATACTGATTTTTTTTTGTTCTGTTTCCCCATAAGGTTGCATTACATTTGGCAAGAACAGGAACTCTCCAATCAGGACGTGGGGACAGATTAACGTGTTGTAATTTACCATTGACTTGAGAAAACAGTGCATTATGTTTTTTTGTAATGGTTGAGGGGGTGGGGGGGGTGGGGGGGGGAGAAGAGAGAAACTCTTAAGCCTTCACAGAAGCGGGAGGATAAAAAGAAAGCCAGTGGACCTATATCTAGAGACTTGCAATGGCTACACAAATAGGATTTAACATATACACATTAAATAGTTTATTCATGCCAGAAAACCAACATGCAAAAAAAAGTGTCCTTCTGGTTGCAGAAGTCAATTGAGTATGATCTGGTGTTCTCCGCTTCATTCTGCCTAGTGTGATAAGAAGCCACTTTGTCGTCATGATTCAGCCTCTCCAACTAGGCCCCGGTTTAAAGAGGGAAGCGAGGAGAAAATAAAAAATAACTGGTTTATGCCAGTATAAGATGTTTCAGCGTTCTGTATGTCAGCCTTTGAATCAGAGGGAACAGAGAAAGGCCCAACGCTCCGCACATGGCAAAAATCAAACAGGACTGGTTTATCCTTGGTACATCACTTCATGGAGACCGAAAAAGAAAAGAAAAAATCCTCAAGCCAAGAAGGGAATCTGAGAGAAGAATAAAGGGTTAAACAGCATTCTGTGCAGATAACAGATACAAGTTACATTCGACTTGCCAAGGTCAAGTTTACAGCCGCTAGTCAGTTTGCGATATGGTTTCTGCACCTCTCCATCTAAATGTAATGCATCTGAATGGCTGTATACCAAATTCATATCTGCAGCATTTGTGCTAGTTACCAGGTGGACTTTACAAAACGGTGTCCATATAGTAAAAGTTTAACAGTGCCCTCACAGGTGGTAAAGTGAAGAGCAATTATCAGATGGCGATTGGTAGCCAAGACTGTAGAGCATGAAGCAGAAGTAATGTAAGCACAGGCTGTGGGGCCTTCTGCCATCACTATGAATCTCACTAAAGTCCCTGCAGAAAATCATATAAGGTTTAGTTTCTGAAATGAGATTTGGATACTTTAATAAGCAGTGTGTGGTGTTAGGACAGAAGTATATTTCTCAGACACAACCTGCAACCAAGGTCGAAGACTAGGCCTTTAACAAAACCACTACTTACCAACGCGTTTTAACAAAACTGCCGGGACTTCCATCCTTGCTGGGTGGCTTCAGTTGGAGGATACCAGCGCATCTGAGAGAGACCAGAGTTAGTTTTTATGAGGTTCATACAGGAGGCGTTGCCATTTTATAAATCATGCAGCTGTGATACTGTCTGGAACAATGGCACTGCGATCACATCAATCCTGCCCAGAGGTGTTAGACATTAAGTACCAACATAAATTTCCACATTAATCTAAATATATACTTTATTCAAAAGTAATTTTAAAGCAGGACTTGTTTGGCTGATTCAAGGAGCTTCAGTTGTTTCTACCACTATTGCCATATCATTGTATTTAAATCACTATGTATATGGTTCTCAGAGCCTCTTCAGGCATTGGATCTGATTTTTAGATCAGTTGGTCACTGTTTGATATGTCAATATAACACATCCTAGACCAAAGGCCACATTTACCAAGGGGTGCTGCTCAAAGACAGACCATTCATTTGAATGGGTCTTAAGGTACCACTGCATTGGAAGGCATCTCACTGCCTACAACCTTTTTTAAATACGGGACAAAAATGTCTACTTGCTCAGCAAGTGCTAGAAGCGGATCATGTTGATCAAATTGTAACCTGTGCCCAAAACAGACCCCCAATAAATGGGACATTAATAGAATGAATCCCTGAAGGCAACGTCATACCAAAACACACAATAGGCAAAGCACTTTGCATGTTATTTCACAAAAGTGTCAGACTGCTAATTATTCAACCATTGATGCATCTAAATATTTACAGTGTTAGAAAGCAGAGCAGCCTGCTGCCCAAGTCACCCCTTTGCTTTGTGCTTGTACACAATATAAAGTCCATTTACAGAATAGTACAAGAATGGTCTCAATATTCTGCATTTGATATTTAACCAAGAGTGTTGGAAAAAACTTTCAAGACGCCCTTGAAGCAGACCATACACATACTGTAAGCAGCCATCTACTGTACATGGTGACAATTATAAGTGCACGTGACAAACCTTCATACCAGTAACTTCCAATTAATT
Source organism: Ascaphus truei (assembly GCF_040206685.1). Taxonomy (NCBI): domain Eukaryota; kingdom Metazoa; phylum Chordata; class Amphibia; order Anura; family Ascaphidae; genus Ascaphus; species Ascaphus truei. The sequence goes on from NC_134500.1 coordinate 26,804,955, forward strand.
GAACATGTTTTACCCTGACTGGCTGTTTTCCTGTCTCACATTTAAACAGGCCCAGATGGAATTAATTCATTTCAGCATTTGAGTGGGAACAGGAAAAGCTGTATTTGTCAGGCTGTGTAATGATCTTTAACCTTTGAAAACTTGCCCTTAATGGGAACTACAGCACAGCTTCCCAGATCAGAAGAGAAAGAAGAGTAGTGCGCAAGATTGCGAGGAAAGATAATAGAAGCCAATAAGACTGAAGGCAAAGGCAGAAGTTTTTAATTTGGCTGTTGCTAGGAATTTTGATAGCCTTCCAAAGACAGCTGCATCATGAGTTGGGAAATCACATTTGGATCAAACCGCTTCCCTGGCTTAACTCCTCTTTACAATTGGCAGTTCGGGACTGGAAGCAGACAACATGCACTGACAGCCACTAGTATGACAGCAGCAAACCACCATCAATACTGCACTCAAAGCAGCCCAAGAATGATAGACGACATCTTCAAAAATTATATAGGGGTAGTGTTCAAACATCTATGACTGACAATTCTTGCCATGTTCTGTCCACAGTGCATCAGTAGAGGCCGTCCCAATCCTCCCCATCCTAACTCAAAGACAATCATTTCCAATTTATAACGGAGGTACAGGAATGCAGCACAAGTGTTTGATATCTGTGTTAAAAAACATGCCTTCTAAAAAGCCAGTATTGACGGCCTTAATAGAAGACTAGCTCATGTTGGGTTACCAGCTACACTCCAGCAAGGGATGCACTGTATGGCATCCATATATACGATAATGTAGCCCACAGACCTACATTAAGCAAAAGAGGCATTTGTATAATTACATGCACAACTGCATTAAGGCTATGCATTACTCCCTCCAAAATAACCTTTCACCTTTGCGATGTAGGTTTGTTAAAGCAATCTGGTATATTGCACAACTATCCAATTGCGATTTTTGAACAGATGTTTTCTGTTGAGCCTTATTGTGGCAAGTATAGGGGGAGGAACAGGAGATAACATTCCTCTGCTTAGCAACCGCTTTAATTTTAGAAAAGGAACTGCGTCAGGGGTGAAGCAGAAAGTCCAAGAATGGCGGGGTGAGGGGAGGAGAAGTGTACTTTTTTTTGCAAAGGCTAATGAGTATGCCAAGCACAGCTCTTCTCTATCCTCATTTGGTCACTAAAGTTGATAAGGTTAAGTATTTACTACTGGGAAAACAAAGCGTGCTAGCACGATTTCTAGTCATACAAACTGCATACGACATCTACAGTACGCCACATCTGTGTCACATGGAAGCGGTTAGTCAGATTCAGCTTTTTTTGTACTTTGACATGTTGCACATCCAAACACAAAAACCAGTCATGCTGAGAATTTAAAGATAAAAAAGTTACTTTGTAAAAAGCTCCGGACTTGGGTGTTGCACATTTTGAAGTACACGTTCCCGATTACAAGTATTCAGAGTGCCAATCTGAATACTTTGTATTATAATAGGAGCCAGGATCCCTGGACAGTTACACCCATCTTGTAGAATGTAGCAGGTCACATTGCAGGAGACATTTAGGTACAGTAAGTACCACACTACTCTTGGACAGAGCCTACTTTTTAATGCAACAGCCCCCTCTACACCTTACTTGAGGGCCTTTTACATCTGAACTGCAAAACGTAAAGCCCTAAATTGCCAAGATTACATTTTTACTTTTACTAGTCAACAGTTAAAGGGTGTGAGGGGTCACCCAATCAGAAGCTGCAATGTCATGGCTTTCCATTGGGCACAAGTGGCCATATGGTCTCAGACAAGAATTGAAGGAATTTAAAAATTAAAGATCAGTAACCTGATGTTCTCCATAGTGCCATGGCCCAGAGACTTGTTTCAAGCGATAAAAACTGCCGTACAAGTCAATAGTTCATGCCACATCAAGTGCCAATGCCCTGAGCGTCAAGAAATCCCAGGAGTTTGGTGCTAGTTTGTGGGCGTCTCAGAATGCAAATTCATAGCATTAGTTGTTTTTCCCCCAGGCACGTTTCCCATTTAATGCTGCGGTAAGGGTTCCTGAACCATGGCAATTAATGGTAGCAGACGAAAGGGTTAAATATTTGCATCAAATTCCCCTCATCTTAGAGGAGGAATGTGATCCGTGGGTTTATCCAGTAAAGTTTCATGGTCAAGGATGGTCAGCCAATATTAAACCGTCTGCTGAACACCTGCCTGTTAAACATTCGTTTCACCTCTTCACCCAAGACTGCTTTAAGCTGTTTATTTTTAACTTCTAAACACATTTTATAGGTAACCTATTCACATGTGGCAATACCTTACAAAACCTAGAGCAGAAAAATGGTGCGACAACAGAACTACCGAGAAACAAATCCTGATTCTACTACAAAGGTAAACAGGATTCAGTTTGTGCAGAAAGGAGTCAGCACAACACTTTACGGTGAAGCAATGCAAGACCGGAGCTTCTTGTAATGCAATCATTGGAGATTCTGTGCATGCGCCACGATAGCTGGGTGAAAAAAAATCAAAAAGATACACCCACTGAAATATACCCATCTGATGCAAATACCTCAATGCAGACTGGCAAGAGAAGCGGCAACCTCGTTCTCCTCACCTACACCGGCATGTTAGAGTCTCATTAGCAGCCTTAGGCCGAGCTTCTAGTGCCGGCGACTTCAAGCCAAAACAAATGCATTGCTGCTGTCGCGTGCGCTTATACGAAGCGCAGAGCGACAGCTTGGTCGTGATCTCTGGAAGTAATCTCAATTTGATTTTTCCAGTGACTGCAGCCTGACATTGCTGACATCAGCGTAGCCTTCGCTTCCTGCTACACCTTTCACTGTACAGGAGGAAGGTGGGAATGCATGTTACAAACATACTTTGCTTGGGCAGAAAGCTTGTTTTAAAGTGGTAAGCCCATCATGGTATCACCAAGTCAAGTTACAAAGACCCAGCTTCATGGTCATGGCACAAAGAGGGACACGCGGCCTTACCTGAGCATGAAGTGCAGCGGCAGCAGCGGCTGCAGCGGGGTATGAGAAAGCAGCGTGGGGGATGGCTTGGGTCAGCTCTGTGGCGTACAGTGGATAGGGAGCCCAGCCCTCTGGTGATGCTGGAATTAGTGCTGCTCCTGTTAGGTCATCTACAGGCAAACAAGATTTTCATACATTTAGTCTGCCACCTAACACCCACCCTAGTCTGACTAGGTGTTGCCCGCCAATTAAATTTGAGTTGCCAGGTGAGCCCATCACAAATGTACAGAAAGGACAAAATACAGGAGTTCCGTATATTATATGAATCACAAGATTTGTTCCTACATAGAAGCCAGGCTATTCCTTAATGAATCAGTTAACACACCATTACTGAGTCCAGGTTAGACAGTCTGCGTACGGCATCTTTTGAAGGCGGCAGCGCAGAGTGGAGATTTAATCAGGACTTCCAACTTCATGGTCCGTTACAAGCGTGAGGGATACCAAGATTCCATACCTGATCAGGAACACCGTTACTCCCTTTCCCATTGTTACTCATGTCTGAAAGTGCTTATTCCAACTATGTGTTATATTGCGTATTACTGCTGTGAAGTGTTGGGTACCATGATGGCGCTATATAAAAGATGCATAACATTGTGTGCTTACAATTTGTGTGAATACATTTGGATGTTACCATTCACCAGTGCTGTGCCCTCTTGTGCAAGTGCAGAAAACTCACATGGATCTCGTGCAATGAAGTGTGCTCCAAGTGCAGGGTGGAGGTTTGAGGGGTTGGGTGTAGCCATTAGTTTGTTCTTGGCCATCTTAGTATTGGCCTTTGCAAACTCTAGCCTTAAGGTCTGTGGATTCTCTGGGTCAAAACGGATGCCCTAAAAGATCAAACAAAGCTATTAAACCCTCAGAGCAGATTCCATGGTAAAAAAGTATTTAAATAAAGTTTTAGGAATGTTCAAGTGTAACGCCCGACCCAATCTGAACAGATGTAGGTATGGATTAAGACAGGTGAAAATAGTGATCGTTCAGGGATGGGTGCAGCTTCTGTTCAGAAGGGAGAAGATAACCCTATTTAGGACAACTACTTTCTGTAAAGCTACTGCAACTTAAATTGCATATTACCAGCTTAACCCAATAAAAAACACTGAAAAGACTGGGACTAATTCTACCCCAATATCACCTTACAGCATGCACATTTCCTTCATCTGCGTAGTCTCAAAACACAAGTATTGTAAATGGAGGTTTTTGCAAATCAGAACCCAAATGTTTTGCAAGAGAAAGGATGCATGACCTGAAGACCCGTTAAGCCAAAGGGCATGCGATTTACTCACATTTAAGGCATTCTTTGCGGCTTCAGCACCAGTCCTATTGTCAAAGGTGACAAAGCCAACAGGCTAACAAAGGGGGAAAGGAGAATAAGTGAGTGAAGTTCTTATTACAGTGCCCCCATGCAATTTAAAAGATGTAGCACAGCCAGCAAAGATTACCTGTTTTGAGGTTAACTTGATCAGGGATCCTTCATACCCCTAAAAAGCAGAACACAAATTAGAAAGACCTTTCCAAGGGGGTGCACAGCCGGTGGGTGTTATTGCAGCACTGGGGGATGTGGAGGATGTGCCGACACTAGGGAATAGCAGGCGGCAGCAGTGACAAGCTGCAGAGGGAGTGTAACTCCACCCTCTGCCATGGGGTGGTGCTGTGGCCCCCAGTAGCAGAACTGAACGGTTAACCATAATTCCTAGCAGTGCATAAGGCTGTGCTCCTTCAGTGTGGAAGTTTGTGCTTATGCTGTGCAGTCTATTTAAAGATGGGATTATAAAGAAATTGACATGGGTTTACAGTCTTTAAAGTTGCTGGCACATACCCAGATTATATCATTACTTTAAGAAAGTTGTTTCAACATTGCATAAACAGGACAAAAAGCAGAAGAATACAGAAGACTATTTAAAGAACTAGCAAATCCAAGTCAATTTTGCCCATCTTCTAGTCTACCCATGGAAATTAAGAGTGGCAGAACGTGGAATCACTGAAATGGTACCTTTCACTGCAGTTTGACCCCAGTTCAGGCAAAGAAGGGAAAAGAAAAATACCAGTTACCTCTTTTGGACCTACTGGTTTTATTAACCTTAAAACATTGTTATCTTCCTCCCCATAAAACACCTCCACCCATTAATGGAGCTGGAAGATACATTTAGTATGACACAACCAAGTCATACAGTAGCATTTGACCAATACCACCTACATCTGCCAGGGAGAGCACCATTTGTAGAAGTACTTAAGGTCGACAGCCTGGTTGTCAAGGACAGGTCATTTAGAGCTTAATTTTGCGGTGAAGTTAGAGGTTTCACACCCTCAACATTAAACAAGCCTTTTGTCTTAACTGCTGCAACTCATTCACATCCCACTCACAGAACGCAACAGTTTATCACCAAGATGTAGGCAATCTGCACAGATTTAAGGGCAAAAACAAAGCTTTCATTGTACGGAAGCAAGTTACATAGATGCACCCCCGATCATCATTGAAGGTGCGACCTAGCCTTTGTATGCACAACTCAGTTGTCTGGAAGAACCGCAATGCTACAATTTACACCATGTTTACTGGGTTGAAAAGGGTCCCACATTTATCTATATGTATGTAATATCCCCAGGTAATATATAGATTACACACGTCCAATTCTACTCCACCTTATTGTCTAGGGCTAGGCTATTATATTGGAACAGAGAAGCCTTTTATGCAGCGACTTAATTTGTACACTAGGCTGCCAGTGTCCCCCTTATCCCACTTGAACATCCATTGCAGCCAGATACCCCTTTACAGAAACCGATTAGTTCCGCCATACCCGATTAAGAACCCCAGAGAGGTCTGAGCTTGGATCATCAACTACATTTTAGTACAATACAATGTATACCACCTACTCCCTATGTCACTGTATGTAATAATGCAGTACCCTTAAAACCAAGAGCAAAATTAATCAGACACACATGAGCATTTAAGATATGATACCGACTGGTAGTCAACACAAAGGGCTTGAATCCAGATGTAAGGTTTGAGATTCTGTAAGGAATCGGATAGAAGGATAAATGATACTCTACAGATATTCTACTTAAGGTTGAGCTACTATAGCATGAAATCTGTAGAAAGAAACACCTGTCAATTCTAAAATGTGCATCATTGCTGATTTAAATGCTTTGGGCGAATTCACCATTATCTTTGTACAAATCTTTTGCAGAGGCCTGAATGGATCTACAGTTTTTTTGCAGCAGCTCTATATTTTGGAAGCGCTTAACTTACCGGTCACAGGGTCTACCAATGCATTACAGACTAAAAAAAAGTCACATTGTAACATGGGATACCAGAATCCAGGTTTGAAGTGTATATCGCTAAAACAGATCACTGGACCAATCCATGCACTAGATTCTAGTTGACCCATTTCTTTGATTGTTGAATGTGGCTATAATTCATGTAAATACAGTCCTTTAACGGCAGAGCGAGAGGGTTCAGATGAAGTTACTCCGCTAACCCTGGAATATCAAAAAGCCATGCTAATCTGAAGCTCCATGTCTCGCAGCCTACCTTGAATGGTCGGAAGAGCAAGTACAGTTCTCTAGGTTTGATGTCTATCGGGAGGCCGCTGACAAATAGCGTTCGTACCTGTGGGCAACAAGACAGTAGCATTAGGAAGTGATACAGGGTGTCGGTGTACATGTACTATAGATAGCGTTAGGAAATTAAACCGATACTGCAAGTCTAATCCACTATATCTATACAGAAGGTCCAGCTCTGTTCTACTGGTGTCTGGTCTTTAAAGTTAGAAGTAATATGGCCAAGCAGATCAGACATCCTTATATAGGATATTTATATGAATAAAAGGCAAAGTCCAGGCTTAATTAGGCTGTCATGTGTCAGATGCTGTAGGGCTTGTGGCAGTGGGGAGGGCCATGCTGCGCTTCCACAGAAGCGCATAGGATCATATGTTTCCCCCAACCACAGATTTAAGATGCAAGAATTCACAAAGTGTCCATGTCTGGTTTACGAGGTATCTGCATCTATAAAATCACAAAAAAAATTTAAAAAAAATAAGGCCTACATGTAGGTTCCTAGAATTTCCTTATAGAATTGTGACGTCAGAACCGCCCAGAATCAAATTTAGCACACTAAAACCGATTCAAGATCAGACCATTGTTAACATCCTCTTAGACCGGTCATGTTATTCATAAATACGCAAGAAGTCTATTCTGGATCCAGGGTCATGTCTGGGGTATGAATGAACCCAGCCCTCTTTCCAAAGCACAACAAGTCCTGTATATTTTCTTCACTTTATTTAGGAAAGCAGCAATAAAAACAGGCACTTTGTGTTGGAAAGGTGTATCTCTGTGGGTGCTTTGTAGTAAGGGCAGGTGAAAAGAATTGGCCTTGCCATAGGGGTGTAACATGAATGTACTCACTCTGCCAATGTCAGGAAGTAAAAGACAGTGGGTACTGCTTGTGACAGGGATAGGGGTCAGGCCATACTAACTGTCAGCAGGGACAGGGGGGAATGGGAAAGCCCATTAACTTGGACTGGAGATGTTGGACTGGAGATGTTGCCAGGGCAACCAGGGGTGTGACAGACTGGAAGGAAAAAAGGCAACATAATGTATCCATTCCACTTGCACTGGGAGTGAAACTGCAAGGAAAGTAACATCCAAATACAGCTAGCAGGCAGAACTGCCAAGGAAAGGGGGGGGGGGGTGAAACAGAAGGCAGAAATGGGTATTTCTGTTCCATGACAAAATTCAAAGCCAGTCCCAAGACTTGGACCAGCAAAATACCGTTAGCTGATGTAAACAGCTTACAAGTGCTTGGCTCAATCAGAAGCCTTGTGATGCAGGTTCTTGCTGTATAACAACTACTGTATAGGGCAGGGCAACCTTGCATTCAGTAATAGAGGCAAGATGGCAACGAGTACAACGTGTATGCAAAGACAAGGAAGACTTGTTAGTAGGATATTACCGGAACACACCAATAGCTTAAGGACAATCTGGAGTTTCGCAGCAGAGAAGATTAGTGTAGTAAGGAGTCTACACGAGATGCCAACTAAAGGATTACAGAAGGCTAAAAAAGTTATACATTATCTATATTTCTAAAGAAAAACAGTATTTCAAATCAGTTTACTAAACCCACAGGTTATTTCTATTGGTTGCAAGAAGACTTTAACCAAACACAGGTCTAGCTACTGTAGCATGGTTACACGAGAGAGGGAAACAGAAGCAATTAGAAACATTCTGAAGCCATGCAGAAGTCATGTTCTAGTACAAGTGAAAAGAAAAACAAGCGCAAATAACATTACTAATAAATCAAATAACACAGATGGTATACTATCCTTAATGTGTGCAGCTCCCGACGTAGAATTCAAACCAAATTCAATCAGCAAACGAAGGAGAAACAGGTGCGCAAATCACATCAGGACATGGAAAGAAAGTGAAAACACGAAATAGGGCAATATTGTCAACCCCAACAAATGATTTCAGTGTTCAAAGTTCTATAAAATTTGCACTCACGTGTATAACGTGATATGAAAGCGTTGTGGTTATTAGAAGTTACCAACTTTTGTCTCCAGATCCATAGAGAGGGGGGGAAATCCATATACAAAAAAGGGAAAGCAAAAATAGTATAGTACTGTTTTTAATATTAAAAACACAAAGTATTCCACTTACATAAGTGCCTTTGTTTGTGAGCATTCAGACCACCCTGGGTCATATGGTCAGACAAAGATATTCAAAGCAACAGCATCTGCTCCACGGCCGTCACAGCAAGTACTGGGCTGAATAAAGTTGTCCACTCTGGATGTCATCAACAAGGGCCACTTAGTAATCACTGATTCACCCAACACACGTTTCCACTGCAAAGTCTTCCTCAAGGGCCCCTGAGGAAGACTTTGCAGTGGAAACGTGTGTTGGGTGAATCAGTGATTACTAAGTGGCCCTTGTTGATGACATCCAGAGTGGACAACTTTATTCAGCCCAGTTTATGCTGTGACGGCCGTCGAGCAGATGCTGTTGCTTTGAATATCTTTGTCTGACCATATGACCCAGTGTGGTCTGAATGCTCACAAACAAAGGCACTTATGTAAGTGGAATACTTTGTGTTTTTTTAATATTAAAAACAGTACTATACTATTTTTGCTTTCCCTTTTTTGTATATGGATTTCCCCCCCCTCTATGGATCTGGAGACAAAAGTTGGTAACTTCTAATAACCACAACGCTTTCATATCACGTTATACACGTGAGTGCAAATTTTATAGAACTTTGAACACTGAAATCATTTGTTGGGGTTGACAATATTGCACTATTTCGTGTTTTCACTTTCTTTCCATGTCCTGATGTGATGTGATGTGATCACCTGTTTCTCCTTCATGTTCTAGTACAAGTCTATTTGGACTAGAGGGCCACATCTGCAGTTAGACAAGGGGCAGAGAAAGTAAGGGGCTTGGGAAGAGATTAATAATTGTGCAAGGGTGAATTAACCTTTAACACCAGAATGCTATTTCAGCTGCAAAGTCCATATGTAGACCTACCAGCCAAAATGTGCTGCACTATAAGCACCTGAGCGTGTCTACATACTGTCAGTGCCATGCCAGGACACATGCAATAATAAAGCAGCCATGCATACCCAATGAAGCAATCCACTTAAGAGCCCAACTACAACCTCCCTATGTGCATACCAGTGTGCATTTACTGCACAGAGTAGACAGCACTGCTAAATATTTTAAAGGGTTGGGGAGAGTTGGGTCCTGACGTGGAATATTTTGTTCTCGCTCAGACAGAAAACATCCCTGGTGGTTTAATAAGTGAGCCGCTGACATGGGCGGAAGTAAGAGCCTGTGACAGGTGCGAGAGGCGGGAGGGAAGGCAGCGCAGCTTATAGAAGTCTGCAAGTGAAAGAGTTCTAGTTTAAGTGGAGCGGTGCATTTCTTGCCCAGTGAACACCAAGCGAATAGTAATGACCGCTTCCCAAGTGACAGATCTTTACAATGAGGAGAAAGAGGCCAGAGAGACATCTTAATGTTACAAGCTTGTGAATTCCAAAACACTTAACTTGTATAACCACTTAGTGCCATAAGGTGTTCACAAGTTCGTTATAAGTATTTGGATGGAATCTGTAAATGAGGTGTGGGTTTTAACCCAGGCAAAGGTGGTTTGGCTGCTCTACTCTGGGGTATTGGCATAGCCACTTTATGCAGCAAGATTCCCAATACCCCAGACTAGAGCAGCTGACCTGCAATTGCCCAGGTTAAAAACCATGCCCCCCTACCCATTGGCTTGGCACACCCTCATCTATGCATAACAATTAGGGACCAATCTAGTCGCTTGTCACAGCTATTCTTTACATGTAACATACAAGATCAGGCCATCTCATTCCTAGGAGACAGAGCACAGGAGTTATGCATCCAAGCTGGGAAAGATTACAATGGCCCCTTCACTGTTTAGCAGCAGCTCACAATTCCAGCAGTTTAACACTTTGGCGTATGGACAGGTACAACACCTAAGTTAGCCAGCAGCTCCCATCCCATGAAAAAATAAATATAATCAAAACAAGCATTATGAACAGTTGTTTCGGCTCACCCCACTGCTCAGACATGAATGCCTCCAAAAACTGCTAGGGAAGATGGGCATTTCAAAATTTGGCTGATCCAAATGAGAGCCATGTGAAACGGGACATATTTGGTGAGCTCATGGTTTGTAGTCTTCAGCGAAGAACATACCCCAAAGATAACATCCACATTGTAACATTGACCTGTGCACTTAGCAGGCATTGCAGTTGAGATCAGGAATTGTCAAAAAAGGCTTTTTGGGGAGATATAGCCATTATATCACTATGGGCCCAGTCATTTATTTCTACATTGTGAGCGACACTTGTCAGACATTAGAATGGATATATTCCAGTAAGAGAAGATTGACGTCTTCTCCATCCTTCTGTATTCAACATGGATCCTCAGACACTTCCAAATCACTTTATCCTGGGCCTGGTGTCAAACTTACACCACAGAAAAAGTCCATCAACTCTGCCTTAAGACCAGGACTATTTGTTGAACCAAGACTAGGTTGAGCAAGTACCCAAGAAATCCCCCCCAAAAAATATATTACTTGAGTAGCTTTGGACCGATTACAAATAGGATAACATGTCAAGTATGCGTTACCCTAAGAAGCCCGGACTGTTGGATTGGACAAAATTTTGGTTCGATGGTTCAGACAGTAGCCACCAACAGTAATTTACTACTGGCAAGAGTGAGAAACAAGGGCAGCTACAGAACCTGCTGCAGCAACAGTTTGGACACCATGTGGCTTTCTGAATGGCAGCTACAGTGCTGACCTAGGCTAATTCTCCATAACTACTGTCCCATTAAAGCCATATTTACCCAATGCTATAACAGGATATGCCTCAGCAAAACACAGGCCAGGATTCACCAGGCTCTAAAAGGGGCATTGGAGCACGATCACATTACCAGCCAATGGCAGTTGGACCGAGTGCCAAAAACCATTACCAAGGCCTAGGTCATCTCCCACTGGAGTCCCCCCCCCCCTTGTAGTACTAGCACAGAGCTTTGCTCTATGCCAACAGTGCATAAACTAGGTGATGCACAGGCCCTGTGTTCTTCTCCAAGGCAATAAATGCCAGGGATCGCATGAGGCCTCTGCAGCACTCCACTTACCGTGATTCAGACAGCTCCAGGACGTGTGACCATGGCAATGCCGCGGGGTCATGTGACATCACCATGGTAACGTGACAAACGCTGCGGGTCACGTGACTTCTTCACACGACCCTGCGGTGGTGTCACTTTATGCCGTGCGAGGTAAGCAGGGGGCACGCAAAGGAGGAAAGCCAGCGGGGGGCCCAGAAAAAAAAAAAAAGTGTGCGCCCCTGCTCTCATCCTAGTGCAATGTAAGCAGCGCTAGTAACCAGAGTTCCGTGGCAGGGAGCCACGCTGCATGTACACCAAGCCCCTCTTCAAATCAAGCGAGGGCCGTGATACCAGAAATCGCGTGAGACTCCGCACATCTTCAAAACAAAATGAAAGCACATACCAATCGCGACGGCAGCGCCGCACGGCAAAGCTTCTGTCTCATGGAGATTTGGGATTTTGTTTCACATGCGACGGCCGCATCACGTGATTTGCACAAACAATCAGTGCTATATATACACATTAGAGAAATGATCTGGCCATGTATCCCTGCAGTAGTGCTACAAATCGCGCCGCTACGATGACGTCACCGGATCGCTCTGCAGCTTCTGGTATAGTTGAGGCCCAAGGCTGCTGACAGCAGCCACATGGAATGTTGCGATGCGCATAACAGTACTTATAAGGCTCTGAGCAACATGTAATCTGCAGACTGGAGCACGGAGGGGTGAGCAAGGAGAGGCATTAACTGCAGGAGGCAGTGACCGGACAGCAGACCAGTACAAATGGTGCAGTTAGCAGAATACTTCAGGTCCGAGGCAGACCACGCGCGCACTTATCCTTCACATGAAAGCAAAGAGACGGGCGAGGATTGTAAGATAATCTGCTCTTTGGGAAGCTTACGTTCAGTCATGTGCATATCTGGGGAAGTGATGCTTACAGGCGAAGCCACAGCACCCCTTGCACTGCTTTTTCCTGCAGTGCCCATTTAGTCCAAAAGCTTCCTGGCAACAGTCCCAAGAACACGTACCCTGCAGATCAATCGCTCAGGACTTCAGCTGATGACCTTGCCCAGTGTAGCTTTGGTTACATCCCAGGGACCATTTTGAGGGTGCAGGTTCCCCAAACAGGAGCAGACCTGCACCCGTGTGCTGGTTACCACCTCATTGTATTTTGCACCTTCAGATTAGAAGGCCCAAATCCTGCAGTAGTGTGCACATGGCAACCTCTGCCAACTACAAGGGGTCCAACTAGTGAAGTGGCCATGTGAATAAGCCCAGATAATGTCACCAAGTGAGGGGATGAGCAGCCATCACTGCTCTTTAGTGGGAAGAACTACACCCTACTTTAAAGTACGGGGAATAAATGTTACTCTGCAGGGTGCCATCCCTTCTAGGACCAAAGGGGTCACATGTAAACACACTATGCAGTGACTTAAGGCTGCTCCCTTGTCTGATGTACGTGTTCAACAAGAGTTTGCACAGGCAAAGCCCCCTCATTTGTTCTCCGAGTAAACAAAAACCACCGCTTTCCCAATCAAAGGCCCCTATGAAATTCAACTTAAAATGAATTTCCCCCAATAAAGCAGTCAAATCCATTATTCGCATGGTTAGAATAGTTAGAATAGTTTAGAGAAGCCAATTAGACAAACGATTTGCGTGACGTTTTGGGACAGCTAAATGGATTGCACCCTGAAGCCTTACAATGGGAAAAGCAATATTTCAGAGCCACTGTTTAGATCAAAGAAGTCAGGGAACATTCACGTGTTGGTCTACTTCAAGTCTCCTGGCTGCAAAACTAGTAGGGGAGGAAAGGAACAGTTAAAACATCCCTCATACCACTGATACAGTACATCAGGTGTAATTATTTTGCCCCAGTCTTGCAGCAGGGATACGGTTTTAAATAACCCACAGATATTCACTTAAGGGGCTGAACGGTCAAGTACAGGAGATTAATAAGGTTTGTCCAAGAACATGGCAGTCTGAGAAATTATCTGAGGCTAGAAGGAAACCTGCACGAGGGCAGAATTACTGTAATCAACGTCTATAAGTCAAACCCAGCACCGCTAATGTAACCATCATACTTACAGAACAAAACAGTCCACATACCAACAGCCTGGTGTTTAGCAAACGCATTTAGGTATGCGATTTAGGAGAGGTGTTATTGTGAGGGGCGAGTTTGGGCTATTTCTTGCATGAAATGTCTAGCAAACACCCTTAGATAAAAAATGGGGAAAAAGGCAATTAGGTAGAGGACATTTACCAGATAGTTAAATATGGCACTTGTTCAGCCTAACCCCAAAATGCCAGCATAGTCTTAATTTCTACCAAGTTAATTGCCAATTAAATAAGGGTGCAGGATAATCTTATATTGGCAGCCACAGGGTAAATAAGAGCGTGCCATCTATACATTAACCCCAAGATTGCATCCACCGAATCGGACACCTTTCACGCACAAACATGTGATTATGACTCAATACACAGTGTCCTTTATAATCCGCTCAGGACTGGGACTGCTTTCTCAAGCCAGAGTACCCGTTACTGGACAGAAGAATCATTAGTCAATTTACTAGGGGGAACCCAACAGGGCATGAACAAAAATCATAGTTCCCACCGCTCAATTGCATCTGGAAAAAAAAAAAAAGCTCAAATGGAGCATGTTGCAGACGTTTGATTTAACCCAAGTGACCTTGAAGGTACAAATCTAGAGACAGACAGAAGTGATTCTAGAGATACATTAAGGAAAGTGCACTCAATGAGTTAGGTCAAGCCGTCTCCCAGGAGAGTGCATGGTGTTCATACTAGGGCTTTAATGTTAGACAGGTGGTTACTCATTAATTGTCATTTAAGGAAGCCCTCACATCCAGTTTCTAGGCTAGTAACAAGATCGATATTCTTCCTGTTAATAATCCAGAGCATTTCAAAATATACCCGTGAAGACAGGCCCAAAACTGGACGCCACCACCCAGAAGTGGCTTGGCATCAACACAAGTTCTAGTAGCCTGAACCACTGCCAAACTAGCCTTTTTTAGCTGGACCCCTTTACTGATCGAGGGACAAGCACTGCATTGAGATCCTGACTCATGTACCTTTGTGATCACTGATCCAAGGACATCATTTAATACTAAAATAATCTGTCTGATAAGCAACAGCTTGTATCAAAAGTCAGCGGGAGACGTTTGTGATAAATAAAATGTATGTATACATCCAACTGGACTTAAGATCAGCAGGAGTCTAAAACGTTGCGATAAGGGTGAGATGTTCTGTATACAGCGTGGCAGCATTTCACGGGGAGGAGAAATATTTCCCTATAGCATGTTAGGTCAGAGGATTTATTAGCATGTATGAATAAGGATGTATACATCCAGCGGAATATAAACATTTGATCACAGGTGTGGCGGTGGCAGCATTACGAGCAGCTCACATTTATAGGCTCATTCTGTATTTACAGTGATCTGCACAGTGACATTTCTAGCAAGTTAAACAGGTCTTCTGCCTCCAAAAAGCACAAGTAAAATGTACAACAGGGGGTAACAAGTACACCCCACCACAGCCGTATAAATAGGAACGGGACCACAGAGTGCCTAAAGTTTATATCCAGGTAAGAGCAAGGCATTATCCACACAAAGCTTTGAGAGCCAACCATAGCTACTTTATAACACGTCTTCCCCCCCCCCCCCCTCCATTAAAAAGGTGTGTGAAGGAAGGACAGTGGTATTTTTAATAGGCTAAAGTGAGCCAAAACCGTTAAAGTAAATATGCATTCAAGTTTTTTTTTTGTAATCATGGTTCCATGTTAAAGCAAGAGCTTTGGTTAGTTTATGTTGTCTGATAAGTTTGTCAGCCCTTTGAGCTCTGTTCGCAGAGGCATTAAGCCATCGCAAGTCAAACAGATAAAGGGAAGTAGCAGATCTGCTTTAGTCTTTTGCTCCCACAGAAAAGCAAAGCATACATGTCAGATTCTCAGAAGATACAAAATGAGTTACCTTGCTGCAAACACCTGCAGCAACCGATAGTGACTTACTTTAGAATTCCCCTTTAACATTAAACAAATCTGTTTCAGCGATAAGATTTAGGTTACACAGTAGTATGAAGTATAGCCGAACATTGAAGCAGCAAGCCTCCCAGAAGCATACAAGTTTCATTCCATGTTTCCCTTCTGCACACAAAGGTTTAATGTAAAATTAACAGGTTTTCCTTAATCTCTAGTTTAAGAGGCGACCATGAAACATTTACACTGCACCAGGCGCCATTTTAACCTCCCGGGCACTTCAGATTCCCAACACTTATATCGCCTGAACAGAGCAACCGATCGTGAAAATAAAATTAAAAAAGCTGGTGTTAGAAAGGGCGAGATGTTAACATACAGAATCCCTGTAACAGCTACTCTGACCGGGGCTCCACTAGCCTACGTGAATAGCTATTACCCCAATACGCCCCGTCAGTGCCACTCATACCGCAGGTAAAGCGGTTTCAGATACCGGGATCATTTCACGTTAGTAAAGCGCTTTTTGAAGCGGCAATGCGATTGGACCATAAACACGCACAGTATCTGAGAAATGCTTTTACCAGAAGGAATTTCACAACGTTGTATAAATATTTACATACTATGCACCCACACTCCCTGCAGTAAAGGCATTTAACAGAACCAGCCGACTCATAAAACACGGGTTCAGCCCCTCCTAGGACGGGGTAACTAATGGCAGGGCTTGTTCTGTAGGTAAAATGTAAGTGGCAGTCACCATTATACAAACCAGACATGGACTTGTAATTAATGGTTTAAACTCAATGTCTATAGTAACCCAATGTTTTAGAGTATTTATACAACCGCCATCTAAATCTCTTGTGATAAGACCGTTTGCCAACAGTTCGATACGCAGGGAGATTGTTCACCCAGTCTCCCATACCATGTTCCATTTGCCCAATGATGGAAGTGCAATAGTTTTAAAGACTATACAGTAGATAATAGGGGGAAAAAATATGCATACAAGGACCTTTTTTATACAAGCAAATAAGTGAAAGTTTTACTGGGAAGGAGGGGAAAGAGTAGCTAGCATAGATAGACATATACACACACTGAGCAGTTACATTTACCTGCAATGTGGTACTGAGCTAGGAGTTAAGTGCGCACACAGTAATTGTTAGCTCTTGTGCGCTAGTTAGCCACCTCACTGAACATTGTATGTTGCAAACCAACATAATAGGAGACTCAGGACACCTTTACACCATATACTATGAAGCTGCAGTCAATGGGAACTTACAGGGATTTAAAGCACAGACCCACAAAACACCCCCCACATTCAGTACAGCAACGACAAGAGAAGTGGAACATGGGCTGCAAATACAGCAACATGTAACTCAGGTGTAAAGGGGACAGGAGAGTCCCAGCTAAGCGTGTGAAGGGAACATAATAGGCTGGATTAAAGGGAACAATGTGAGTTTTAGTACAAAAAAAAGGAGGTTTCAGGAGAGATCATGGAGACAGGGGGTGGGACAGGTAACTCACCTGGAGAGAGGACAGGGGGGTGGGACAGGTAACTCACCTGGAGAGTACAGGGGGTGTGACAGGTAACTCACCTGGAGAGACGATAGGGGTGTGCGACAGGTAACACACCTGGAGAGGACAGGGGGTGGGACAGGTAACACACTCACCTCTTCCTCTATATTATTGTTATGTTCACTGTCTGACTTTAGGGAACTCATGGCATATAAGCCAACAGCTGATTCGTCCGCAGAGTCCACGGTGACTGCGGTGTGGGATCCCTGGTGAGAGACTGGTCCTCCCTGTGGGGTGTGGGATCACTGGTGAGAGACTGGTCCTCCCTGTGGGGTGTGGGATCACTGGTGAGAGACTGGACCTCCCTGTGGGGTGTGCTGCTGACGCTGGGTGGTGGAACCCAAACTGGGTACAACTTCAAGTGCTGGGCAGCCTGGAAGGTGCAGAGTGGTAGTGGTGCTGGGTGCTCTGTGAGAGGTGTGTGTGTGGAGGTGGCTGAGGTGGGAGAGTGCAAAAGAGAGAGGGGGTCAACACATCTCTTTATACCATCCCCTTCCTAGAGTTTTCTGGGAGGGAACTGCCAATTAAAGGAGGAGGGGACTGAGAAGCTGCCGAGAGCTTTCCAATTTGCCCATCAATTAAAGTTCCAGGGAGGAGAGGCTGGGAGGAGGAGGAGGAGGAGGAGGAGGAGGAGGAGGAGGAGAGGCTGGGAGGAGGAGGAGGAGAGGCTGGGAGGGGTGTGCCCTATGATAATGTTAATGGGACTCAGCTGGGTGTCCTCCTGTATCCTGGAGGATTAATCAGCCAATCGTCTCCTCCTCACTCTCCCAGCTGCTGGGGTTTCTTCCAAGAAAAGTTCTTGTACTTAAACTTTGATGAACTTGCATGGTGGAACTTTTATGAAAGAGGGGGGGGGGGGAATATATATATATAAATAAAGTTTACACGCAGATAATTCTGGGGTTTTATTTCCGATATAAAGATTACACGCAGATGTGGGGGGGAAGGGAGAGGGGGGGGAGGGAGAAGGGGGGGGGAGGGAGATGGGGGAAGGGAGATGGGGGGGGGGGAAGGGAGATGGGGGGGGGAAGGGAGATGGGGGGGGGGGAAGGGAGATGGGGGGGGGGGAAGGGAGATGGGGGGGGGGGGAAGGGAGATGGGGGGGGGGGGGGGAAGGGAGATGGGGGGGGAAGGGAGATGGAGGGAAGGGAGATGGGGGGGGGAAATGGAGATGGCGGGGGGGGGGGAAGGGAGATGGGTGGAAGGGAGAGGGAAGGGGGGAGGGGAAGGGAGAGGGAAGGGGGGGAGGGGAGGGAGATGGAAGGGGGGAGGGAGATGGGAGGGGGGGAGGGAGATGATGGGGGGGGGAGATGGAGGGGGGGGAAGGGAGATGGAGGGGGGAGGGAGATGGAGGAGGAGGGAAGGGAGATGGGGGGGAAGGGAGATGGAGATGGGGGGAAGGGAGATGGAGATGGGGGGGAAGATGGGGGGAGGGGGGGAAGTGAGATGGGGGAAAGGGAGGAGGGTGGAAGGGAGAGGGAAGGGGGGAGGGGGAAGGAGGAGGAGGGAAAGTGAAGGGGGAGGGGGAGGGAAAGTGAAGGGGGAGGGGGAAGGGGAGGGGGAGAGGGAAGGGGGGGAGGGAAGGGGAGGGGGAAGGAAGGGGAAGGGGGGGAATAGGGGAGGGGGGGAAGGAGGGAAGTTGAGAGGGGGGGAGGGAAGGGGAGGAGAGAGAGGGGGGAGGAGAGAGAGGGGGGAGGAGAGAGAGAGGGGGAAGGAGAGAGAGGGGGGGAGGAGAGAGAGAGGGGGTGGGAGGGGTGGAGAGCGGGAGAGCAGGGGAGACAGGATGTGGGAGGGGGAGAGGGGTTGGGGAGGGACGGGGCGAGAGGGGCGGGGGGTGTTGCAGGGCATATGGAGTTATGCAATGAGCACGGAACCCCCTGCAGTGCTACAGCAATCATACGGTTAAGGGCTTTGCAGCCGGGAGGCTTTTCGAAGTGACCCACCCAATTTTACTGGCGCTAGAAAGGGATCTCCTTTTCCAACGCGGTTTTATTTTATTTTGGTTCACCGATTAGGAGCTATGCGCGTTCTGAATACAGTATTACGTGTCCGGAGGGTGAGAAAGGAAGCTCTCCCCAGAGAGCAGGGGAGTCTGAAGGTTACCGTGGCAAGCCGGAGATGAAGAAATCATCCGTTTCTATCACTAAATAGCATTTGCAATAATAAAAAAAAGGGCAGAGCTTGCTAAGGTGGCAAGATGCTAAGGCCCGTGCCATAGCCGCGTGAAGCGGGTGCTTTCCCTGGCCGTGGGGGGTGTTCCTAGGGGCGTCACGGAGCTGGTTCGCCCACACGTGACCTAGGAGTCGCGCCAAGAAATCAATTTCAACTCCGCCCGTGTGTGCCCGCGCGGTCTATGGGCGCGGTCCATGCCTTAAGGCAGATATCCAAAGGAACCGTCTGTCCACTCAAGGTTGACCCCCACAGCTAGTAGCCAAATAAGATATAAGTGCGGAGCAGGAAAAAAGACCTTTTGAAGATGCGGGGTAAGGGCCACTTGCAGACCCGCTTCCCATGTGGGGCCAGCGGCCGCAATTGCAACAGCCCACGGATGGAGCTCACACATCTCATGAGAGTCCGTCCGCTCTGTGTCTCCTGGTCCTGTGATACCTGAAAGGGCAATGACGCACTTCCTGCGCTACCACGATCCAGAAGTAACAAAGAAAGAAATGATCGATATCCGCGCTGCTCCTTGGGATGACAGACTCACCAGGTAGGTAATAAAATCAATTTATTAAATCTACATAAAACACATACTAGGACATAACAAAAAAAGACCTCCTCCCACATGTTTCGGGCGAGTATGTTACTCCTTGAGAAAGGGCGAACTCGCCCGAAACATGTGGGAGGAGGTCTTTTTTGTTATGTTCTAGTATGTGTTTTATGTAGATTTAATAAATTGATTTTATTACCTACCTGGTGAGTCTGTCATCCCAAGGAGCAGCGCTGATATCGATCATATTTTTTCTTTCATGCCTTAAGGCAATCTGATCGCGCCCCGCGAGGACGTCTCCCACACCCTGCACTCAGCCCTACATTATACGAGATCAAATCCTATCTGATTTAACATTCAAATGTATTTAGACATTGAATTTACTATGATAATGCAGAATTAGTAGGGTCTCGCCCTGCTGTACAATCTGTCACAAGAACACATTTACAAATTTGTTGCATTATATTTAATATGGCTTCAGTTGGGGAAGCTCTGTAATTTCCCATAAACCGCACCTTTACTGTGTGTATATGTATATGTGTGCGAGTATATGTATAGATACCTATTCAGTTATTTGACTGATTTTAGTATTAAAAAGGTTTTACACTATATTGTTTTTCCTTTTATTCCCTACCTAATCCCTTGATGAGATCCGCCGGCAAGGCGTATTTCCTATATATAGGTGCACCGTCAATGCTGTGGAGTACTGTGTTAACAGTTACCTTGGAGAACGAAGAGTTCCAGGCAAAGAAAGAAAAAACTCCCAAGCTGATCTCCTGATCCCAGAGTGGATAAAAGGCATGTACTTACTGAAAATATTGTAAGTGCATATCTCACCATTTATTATTCAAATTGTTTGACATACTACCTATGATATTTCCCTTTCTTCTCTCTTTCCCTGTTTATTTGCGCCTAGGTTATTCTTTCCTATATAAATATATATATATATATATATATATATATATATATATATATATATATATATATATACATATATATACATATATATATATATATATATATATATATATATATATATATATATAATATATATAAAACAAAAGTGAATCTGCAGCACTCACATGTAGAAAAAGATTTAATAAAAAAACAGGATGGTCATACAGTCTCCAAAACAGCTCTGTTTTGGAGACTGTATGACTGTCCTGTTTTTTGATTAAATCTTTTTCTACATGTGAGTGCTGCAGATTCACTTTTGTTCTAATTATTTGGGACTGGTTGGTGTTGCTTGTCCAGCTGCGAGCACCCGGACTTACAGATATAAGTATACTATATATTTGTATGTTCATATGCTTGTGTGCACCCAGCGTTCCTTTTTTTGTATATATATATACATTCACCTACGCTTCAATAAGAGGGTTATATATATATATATATATATATATATATATATATATATATATATATATATATATATATCAGTATATATCACCCTCTATTGAAGCGTAGGTGAATGTATAAGGCTGACAGAGAGAAATATGTAAGTTTTATTATATTCAATCCAGGGAATTTGTGCACCCACAGTTTACCTCTACAGTCTACAGTAAGGTAACTATGTTACTGGCTTTGGCCAGATTTTAATTGCACTACTCACATAAGCTTATGCTTTTTTTTTTAAACCCTTCAGAGCTTTTACATATTTTTCACCAGTCCATGTGACAATTATTACATATATTCAGTGTAGGTATCTGCATACGGGTATGCCTTGTCGTGACATGCAGGCTTATAAATGCTTTGGCCAAAGGGTTTAACCAAATAACCTTTTTTCATTTATTGGTAGGAGCAAAGGAATCGTTCTTTTAGTTTTTTTTTATATATATACTGTATTTATTTATTTCTGATATAAAGATACATGCAGATAATTCTGGGGTCACATTTCAATATAAAGATTACACGCAGATAATTCTGGGTTTTATTTCCGATATAAATATAACACGCAGATAATTCTGGGGTTTTATTTCTGATATAAAGATTACATGCAGATAATTCTGGGGTTTTATTTCTGATATGAAGATTACATGCAGATAATTTTGAGGTTTTATTTCCGGTATAAATATAACACGCAGATAATTCTGGGGTTTTATTTCTGATATGAAGATTACACGCAGATAATTTGGGGGTTTTATATTCGATATAAAGATTACATGGAGATAATTCTGGGGTCTTATTTCCAATATAAAGATTAAAAGCAGATAATTCTTGGGTCTTATTTCCGATATAAAGATTACAAGCAGATAATTCTGGGGTTTTATTTCCAATATAAAGATTACACGCAGATAATTCTGCGGTCTTATTTCCGATATAAATATAACACGCAGATAATTCTGGGGTTTTATTTCCAATATAAAGATTACACGCAGATAATTCTGCGGTCTTATTTCCGATATAAATATAACACGCAGATATTCTGGGGTCTTATTTCCGATATAAAGTTACACACAGATAATTCTGGGGTTTTATTTCCGATACAAAGATTACACGCAGATAATTCTGGCGTTTTATTTCCGATATAAAGATTACACGCAGATAATTCTGGGGTCTTATTTCCGATATAAAGATTACATGCAGATAATTCTGGGGGTTTATTTCCGATATAAAGATTACATGCAGATAATTCTGGAGTTCTTATTTCCGATATAAATATAACACGCAGATATTCTGGGGTTTTATTTCCGATATAAAGATTACACGCAGATAATTCTGGAGTTCTTATTTCTGATATAAAGATTACACGCAGATAATTCTGGCGTTTTATTTCAGCATATTTACGAAGAAAGAGAGAAATGTCAGTACAGACTGCGGTGTTATTGAAAGTTAATATTTAAATAGCAATGAGGAAACATATTGAACCCTTTGTGTGCTGGTAAATGGAAACCGCCCCCCCTCGCCCCCCGTGTCCTCTCCTGCGAGTGACCCGCGGGGCCCTTATCCCAGACACGGAAGAAGAGGAGTATTGGGGCCCCAAAGGGTTAAGTGCAGGGGAAATAAATGCCATTAATTTATAGATATCGGACGATGGTGCAGTATAAAGATTTAGATAAGTCTCCCAGGCATCCCCCTGTGCGGAAATTCTAACAGGAAACCCCCCGTGGGTTCCAATGGTTGTTAAGACGGGGGTCATTATTTCCCCAACGTTATGCAGCTAGGGTTGCCAGGTGTCCAGTATTCAACCAGACTGTCCTGTATTTGGACTCTCTGTCCAGTACAAAATGAGAGATAATACTGGACATGTGTGTGTATACCGGTATTACCTCTCTGGGCGTGTATGTGTATACCGGTATTACCTCTCTGGGCGTGTATGTGTATACCGGTATTACCTCTCTGGGCGTGTATGTGTATACCGGTATTACCTCTCTGGGCGTGTATGTGTATACCGGTATTACCTCTCTGGGCGTGTAGGTGTATACCGGTATTACCTCTCTGGGCGGGTACGTGTATTCCGGTATTACCTCTCTGGGCGTGTATGTGTATACCGGTATTACCTCTCTGGGCGTGTATGTATATACCGGTATTACCTCTCTGGGCGTGTATGTGTATACCGGTATTACCTCTCTGGGCGTGTATGTGTATACCGGTATTACCTCTCTGGGCGTGTAGGTGTATACCGGTATTACCTCTCTGGGCGGGTACGTGTATTCCGGTATTACCTCTCTGGGCGTGTATGTGTATACCGGTATTACCTCTCTGGGCGTGTATGTGTATACCGGTATTACCTCTCTGGGCGTGTATGTGTATACCGGTATTACCTCTCTGGGCGGGTATGTGTATACCGGTATTACCTCTCTGGGCATGTATGTGTATACCGGTATTACCTCTCTGGGCGTGTATGTGTATACCGGTATTACCTCTCTGGGCGTGTATGTGTATACCGGTATTACCTCTGTGTGTGTGTGTATGTGTATACCGGTATTACCTCTCTGGGCGTGTATGTGTATACCGGTATTACCTCTCTGGGTGTGTGTGTGTATACCGGTATTACCTCTCTGGGCGTGTATGTGTATACCGGTATTACCTCTCTGTGTGTGTGTATGTGTATACCGGTATTACCTCTCTGGGCGTGTATGTGTATACCGGTATTACCTCTCTGGGCGTGTATGTGTATACCGGTATTACCTCTCTGGGCGTGTATGAGTATACTGGTATTACCTCTCTGGGCGGGTATGTGTATACCGGTATTACCTCTCTGGACGTGTATGTGTATACCGGTATTACCTCTCTGGGCGTGTGTATGTGTATACCGGTATTACCTCTCTGGGCGTGTGTGTGTATACCGGTATTACCTCTCTGGGCGTGTATGTGTATACCGGTATTACCTCTCTGGGCGTGTATGTGTATACCGGTATTACCTCTCTGGACGTGTATGTGTATACCGGTATTACCTCTCTGGGCGTGTGTATGTGTATACCGGTATTACCTCTCTGGGCGTGTCTGTGTATACCGGTATTACCTCTCTGGGCGGGTACGTGTATTCCGGTATTACCTCTCTGGGCGTGTATGTGTATACCGGTATTACCTCTCTGGGCGTGTATGTGTATACCGGTATTACCTCTCTGGGCGTGTATGTGTATACCGGTATTACCTCTCTGGGCGGGTATGTGTATACCGGTATTACCTCTCTGGGCATGTATGTGTATACCGGTATTACCTCTCTGGGCGTGTATGTGTATACCGGTATTACCTCTCTGGGCGTGTATGTGTATACCGGTATTACCTCTGTGTGTGTATGTGTATACCGGTATTACCTCTCTGGGCGTGTATGTGTATACCGGTATTACCTCTCTGGGCGTGTATGAGTATACTGGTATTACCTCTCTGGGCGGGTATGTGTATACCGGTATTACCTCTCTGGACGTGTATGTGTATACCGGTATTACCTCTCTGGGCGTGTGTATGTGTATACCGGTATTACCTCTCTGGGCGTGTGTGTGTATACCGGTATTACCTCTCTGGGCGTGTATGTGTATACCGGTATTACCTCTCTGGGCGTGTATGTGTATACCGGTATTACCTCTCTGGGCGTGTATGTGTATACTGGTATTACCTCTCTGGGCGTGTATGTGTATACCGGTATTACCTCTCTGGGCGTGTCTGTGTATACCGGTATTACCTCTCTGGGTGTGTATGTGTATACCGGTATTACCTCTCTGGGCGTGTGTGTGTATACCGGTATTACCTCTCTGGGTGTGTATGTGTATACCGGTATTACCTCTCTGGGCATGTATGTGTATACCGGTATTACCTCTCTGGGCGTGTATGTGTATACCGGTATTACCTCTCTGGGCGTGTATGTGTATACCGGTATTACCTCTCTGGGGGTGTATGTATATACCGGTATTACCTCTCTGGGCGTGTGTGTATACCGGTATTACCTCTCTGGGCGTGTGTATGTGTATACCGGTATTACCTCTCTGGGTGTGTGTATACCGGTATTACCTCTCTGGGCGTGTATGTGTATACCGGTATTACCTCTCTGGGCGTGTATGTGTATACGGTATTACCTCTCTGGGTGTGTGTATACCGGTATTACCTCTCTGGGTGTGTATGTGTATACCTGTATTACCTCTCTGGGCGTGTGTGTATATACCGGTATTACCTCTCTGGGTGTGTATGTGTATACCGGTATTACCTCTCTGGGCGTGTGTGTATACCGGTATTACCTCTCTGGACGTGTATACCGGTAGTACCTCTCTGGACATATATGTGTATACCGGTATTACCTCTCTGGGCGTGTATGTGTATACCGGTATTACCTCTCTGGGCGTGTATGTGTATACCGGTATTACCTCTCTGGGCTGTATACCGGTATTACCTCTCTGGACGTATATGTGTATACCGGTATTACCTCTCTGGGCGTATATGTGTATACCGGTGTTACCTCTCTGGACATAGTGACCTGACCGGCTTGGGGGGCTGCAGGATTTCCCAGAGCAAGGAGAGAGCAGGGCTGCTGCTAGGAGTCTGGGCAGCTGCCTCCATCCTGATTGGCTGCTGCTGGGTAATGCAGCCAACCAGAAGTAGGTGTCAGGAGCCTGAGGGTGGAGCCACGGAGAGGAGGAAACAGCATGGAGCGGCGAGATCTATTGTGTCCAGTATTTTTGGAGAAGCCACCTGGTAAACCTAGATGATAGCACAGAGTGGCCAGTAACCTGAGAGATGAATCTCTCCCTGGCCAGGAGAATCTCACCATTCCCCTCTTCCTCCACAAAGAAAAGGCTTCAAAGCGGCACATCCTGCCCAACTAGTGTTCAATGGAGACAGGATCCCTTGTGTCGTCATTAGATCAGTGTTTCTCAACCTTTCCCCCCACGGGCAGCCCCCTATGCCCAATTCCTGGGGTAGCCCCATCATTTTATCAATTGTCACATTTCTTCCATTTCCAGTGAAACTGGGAAGAAACTGAAAAGAAATACAGTATCTCATTACAATATCGGTAAGGCAGTTACAGGTGAATGTAATGCTAAATAATCTTTCATCAGCAATACATTTAGAAAACACTAGCTGAGAGACCCGGCGTTGCCCAGGATGTAATTTTGGGGGGGGGCGTACGACAGGGTTAGGCTCCCCCCCCCCTTGACAGCTAGGTGGGTGACTGAGTTGACTGAGTGTGTGGGTGACTGTGTGGGTGGGTGAGTGGGTGACTGACTGGGTGAGTGGGTGACTGACTGGGTGAGTGGGTGACTGACTGGGTGGGTGAGTGGGTGACTGACTGGGTGGGTGAGTGGGTGACTGACTGGGTGGGTGAGTGGGTGACTGACTGGGTGGGTGAGTGGGTGACTGACTGACTGACTGGGTGGGTGGGTGACTGACTGACTGAATGGGTGGGTGACTGGGTGACTGACTGAATGGGTGACTGAATGGGTGGGTAACTGAGTGACTGGGTGGGTGACTGAGTGACTGGGTGGGTGACTGAGTGACTGGATGGGTGACTGAGTGGGTGGTTGACTGAGTTGACTGAGTTGACTGAGTGGGTGGGTGGGTGGGTGGGTGAGTGGGTGACTGGGTGAGTGGGTGACTGGGTGGGTGGGTGACTGGGTGGGTGACTGGGTGGGTGACTGGGTGGGTGGGTGACTGGGTGGGTGGGTGGGTGACTGAGTGGGTGGGTGACTGGGTGGGTGTGTGTGTGGGTGGGTGACTGGGTGGGTGACTGGGTGGGTGACTGGGTGGGTGACTGGGTGGGTGACTTTTGACTGGGTGGGTGGGTGACTGGGTGGGTGGGTTGACTGGGTGGGTGGGTTGACTGGGTGGGTGGGTTGACTGGGTGGGTGACTGGGTGGGTTGACTGGGTGGGTGGGTTGACTGGGTGGGTGGGTTGACTTTTGACTGGGTGGGTTGACTGGGTTGGGTGGGTGGGTTGACTGCGTGGGTGGGTTGACTGGGTTGACTGGGTGGGTGGGTGACTTGACTGAGTGAGTGGGTGACTTGACTGAGTGAGTGGGTGGGTGACTGAGTGAGTGGGTGGGTGACTAAGTGAGTTTTTGGGTGACTAAGTGAGTGGGTGGGTGGGTTACTGAGTGGGTGGGTGACTGAGTGGGTGGGTGGGTGACTGAGTGAGTGGGTGGGTGAGTGGGTGGGTGACTGGGTGGGTGACTGGGTGACAGTGCGTGGGTGGGAGACAGTGGGTGACTTACCTTGACCCCGTGGCATCTGGCTGGGGCAGGAGGTGAGTTCGGGAAGCTGGGGGGGGCAAGAGTGGCAGGAGACCCGCGCCGCGCTTCCCCTCCGTCCGGGAGCCGGCGCACGTGATGGGGAGTCTCGCGCCGCGCTTCCCCTCCGTCCGGGAGCCGACGCACGTGAGGGGGAGTCCCGCGCCGCGCTTCCCCTCTCCGGTAGCGGCGCACGTGAGGGGGAGTCCCTCGCCGCGCTTCCCCTCTCCGATAGCGGCGCACGTGAGGGGGAGTCCCGTGCCGCGCTTCCCCTCTCCGGTAGCGGCGCACGTGAGGGGGAGTCCCGCGCCGCACTTCCCCTCTCCGGTAGCGGCGCATGTGAGGGGGAGAGCAGGAGGCCCGGGCCGCGCTTCCCCTCTACGGTAGCGGCGCACGTGAGGGGGAGAGCAGGAGGCCCGGGCCGCGCCGCGAGGGGGGAGGAGCCTGGAGTTTGCTGCTGAGCAGGAGGGCCGCGGCGCATGGTGAGGGTGATGGTGCGGCTGGGGATGTTGCGGAGCGTGGGGATTTGGGTGAGGTGGGGGGAGAGAGTGAGGGGCACCGGGAGAGGAGGGGGGGGGTGTGTGTGGAAGGTGAGCTGCGGTCCAACTGACGGGGGAGAGTGAGGGTGTGTGTGTGTGAGGGGGGGGGTGTGTGTGTGTGTGTGAGGGGGTGTGTGTGTGAGGGTGTGTGTGTGTGTGTGTGAGGGGTGTGTGTGTGTGTGTGTGTGAGGGGGGGGGGTGTGTGAGGGGGGTGTGTGTGTGTGAGGGGGGTGTGTGTGTGTGTGTGTGTGAGGGTGTGTGTGTGTGTGTGTGTGTGTGTGTGTGTGTGTGTGTGTGTGTGTGTGTGTTTTTTTGCCCGTCACTCTGCCTCAGGCCAATGAGAGGTGCGGGGGCGGGCAGGCCAAGGGATCAATGAGATTGCCGCTAGGGACGCAGACATACAGTGCTTTCAGAAATATATAGTAGATTGCACAATTGAGGGGGGGGGGGGCGGGTCCCACAGGGCATCCCTAAGGTTAGTTTGAGTTTTCTGAAGCCAGGGTCACGTTTGAAGTGTGAATGGCTCCCGATAGCATTAACTCAGTTCCCTTTTAAATCACTCCAAGCCCTGTAATATTTCCTCCACTTTATTGGGAAAAGCAGCAGAATACAGATACTTGTGGATGGTGTGTAGTGGTGATTATTAGTTAGGAACCGGTAAAAAGAGATGGCCTCACCATGGGGGATGAACAGAGAAGAGTCTTGTACTCACTGTCTCCAGGGTGGAAAAGGAAGTGAGAGGCAGTGTGGGTAAAGGAATAGTCTAGGGGCAGACTATCTCTGAACAAACAGGAGGGGGGGCAGACTAGCCCATTCTGGTGAGGATCTCAGAAACTGCAGTAGCAGCTCACTGATTCCATGCCCAGAGGCAAGAAATGCAACATTGCTGCAAGTTACACAGGCACAGTATGTGTGTGCAAACTCCATGCAGCTGGGAATAAGACCTGACAGGCAGAAGCTGCAAAGGAGAGAGGGGGGTGAGTCAGAAATGTAGTTCTTGTTCCATGACACTCCCCGTCTGGTATCTGTTGATACCACTATATAACAGACTATGTGGAACATATGTGCAATGCATAACAAAGATAACATCACATTCTCAAACGATGCAAGAGTCCATGTCCACATAGCGATGTGACACCGGCCGGTATCACTGGTATCAAGGTCCCTTGGTCAAGGTTCTTTGGCAAAGGATGCAGGGTGGATGCACAGCTCCAGGTTTGCTGGTTGCACCACAATGTCTTTGTGTAAAAGTCTTTGGCGCTGTTTCATTTTAGCCTTGTGAGAGAACAGTCTTTTTGTCTCTGTAGTTTTACCCACAGAATGCATCCCCTTGTAGGTATGCCAGTCGTGGTAGCCTGTCGCTCTATCACCTGGCGTTTGGCAGAAGGAGATGGCTTTTGGTCCCTTGCGGAAGCAGAACAACACTCCTGGAAGACTGGTTGTCGAATCTAGTCCAGTAAAGAGGGCGTCGTTCAGGGAGACTCCCTGAAGCTGAGCTCTGGGGCTGAACACTACCCGGATTTGATCGGGTTCCTGAAGGTGGTAGGCCCCAGATGATTGGAGGTACCAGCATTCTTCACCTTCCTTCATTAGAGGTGCTGGCTTTGCGTGGCCGGTAAAGAATATCTTCTGGATGAAGGCCACAAAGTTGTTTTTGGTCTCTGGTTCCCTTTGTAGGTCGCAGAGGTGCGAAGTGAACCTAGAGATGGCATGTTCTCCATTGTTTGGGTAGCGCCTTCTTGGTGAACGGAATGGTAGCGGGTTCACCCAACTGCCTGGTCCGTCTTTGGAGAGCTCCTTGGTTGTTAACCTCGGGAATCCTCTATCTTCCCTCAACGGTGTTTGCTTGTCGTTGTCCCTTGTTGTCTGGAACGCTGTGCACCGTAGGTCATCGGTGCTTTTCTCTTGCACGAGAACATCTCCACGTAATTTGGTGAAACGCTTTTGTGTCTCTTTGTTGACTGCCCTCAGGAGGTTGTTCTCTCCCTGGACATGACGAAGAACAGTCTCTTTTGTCCTTGTAAATCCTTTTGGGAAATGTCTCTGCAACTGTCTCCTCTTACGTGTGTGAACGAACAGTCCTTTTGACACTGTGGCTTCACCTGTAGGGCGCAGTCTTTTGCGGTTATGCCAGCCGTGACAGGTGGCTGCTTTATCGCTGGATACTCTGTGGAGAGGAACGACTGTACGTCCTAGCCGTGCCATTGCTCGCGAGAGGATCGTCAGATTGTTTATTGTCTTTTGGATGACCCCTTTGTCGGTCACCTTTGGGAGGTTACTTTCTTCCTTCAGTGGAGTTGACTCGTCATCCTTGGTTATCTGAACCGCTAAGCATCCTAGGCCATTGTCCCATCCCCCTGATGTGAGCATGTTTTTGTTGACCTCAGGGCTATGACCTTGTCTTTTCTCTTCACTTGACCCTTCAGTCGCTTGGAGATGGCCAAGACATGGTTCAGGGAGAGATGTGTGTCCACATTCTGTTACTACCGTTCTGCGGGCGTCAACATAGTCTTGTCCGTGCTCTGTGTCAGTGCACGCGTTTCCCACTATCACCCATCCTAGGTCAAGTCTTTGGGCGTATGGCGCGTTGTGGGGTCCGTTATGCTGTTTACGGACTTTATGTACCCTCATGATGTCCCTGCCGAGCAGCAGCAAGATCTTGGCGCCTTGTTCTCCCGGCAAGATGTAGTTGGCTATTCCTTTGAGGTGCGGGTAATGACGTGCCATGTCTGGTGTGGGAATCTCGTCCCTGTTTGTGGCCATGTGGCTGCACTCGATGAGTGTGGGAAGGGGCATGTTCACTTTGCCGTCTATTGAGCATATGGTGTAGCCATTCACTCTTCTCCCTGTGGTCTCCATTCAACCTGCACACGTTCTGAGAGTGTAAGGAGAAGCACCGTCTTGTATGTTAAACATATCGAAGAACTCTGACCTGACCAACGATCGGTTGCTCTGGTCGTCGAGGATTGCGTACATCCGAATAGCCTTCTCAGGTTGTCCCTGGGGGTGCACTGCGACAAGGCATATTTTGGAGCAGGATATTTTGTCACCTTCTTTTCCGCAAACCTCAGTGCGCTGAGATGTGACGGATGTTGGCTCTCCTTCTCCTTCCTCCCCGCCATGTACGTGGATTGCGAGCCTGTTGTGGTGCATCCGTGTGCACGCTGGCGTGTGGATCACTGTTGCGGTTGTGGCTATCCCAGGCAGCATGTACCATTGAAGGAACAGCATCTTCTCCTCGTGGGCCTAGCAAGTCTTCGTTGTCTGTGGAGTCACTCCATCCGTGTTGAGATGGTGCGCTGGTGTTTACGCTGAAGAGGCTCCTTACGTAGTCTTCAGTGCGTTGGACTGGATCCTCTGAGGCAATCCGTCTGTACGGTTGCTCCCCGCCGTCCTGTCTCGCAGCTGCTTCTAAGACTTCGGCTTGGGCTATGGCGGCGTCCTCTTCTTTGCTTAGAGCTTCTAGATCCGTGTCTAATTCGGCCTTTCTGCGCGCAGCGGCGGCGGCATTGGCAGCGGCGGCGTTCTGCTCCTCCTCTTCTATGCGCGCTCTTTCTGCCCTTACGGCTGCCTCTCTTCGACCATATTCGGCCCTGGCACGTGCGGCCTCTGCGGAGGCTCGCGCCTTGGTAGCGCTTGCGCTAGCGCTGGACGCGTTAGATCGCGCTGATCTTGCTGACCTTGAAGAATGCCTGGATGTGCTTGAGCGCTGCGATGCGGTTTCCAGCAAAAGGTCTTTCCTCTTACTCTCGGCTTCCGTGATAGAGGTTCGCACGCGGCTGTCACGTGTCAAGTCAATGTTATGCTGTAAGTCCCTTTCTTGCAGGCTTTCACCGGTGTTAGCCCTGGCCAGGTAAGTGACGTATGCCTCTGACAGCCCTTGGTAGCGTGCGTGATCTATCTTTAATTGAGTTATTGCCTGCTCGAGCTGTTGTACAGAATTGCCAGCGCCGGCGACATTGCATGTCCCAAGTGTGGTAGTGTTCCAGGCCAACTCTAATTTAGCGCGGTGCGCTTCAATGTCAGTCTCGTATTTTTCGCGGGCCTTTTGTGTCAGTGTGACTGCCCGTTTGGGCCTTGCGCCTGCCTGCGCCTGTTGTAGTTGCGCAGCGGTCTCTGTGTCTGAGTGATCGCTCTGCTGCGTGATGTCTGGTGAGGCTCTGAGTTCTGCCATGCTGAAGGTGTGTGTAGGCCTTTAGCCAGTGCGTGTGGCGTGCGGTCTTTTACCTTGTCAGCGATGGGCGTCTGTCTCAGATGATGCCGAGCGGTGTCCTGCAGCGTGCAGCGTGGGGGTAGCTGTACTCATAGGTGTCCGGTGGCTCTGACCCGTGTCCTGGCGGGTGTCCGGTGGCATGGCCCTTGATGGCGCTGGCCGTGGGGACGTGCGCAGGGGTAGGTGAGATGGTGGCTCCTCACTATGGGGCTGTGCAGAGGGTGGACTCAAAAAGACAGAGAAGGCGATCAAGGCTCTGTGTGTAAAGTGCACTGTCAGTCTGCAAAGCTGCTGCCTTAGGTGCAGGGTAGGTGCTGGCTATGTCCAGTGTAAATCTGCTTGCTTATCTGTAAGGTTGCAGGCTGTGTGCAGTTTGCTGTATAAAGTTTGCTGCCCTGTCTGGCAGAGTAAAGCTGCTGCTTGTGCAGAGACTATTCTGTTTTCTTATTTGCAAAGTAAGGCTGCTCACTTGTCTTTGCATAAGGCTGTAGTTGTTTGCTGTGTAGAGGCTGGTGGCTCTGTGTAGCAACGTGGAGCAGTATGCTTGTACTGTGGTGGTGAGAGACTGCTGTTTATTTGCTGTGTAAGCTGCTTGCTTGTTTCTTTAGCATAAAGGCTGTGGGTAGCAGCTCCTCTGTGTGTGTCCCGAAGGCACATGGTCCTCTTTTTACTTTTCTGAAGCCAGGGTCACGTTTGATGTGTGAATGGCTCCCGATAGCATTAACTCAGTTCCCTTTTAAATCACTCCAAGTCCTGTAATATTTCCTCCACTTTATTGGGAAAAAGCAGCAGGATACAGATACTTGTGGATGGTGTGTAGTGGTGATTATTAGTTAGGAACCGGTAAAAAGAGATGGCCTCACCATGGGGGATGAACAGAGAAGAGTCTTGTACTCACTGTCTCCAGGGTGGAAAAGGAAGTGAGAGGCAGTGTGGGTAAAGGGAATAGTCTAGGGGCAGACTATCTCTGAACAAACAGGAGGGGGGGCAGACTAGCCCATTCTGGTGAGGATCTCAGAAACTGCAGTAGCAGCTCACTGATTCCATGCCCAGAGGCAAGAAATGCAACATTGTTGCAAGTTACACAGACACAGTATGTGTGTGCAAACTCCATGCAGCTGGGAATAAAATCTGACAGGCAGAAGCTGCAAAGGAGAGAGGTGGGTGAGTAAGAAATGTAGTTCTTGTTCCATGACATTGAGGCACCCTTTAGGTTATTGGCACACTCTGTTTGGGGTGGGGACAGAGAGTGTGGGATGGGGCAGGGGGAGTGGGAAATAGATGGGAGTGTGGGATGGGGCAGTTAGTGTGGGATGGGGGAGGGGAGCAGATGGGGCAGGGAGTGTGGATGGGGCAGGGAGTGTGAGAAATGGAAGGGAGTGTGAGATGGGGACAGGGGGTGTGGGATGGGGGCAAGGAGGGTGGGAAATAGAAGAGAGTGTGGGATGGGGCAGTTAATGTAGGATGGGGGCAGGGAGTGTTTGATGGGGGCAGCGATTGTGGGATGGGAGCATGGTGTGTTTGAAATGGAAGGGAGTGTGAGATGGGGCAGTAAGTGTGGGATGGGGGCAGATGGGGGCAGGGAGTGTGGTATGGGGGCAGCGATTGTGGGATGGGAGCATGGTGTGTTTGAAATGGAAGGGAGTGTGAGATGGGGACAGGCAGTTTAGGATGGGGGCAGGGAGTGTGGAAAATTGGAGTGTGGGATGGGAGCAGGTAGTGCGGGAAATGGAAGAGAGTTTGAGATAGGGGCTGGGGGATGTGGGCAGGGAGTGGGAATTTGAAGGGAGTATGGGATGAGGGCAGGGGGTGTGGAATAAGAGCAGGGAGTGTGGGATGGGGCAGGGAGTGTAGGATGGGTACAGGGAGTGTGGGGAATAGAAGGGATTGTGGGATGGGGCAGTTAGTGTGGGATGGGGGAGGGAGTGTGGGAAATGGAAGGGAGTTTGAGAAGGGGACAGGGGTGTGGGTAATGGAAATGAGAGTGAGATGGGGACAGGGGGTTTGGGATGGGGCAGGGAGTGTGGGATGGGGACAGGGGGGTTGGAATGGGGCAGGGAGTGTGAGATGGGGCCTGGGTTTTGGAAAATGGAAGCGAGTGTGGGATGGGGGCAGGGAGTGTGGAAAATTGGAGTGTGGGATGGGAGCAGGTAGTGCGGGAAATGGAAGAGAGTTTGAGATAGGGGCTGGGGGATGTGGGCAGGGAGTGGGAATTTGAAGGGAGTATGGGATGAGGGCAGGGGGTGTGGAATAGGAGCAGGGAGTGTGGGATGGGGCAGGGAGTGTAGGATGGGTACAGGGAGTGTGGGGAATAGAAGGGATTGTGGGATGGGGCAGTTAGTGTGGGATGGGGGAGGGAGTGTGGGAAATGGAAGGGAGTGTGAGAAGGGGACAGGGGTGTGGGTAATGGAAATGAGAGTGAGATGGGGACAGGGGGTTTGGGATGGGGCAGGGAGTGTGGGATGGGGACAGGGGGGTTGGAATGGGGCAGGGAGTGTGAGATGGGGCCTGGGTTTTGGAAAATGGAAGCGAGTGTGGGATGGGGGCAGGGAGTGTGGGAAATGGAAGGGAGTGTGAGAAGGGGACGGGGTTTGGGATGGGGCAGGGAGTGTGGGATGGGGACAGGGGGCTTGGGATGGGGCAGGGAGTGTGAGATGCGGACAGGGTGTTTGGGATGGGGAAGGGAGTGTGAGATGGGGACAGGGTGTTTGGGATGGGGAAGGGAATGTGAGATGGGGACAGGGGTTTTGGAAAATGGAAGCGAGTGTGGGATGGGGGCAGGGAGTGTGAGATGGGGACAGGGGGTTTGGGATGGGGGCAGGGAGTGTGGGAAATGGAAGGGAGTGTGGGATGGGGGAAGAGAGTGCAGAAAATGGAAGGCAGTGTGAGCTGGGGATAGGGGGTTTAGGATGGGGCAGGTAGTGCAGGAAATGGAAGGCAGTTTGAGATGGGGGCTAGGGGTATGGAATGGGGCAGGGAGTGTTGTAAATTGAAGGGGGTGTGGGATGGGAGCAGGAGGTGTGGGATGGGAGCAGGGGGTGTGGGATGGGAGCAGGGGGTGTGGGATGGGAGCTGGGGGTGTGGGATGGGAGCAGGGGGTGTGGGATGGGAGCAGGGGGTGTAAGCTCTTCGGGGCAGGGGGTGTGGGATGGGAGCAGGGGGTGTGGGATGGGAGCAGGGGGTGTAAGCTCTTCGGGGCAGGGATTTCCTTTTCTATTGTCTGACTTTGCTGCACTTATTGTATTATTATTATTCCCTGTACTGTATTCTTTGTGAAGCGCTGAGTACACTTTTCGCGCTATATAAATAAAGACATACAAAACAATATACCATCCCATCTATATCTATATATCTACCCATCCTATATGTGTGTGTGTGTGTGTGTGTGTGTGTGTGTGTGTGTACGTGCGTGCGTGTGTAGGAGCTTGAGAAAGGGCTGGTTTTGTTGTAATTGTGTTAAATAAATGTACCTTTATGTTTTTCTAATTCTAGAGTGCCCTGGACATTTTCTATTTTTATATCTGTGTGTGTGAGTGTGTGAGTGTGTGTGTGTATGTGTGTGTGTGTGTGTACATACAGGATAAAAGAGCACGGTGCTGCATCTGCGAAGTAAAGAGATATTCAAGAGACAGAACCAGCCCCTCCGAGGACTTAGCACAATGCGGCAGATAATGGTTCTCCCAGTCAGATCCTCCTGAGAGAAGCAAAACATCGGCCAGTTCATACAGAAGTCCTGTGAGTGCTGGTTCTGTCCTACTGAATGAGTAGATAGAATGTAAGAAAAAGTTGCATTGGATACTTAAAGTCTGCATGATATTGTAATTGATATACTAATTAATATATGTAGAGAAGACTATTATTACATCACATCTTTATGATTGCGCAAAGGGAATTAAGTGCTGCTCATGGAAAATGTATTATTATCATCAAGATGTTGCCTGTTGTGGTATATAACCATATATAGGCAAATATATTACTTGTAAGGCAATTTTTAGATTGATTGATTGCCGTATCTAGTTGGCACTTTAAATATATATAGGTAGATGTTTTGGTAATATAAACATGAGCTAGTCACTTTGTTCCATTTCTGCAATACGAATGTAAAATCTAATATTAGATTCAAGATATAAGCCCATTGTTTAAACAGCAATTGTAAATCTTGACTTTAAGAATCCAATGTAACTTTTTCTTAGATTCTATCTACTCATTCAGGTGTAATACATCTGTCTCATTAGCCTGTGGGAGGTTTAAATAGCTCCCTCCCACGGCTCATCTTATACTCCTTGAGAAAGGGCAGTTCATGCCCGAAACGCGTGGGAGGAGGTTATTCTATTTTTGTCTGTCCTGAGTGTCTTAATTTTTAATGTAACCCTAATAAAGCTTCAATTTTAAGTTTCACCTGGTGAGTGGCAGTATTTCGGAGCGGCTGCTGCATCGATCATTCACCTTTCTTCTGTTACTCTGGATCGTGCTCGCGCCGGGGAGTGACGTCACTTACCTTGGACACAGTGACACGAGGAGAGAGAGAGTGAGAGCAACGGGCAACGGAGGACGGCTTCATCGTGAGTATTTGCAACTCCAGGCTGATCCTTGTCATTCTGCACTTTGTCTTATGGACATTGCTTTGTCTCAATTTAGTAGCAGTTAACGCTCCAATACTCTCTCCCTTTTATGCTCCTCCACCTCCATTATGTTCATTACTGGCATATGCCAATAGGTACATTGCCTTTGAGCTTTTCAGACGGTTTCCTCCATCTACAGTCTCTCACACCGCCTGTGCTCAGGCATATCAATACCTTCAAACATTGACTACTGATTCCTTGCTACACTGTGGACTCTTAAAACATACAGAACACCTACAAGCTCAAATTGAACCCCCAAAATACCCACAACATATATATAAGCATATAAGTTTCACAGAGGAGTGCTACTGAGCATGGCAATTTATATTTAAAACCAGAGACATAACATAAAACACAGACAAAGCTCAGTGCACTGTGGACTCACCAGGTTATCATAGTGAATTTACATCACTAATGATATTTTATAATCTATTTTTGGACACTTCACTCAGTACATTCAATTATATCCTCTTTGTTGTTGCATTGGACTTAAACACTTTGATTCAACATTGTTTTTTTCCCGAACTTTTGCTTTTTCAAATAGATACATTTCTGCATCATATTCACTATGGCTACATCTTTAACATCTTCAACTAATACCAACACTTATTTTGCTTTTAATTGCTTTAACCTGGACGCTAGTACAAAGAAAGCAGAATCCGTCTTTGATCAAGATCCTAATATAGTGTGTGAGGATTTACAGGACTTAAAGGCACAAGTTTTTTGCTTAGAAAAGTTTATCTCCCAAGACTTAAGAACATGGTGGGACATTATTTAATTGGAAAATTACCAGCTAAATAAGAGGATCCCACGGGGGGTTACGGATGACTAAGGCACCCTCTTCTGGTTTTGATGGTCAAGAATTTACAAAACAGTGGCAGCT
The DNA here is from genome assembly GCF_040206685.1 of Ascaphus truei. Lineage (NCBI taxonomy): Eukaryota > Metazoa > Chordata > Amphibia > Anura > Ascaphidae > Ascaphus > Ascaphus truei. Next base: position 26,842,760 of record NC_134500.1, read on the forward strand.
TATTCTTGATCAATGTTCTTTCAAATTAATTGATTTGATAAAACAACATAAGAATAAAGAAAAAATTGCTGCACATAAACAAGTCATGCCCCAAAATGCGTGGGAGGAGGTTTTTCTATTTTTGTCTGTCCTGAGTGTCTTCATTTTTAATGTAACCTCAATAAAGCTTCAATTTTAAGTTTTACTTGGTGAGTCCCAGTATTTCGGAGCGGCTGCTGCTGCATCGATCAGTCACCTTTCTTCTATCTTTTTTTTAAATTCTAAGCTACAAATCTTTAGAGGTTAAACTGAACGCTGGTAGATAAGGAGGTTACAGGTCAGCAACGGAAATGGACAAAAGGAAAAATACGGGTTGCATAAGTATTCAGCCCCTTAAGTCAGTAAAGTAATTGGTAGAATCCCCTTTTGCAGCAATTACTGAGGCTTTTTGGATCAGACTCTACTAACTTTGCAAAGTAGGATGGGGACATTTTTGCCCATTCTACACTGGAAATGAATCCAGTTCTGATAAGTTTGTTGGGGATCGTCGATGGACGGCAATCTTCAAGTCCCGCCATAAATGTTCCATTGGATTCAAGTCGGGACTGTGACTGGGCCACTCAAGAACATTCATTCTCTTCTTGTTGAACCCCTCCAGTGTGGCTTTGGCTTTATGCTCTGGGTCATTGTCCTGCTGGAATGTGAATTTCCTCCCTGTAATAGGGGACTTATCCCTGTTCAGTAATGTTCCTTTAATCTAGCAGTGTGGTAGTTAATTACTAAACACCACCTGCCTGATTAGATTGTTTACAAAAAGCCTGCCTTTGAGACAGGAAGTGACTCTCTTTAGCTCTGACTGAGAGCTGACCTTTGGAGAGACAGAGCAGAGGTTCTTGAGTCCCAGGAGAGACTGACCAAAAGAAACCCAGATCTCTGGAGCTGACCAGTCTTGAGCTCTGCCAGCCACACAGCAGAGCTGATTGCAAGACACCAAATAAGACTTCTAAACCTGGATGCTGATATTTTTCTGTGCACGCACGGGTGCGGTTCCAGGAGAGCAGAGAAGCTTACTCTACAGCAACTAAACAGATAAGACTTTCATTATTAAGAGACTTCTTATATCGGCTTATTTTCATGTTATGTGTTTGGGCTGGGAGAAGCTTAACTAATGGAGATGTGAACTAATTGCAAGGATTTCACTAGAAATACTCCCAAGTGAATGGAAGCTTTGTCCCCCCCCCCTGTGTTTGGATAATTTCTTGATGAAAAGGAAAAGGCACAATAAAGCCTATTATAATTTCACATTATAAACGTCTCCAAATTGTGTACCTCTGTGAACGTCCGTCTACATTTGGTGTCAAAAGTGGGATAAGAGGTGTCCTTGTAATTAAAAAGGACCGGAGATTTTTATGTGAAATTTTTTTTATGCTTTTTGCCTACAAACAGTCTGAAAAAAAAATAAAAAAACCTCATGCAGCAGAGATCGGAATTAAAGGGATACACACCACTGAAACTTACAAAAACCCAGAAGAGACTGCTGAAGTAGCTAAACCTTATTTTGCCTATCACAAAGTTTAATATGGTCATTGAAATAGGGGTCTTTGCCTTTCAGCCATAGTCAGGGTTCAAGAAGTGAGTCAGCCCTTGGAAAGGGATAGGTGTTTGTTGTTTTCAAAAGTTTCGCTGAAGCAGTGAATACAGATGGTGACCCACGAGTGGTACTGATTTTGCAGATAAAGGTTGCCACACCGCATAGGACTACCAGCTGTGAATGGAGTATATGCAGAAAAGTGTGAAAATTGATACAAGACTGTGCTGAAGCAGGGGAATTTTTAGCAAACCAATGCTGAGTGTAAAATTGCCCTATAGGGGGAAAAAGTGATTTCTGAACTGTGTAAAAGGTTTTTTCAAAACCAATTGCTGAATGTTGAGTCACCCTGCCGGGAATGAAAGAAATAGTCCACTGCAAAGAATGTTTTTTTTCTGCAAGTAAAAAAAGTCTGCCTATATATATCTTGGGAGCAAAAACAGAAGTGTGAATGCCGTAATACCCAAAGATGAGACTGAAAATTACTGAACTCAGGCAGAAAACCAAATTCTGTTGCTGAAGCGGGGAGATTGCACCCTGCAAGAAAATGGTGTAAAGCAAATAGACTTTTTTACCTAGCAACTGCACATCTTGTATACCTGATAAAAGAAAATGCATGCACAGTACTGCTGATATTGAAAAAAAATTTTTATCCAAGAAAGAAAAGTCTACAGAGATGCCTGTGAGAGCTACGACCTCTACAAGCAAAATATGCCCATCTGTAGGACTACCACAATTGGGGGTTCTAGCAAATACAGTGGCAACAGCAGCAATAGCGCCTCCTGAGGTCAGGAAGAAAATTACACCTGATAGCCTAAAAATGGAGGACAAGATGCAGCGTTCCTGTAATGAACCCTACCCCACGGAAGAGTGGCCCTTCCAGTCCAATAAAGAGGAAGACATCTCTTACGGGGAACCCGAACCAAGTCACACCCACAAAACACCCCAAGAATGGTGGGGGTGCCTGAACTCGGCACGAACAGAAAAGACCACTCCCTTTGATGACGAATATGATCAACAGGAGACAGAGCGGGAGCAGCAGATCACCCAATATTTCTGTCAGCTAAAGCAACTGCAAGAAAAGCCTGGCGTATATAATGAAGCTGCTAAAATTTCAAATGAAGATGGAGACCCCAATATCCCTGAAGGGACGGTGTCATCCAAATCAAAAAGGCGGAAAAAGAAAAGCAGTTCTTCACTTACCGTGGAAGGAACAGACACGTCCACAGATCCTGTGGAGGAAAAGGGGGACCGAGTTGCCCTGCAGCCTAGAGAAAATGGAGAATTCGTCCCACGGTTAACCGAATATCCAGAGGGCCCAAAGCAGAAGTCGTGTACCCCAAAGAAGTGTCTGTCCGGTGCCAACAGTGAGGAACCCTCAACTAGTCATCCCAGGGAAGCGGAGCCGGAACCAGTGAGTGACGATCCCTTGACCAGCCCTGAAGACGCCCTGAAAATTGCCAGGCATGACTGTGATCTGCTCTGTGAAGAATTAGGGAGAGAAAAAATAATGCTGAGCTACAGAAGACTGTGCTCGCAATTTACTCTGCGGCCAAGACCGAATGGAGGACCTCAAGACTGAGCTAGATACTGCAAAGGCTACTATCTCCGCCATGGATGAAAAGCAGAGCCAATTTGATAAAATGGTGGCTACGCTAAAGCGGAAGTATGAGGAGGCACTGAAGCAGATGACAGTCTTCCAGCAAGAGGTTCACACTCTTCGTATAGAGCTTGATGCCTCACATCATGAGACCAACAGCTGCCGCACAGACCTGGAAGTTTCCAGAAAGGAACTACACAGTCTCACTGAGGAGCTGGACATTGCTAAAGAAACTATTGGTAATCTTGGTACAGTTCTCAAAGTCTCTCAGAAGTAGCTTCAGACCCTCAACCTAGAGAAGGAAGTCTCACGCCAGGAGATTGTCATTCTCAAAGCAGATGTGCGTCAATGGAAGGAGGACTGCAAAGAAGCCCTGAAGAATACAGAGACTGAAAAAGGAGAAAGTTCAAGATTAAAAAGAGAAAACTTAAAACTGAAAGGAGAAAATTTTCAGTTAACAGAAGAAGTCAAGGAAAAGTTTGACGCAGAGCACCGACTGCAGAACCAACTGCAAGGTCTGCGTACACACCTCCAGTATGCTGAGGAGAAGCAGCAAATGCTACAGGAAGAAAAACTGCAGGCTGCTAAAGAGGTACAAGCGCTGCAGGAACGTCTGAATACCCAGTACGTCCCCACAGAGCAGTATGAGGAGCTAAAGGCCACGCTGCATGTCTTCAGAGCATCGTTGGAAGTGGAGCTTCGATACCAGGTGACTCTGTATGAGAGGGAGCGTGAGAAGCCTCAGAAACTGAAGCAAGAGCTGGAGAGACAGAGAGACTGTTCCATTCCCTTGAGTCAGTACACCAAGGAGAAAACAGACGCAGCGGCAACCTTGACGACAAAAATTACAGAAATTACAAAAATTACGTCAACATCATCCCAACTTTCAAGCATGGTGGTGCCAACATCATGTTATGGGAATAATTCTCTTCAAAAACGGACTCGTTTGGCTGCAAAAATAACCCCGTCTACTTTTCCGAAAATGTCTCTTGGCGGGAAACGTTTGTTCCGCAGCCTCAATTACTAACAAACTTCGTTTGGCTGGAGAAGTGGACTCACTTTCTTCTGCAAAACTCTCTTTACTGGACACTTTATACAATGTAATCATCAGTCTTTGGACATTGCAAACTTGAACTCTTGGTGCACAAACTTGAACGGTCCTTAACGCTTGCATTGTGCAACCTGACTTCACTGGTGAGAAACAGCCGTCCTATTTACTTTGTGGAGGAACCAGGCGCTTACCTTTAGTATCAGAGTTTCAGAGAGGCGATGTAACCAATGATTGTGGTTAATTCCTTTTGATGTGTGGTATTTCTTGCGATCCCTTCTGCTACTACCCCTGGTAAAGGGATGATCCAAAGCCCTTTGGAAACGTAGAGACAAAACAGAGTAGGGGGAGCAAGGGATAAGTAAAAGCACAGATGGAACAGATATTGACGAGCAGTATACCACAAACTGTGGTATACCAATTGTAGTATACTGCTCGTCAATATCTGTTCCATCTGTGCTTTTACTTATCCCTTGCTCCCCCTACTCTGTTTTGTCCTATTTACTTTGGCAGAATTTTCTTTAGCGGTCATTCAAACTCTTCTAGCACAATACTTTAGTAAAACGGTCCTTAATGCAGACAACGTCCCACTGGCGAGGGATGACCATTTCTTTCTCTTTGGCAAAACCTGTAGCTAGCTTTTGGTGATCCGCATTTTATATTTCAGTCTCCATCTCTGAAACGCTGGCTGCTAACACTGTTATCTTGCGCAAATCAGCTACTAATACATACAGGGAAAATCGCTCATTTGATTAAACTTGCGCAATCCTCGCTTATTCTGTATAAACTTGCAAAAATGTGCTCTCTTCAGCGAGAGAATGGCTGAATCAGTCTTCGGCAACTATTATTGGCAAAAAATAAACGTCGCACTATAGCAGCAGCAGCAGCAGCAGCAAAACAGTTTCCACAGCGGGAAACACACAGAAACTTTGGTGAAAAGATCTCAAATACTTTCTGCTTCACATTAGCAGTTAAAAACATCAACAATGACAAAAATAAAAAAAAACCCAATTTGTTTTCTCTCCAAAAGTTCCAAAATGAGCAAATAAACCTCAAAAACGTTTCTTTTGCACGCACAGCCCCACGTGGGTGCCATGTTACCCTCCTTGCCCGGCTCTAAAGGAGTTTACATCGAATTGGATATATATACGACTGTGCTCAGCGTCTCATACCCTTTCTGGGTGCAGGCTGGGCGCGGATATGCAGATAGAATAAGGATGGGCACCAGGAACTTTTATTGTAGAAATAAGAGCTTTATTCACAGCCGTTGATCACGCCATACAAAACATACTTCACTTGAGATATTAACTGGCGGCAAATAATATGGTTACTCAGCGCTTCTTCCCCTGGTATCTCTTCTCCTACGCTGGGGAGGTACTTATACTTGTTTCCCTTTGTATCGGTTAGATTGGCACTCTCCTGCGTAGCGTCAGTAATACCCCTTCTCAGTTGGGCCCCTGTTGCGGGACACACACTATTCTCTGGGAGTATTATCCCGTTACTGTATACGGCATTCTTCGTCTATACTCAGGAGTTTACAGAGGACCTTCTGGTGGGGCCGATCCGATTATGCTCCGTAGATACTACTCTGAGAACTCCCTGCTGAGCACACGCTCACTCCTCTTCCTGCATGAGAACAATCTTGGGCAATTACATCTCAGGTGGGCCAATGGTGGGAATACTCTGTCCTCGGGTATCGATATACTGTTAATCCGTGGGCTGCGTACCTCGTCCATGCATATTTGATCGAGGGTTTACTTAGGACCTTCCGGTGGGGCCGATTTGATTATGGTATGAAGCTACTTCTCGGAGAACTCCCGGCTGAGCACATACTCACTCCTCTTCTGGCAAGAGAACAATCTTCGGCCATTACTACGGGCGCTAACTATACACACAAACCTATTTACAGGACTCATGGTTTCGCTTCTGTCTGAACTCCGAGAAACCTGTTTCTACAACATAGAGACATTCACATATATAATCTATAAACATGCTTTATTAGACAGTCACGTATATAATCTATAAGAGCACTTTCTTAGACAGTCCCATATATAATCTATAAGGACACTTTATTAGACATTAACATATGTAATTTATAAGCATGCTTTATTAGACAGTCGCACATATAATCTATAAGCGCACTTTATTAGACATTCACACATACAATCTATAAACATGCTTTATTAGACATTCACATATATAATCTATAAGGACGCTTTATTAGACATTCACATATATAATCTATAAACACGCTTTATTAGACAGTCACATATAGAATCTATAAGAGCACTTTCTTAGACAGACCCATATATAATCTATAATGACGTGTCGCCAAAGACAAGGTCCGGAAAATATTGCGCCCTCCCCTGGGGGGCGCGCCCCCAGTTTGTGCACCAATGTCTTAACATACAATGCTTACACTGCAGCCGGGGATTCTGGGAGATGACAAGCTACCTCTGTGTGTAGTGTTTGGGAACGTAGCGCAGAGGAGATGACAGAATGAGAAGATGGGGGGTTTTGCTGGCAGATCTGCAGCCCGCTGTCCGCCCAGGCGAGTAACCCGGGGGATTTGGCCAAGTGCAGCAGATCAGCGGTGAAATGAAGCGCAGTCCTGGAAGAGGTTACATTATCGATTCATAGAGCTTAGGATGAAAAGCCAGAGGAGCATGTGACATCATAGAGAGAACAGGGAAGTGACGAGAGAGAGAAAATAAGAGAGAGAGAGAGAGAAAATAAGAGAGAGAGAGATAACGAACGAACAGGGATGTGACATTAGGGGAGGAGAGGGAGAGAGAGAGAGAGAGAACAGGGATGTGACATTAGGGGAGGAGAGAGAGATGGAGAGAGAGAGAACAGGGATGTGACATTAGGGGAGGAGAGAGAGAGAACAGGGATGTGACATTAGGGGAGGAGAGAGAGATGGAGAGAGAGAGAACAGGGATGTGATATTAGTGAAGGAGAGGGAGAGAGAGAGGGAGCTGGAGAGCGAGAGGGGGGTGGAGAGAGAGAGACAGAGACAGAGTGAGCAGGGATGTGACATTAGCGGTGGAGAGAGAAAGGTAGAGAGAGAGAGAGAGTGCGCGAGCAGGGATGTGACATTAGCTGGGAGAGAGAGGGAGCAGGGAAGTTACAGGTGAGGCAGAGAGAGCAGTGATGTGACATTAGGTGTGAGAGAGGGAGAAAGAGAGAGCAGGGAAGTGACATTAGGTGTGAGAGAGGGAGAAAGAGAGAGCAGGGAAGTGAAATTCGGTGAGAGAGAGCAGAGAAGTACAGTATGAGTGCCTACAGCCTGGAAATAGAAACAGGCAGACACAAACAGAACTGGAAGCCCCGGGAGATGAGACTGTGCTAGCGATGTGAGCTGGGAGAGGTGTGTGAGAGACACAGACAGACACAGACAGAACTGGAAGCTCCGGGAGATGAGACTGTGCCAGCGATGTGAGCTAGGAGAGGTGTGAGAGACACAGACAGAACTGGAAGCCCCGGGAAATGAGACTGTGCCAGAGATGTGAGCTAGGAGAGGTGTGTGAGAGAAAAAGGCAGACACAGGCAGAACTGGAAGCCCCGGGAGGTGAGACTGTGCCAGCGATGTGAGCTAGGAGAGCTGTGTGAGAGACACAGGCAGACACAGGCAGTTCTGGAAGCCCCGGGAGGTGAGACTGTGCCAGAGATGTGAGCTAGGAGATGTGTGTGTGAGACACAGGCAGAACTGGAAGCCCCGGGAGATGAGACTGTGCCAGCGATGTGAGCTAGGAGAGGTGTGTGAGAGACACAGACAGAACTGGAAGACCCAGGAGATGAAACTGTGCCAGCGATTTGAGCTGGGAGAGGTATGTGAGAGACACAGGTAGACACAGACAGAACTGGAAGCCCCGGGAAATGAGACTGTGCTAGCGATTTGAGGTAGGAGAGCTATGTGAGAGACGCAGGCAGAACTGGAAGCCCCGGGAGATGAGATTGTGCTAGCGATGTGAGGTAGGAGAGGTGTGTGAGAGACACAGGCAGACACAGACAGAACTGGAAGCCCCGGGAGATGAGACTATGCCAGCGATGTGAGCTAGGAGAGGTGTGTGAGAGACAGGCAGACACAGACAGAACTGGATGCCCCGGGAAATGGGACTGTGCCAGAGATGTGAGCTAGGAGATGTGTGTGTGAGACACAGGCAGAACTGGAAGCCCTGGGAGTTGAGACTGTGCCAGCGATGTGAGCTATGACAGGTGTGTGAGAGAAACAGGCAGACACAGACAGAACCGGAAGCCCCGGGAGATGAGACTGTGCCGGCGATGTGAGCTAGGAGAGGTGTGTGGGAGACACAGGCAGACACAGACAGAACTGGAAGCCCCGGGAGGTGAGACTGTGCCAGCGATGTGAGCTAGGAGAGGTGTGTGAGAGACAGGCAGACACAGACAGAACTGGAAGCCCCGGGAGGTGAGACTGTGCCAGCGATGTGAGCTAGGAGAGGTGTGTGAGAGACACAGACAGAACTGGAAGACCCAGGAGATGAGATTGTGCCAGCGATTTGAGCTGGGAGAGGTATGTGAGAGACACAGGCAGACACAGACAGAACTGGAAGCCCCGGGAGATGAGACTGTGCTAGTGATTTGAGGTAGGAGAGGTATGTGAGAGACACAGGCAGAACTGGAAGCCCCGGGAGATGAGACTGTGCTAGCGATGTGAGGTAGGAGAGGTGTGTGAGAGACACAGGCAGACACAGACAAAACTGGAAGCCCCGGGAGATGGGACAGTGCCAGCGATGTGAGCTAGGAGAGGTGTGTGAGAGACACAGGCAGACACAGACAGGACTGGAAGCCCCGGGAGATGAGACTGCGCCAGCGATGTGAGCTAGGAGAGGTGTGAGAGACACAGGCAGACACAGACAGAACTGGAAGCCCCGGGAGATGAGACTATGCCAGCGATGTGAGCTAGGAGAGGTGTGTAAGAGACACAGGCAGACACAGACAGAACTAGAAGCCCCGGTAGATGAGACTGTGCCAGCGATGTGAGCCAGGAGAGGTGTGTGAGAGACACAGGCAGAACTGGAAGCCCCGGGAGGTGAGACTGTGCCAGCGATGTGAGCTAGGAGAGGTGTATGAGAGACAGGCAGACACAGACAGAACTGGATGCCCCAGGAGGTGAGACTGTGCCAGAGATGTGAGCTAGGAGATGTGTGTGTGAGACACAGGCAGAACTGGAAGCCCCGGGAGATGAGACTGTGCCAGCGATGTGAGCTAGGAGAGGTGTGTGAGAGACACAGGCAGACACAGACAGAACTGGAAGCCCCGGGAGGTGAGACTGTGCCAGCGATGTGAGCTAGGAGAGGTGTGTGTGAGACAGGCAGACACAGACAGAACTGGAAGCCCCGGGAGGTGAGACTGTGCCAGCGATGTGTGCCAGGAGAGGTGTGTGAGAGACACAGGCAGAACTAGAAGCCCCGGGAGATGAGACTGTGCCAGCGATGTGAGCCAGGAGAGGTGTATGAGAGACAGGCAGACACAGTCAGAACTGGAAGCTCCGGGAGATGAGACAGTGCCAGCGATGTGAGCTAGGAGATGTGTGTGTGAGACACAGGCAGACACAGACAGAACTAGAAGCCCCGGTAGATGAGACTGTGCCAGCGATGTGAGCCAGGAGAGGTGTGTGAGAGACACAGGCAGAACTAGAAGCCCCGGGAGATGAAACTGTGCCAGCGATGTGAGCCAGGAGAGGTGTGTGAGAGACACAGGCAGAACTAGAAGCCCCGGTAGATGAGACTGTGCCAGCGATGTGAGCTAGGAGAGGTGTGTGAGAGACACAGTCAGAACTGGAAGCTCCGGGAGATGAGACAGTGCCAGCGATGTGAGCTAGGAGAGGTGTGTGAGAGACACAGACAGAACTGGAAGCCCCGGGAGATGAGACTGTGCCAGCGATGTGAGCTAGGAGATGTGTGTGTGAGACACAGGCAGAACTGGAAGCCCCGGGAGATGAGACTGTGCCAGCGATGTGAGCTAGGAGAGGTAGAAGATGAAACACACTTCCTGCTGCGCTGCACACAATACTCTGAAGTGAGGAGTGCCCACCTGGAGTAACTCTCAGCTCTTATCCAGAACTCTAATATAGAAGAGAACCAAAAAATAGCGATCCTCCTGGGAGTAGATAAAACCACAACAGAACTATATGAGCACCTATCACAGGCTGAGTGACACCCACTAACCCCCACATCCCTGTGTGTAACTGTTACCCATGTACCCTGGAATCATTATACCATATTCCGTTACTTATGTACTGTGAAATCATTTTACCCTACCCTGTTACCCATGTACTGTGTAATCATTGTACCCTACCCCGTTATTTATGTACAGTATTGTATAATCATTATACCCTACCCCATTACTCATGTACTGTGTAATCATTATACCCTACCCACTGTTATTCATGTACTGTGTAATCATTATCCTGTATTCTGCCCCCTGTTATTCATGCTTTGGCAATACTGACTGTCATGCCAATTAAGCTTATTTGACTTGATTTGACATTAGGTGAGAGAGGGAGGAATGAAAAGCGTTGGAATCTAGACTGCTTTTAACGTAAGGGAAAGGGGGGAAGAGGGAGAGAGAGAGAGAGAACAGGAGAAGAGAGAGACAGAGAACAGGAGGAGAGAGAGACAGAGAACAGGAGGAGAGAGAGACAGAGAACAGGAGGAGAGAGAGAGAGAGAGCGGAAGATAGAGAGAAGTGAAGGAAGATATAAAGGGGATGATTAAAAACTGTATACACTGTATATTTCCAGTATATCGAATTACCCCAAAGAGAGTGAGAATAAAACACGCATACGCAAAACAGCACATTTCATCCTTCTTTGCAGTGAAACGCTGCAGATGTTAAGTGCGTGTGAACAGTATTTTTCATACCGTACCGAGTGTGTTCATCGAATATTGTCCCTGGCCAGCCCCAGCTGTTCTGCGTTTAGGATAAATACTGGGAATCAGTTACCAAAGTGAAAGGATAATCGCACAAACCTGAGAATGCTGCCTGTGCTTATCCAAAGATTGAGTAATATGAAAGCTCGTCAGGGCTGCCACAGGGGGAAACGACGAGGGGACAAGTGTCCAGGGCCGCAGGCAGGGGGGTTTGGGGACAAGTGTCCAGGGCCGCAGACAGGGGGGGTGGGGACAAGTGTCCAGGGTCGCAGACAGGGTGGGGTGGGGACAAGTGTCCAGGGCCGCAGACAGGGGGGGGGGGGTGGGGACAAGTGTCCAGGGTCGCAGACGGGGGGGGGGGGGGTGGGGACAAGTGTCCAGGGTTGCAGACGGGGGGGGGGGTGGGGACAAGTGTCCAGGGTCGCAGACGGGGGGGGGGGTGGGGACAAGTGTCCAGGGTCGCAGACAGTGGGGGTGGGGACAAGTGTCCAGGGCTGCAGACAGGAGGTGGGGGGACAAGTGTCCAGGGCCGCAGTCAGGGGGGGGGGTGGGGACAAGTGTCCAGGGTCGCAGACAGGAGGTGGGGGGACAAGTGTCCAGGGCTGCAGACAGGAGGTGGGGGGACAAGTGTCCAGGGCCGCAGTCGGGGGGGGGGGGTGGGGACAAGTGTCCATGTTCGCAGACAGGAGGTGGGGGGACAAGTGTCCAGGGCCGCAGACTGGGGGGGTGGGGACAAGTGTCCAGGGTCGCAGATGGGGGGGGTGGGGACAAGTGTCCAGGGTCGCAGACGGGAGGGGGGGGACTAGTGTCCAGGGTCGCAGACGGGAGGGGGGGTGACTAGTGTCCAGGGTCGCAGACGGGGGAGGTGAGGACAAGTGTCCAGGGTCGCAGACGGGGGGGGGGGGGTGGGGACAAGTGTCCAGGGTCGCAGACAGTGGGGGTGGGGACAAGTGTCCAGGGCTGCAGACAGGAGGTGGGGGGACAAGTGTCCAGGGCCGCAGTCGGGGGGGGGGTGGGGACAAGTGTCCAGGGTCGCAGACAGGAGGTGGGGGGACAAGTGTCCAGGGCCGCAGACGGGGGGGGGGTGGGGACAAGTGTCCAGGGTCGCAGACGGGGGGGGGTGGGGACAAGAGTCCATGGTCGTAGACGGGAGGGGGGGGGACTAGTGTCCAGGGTCGCAGACGGGAGGGGGGGGGACAAGTGTCCAGTGTCGCAGATGGGGGGGGTGGGGACAAGTGTCCAGGGCCGCAGACGGATGGGGGGGGACAAGTGTCCATGGCCGCAGACGGGGGGGGGGGTGGGGACAAGTGTCCAGGGCCGCAGACGGGAGGGGGGGGGACAAGTGTCCAGGGCCGCAGACGGGGGGGGGGGGGGGGACAAGTGTCCAGGGTCGCAGACGGGGGGGGGGACAAGTGTCCAGGGCCGCAGACGGGAGAGGGGGGGACAAGTGTCCAGGGCCGCAGACGGGGGGGGTGGGGACAAGTGTCCAGGGCTGCAGACAGGAGGGGGGGGACACAAGTGCCCAGGGCTGCAGAAAGGAGGGGGGGGGACAAGTGCCCAGGGCTGCAGACAGTGGGGATGGGGACAAGTGTCCAGGGCTGCAGACAGGAGGGGGGGGGACAAGTGCCCAGGGCTGCAGACAGTGGGGATGGGGACAAGTGTCCAGGGCTGCAGACAGGAGGGGGGGGGGACAAGTGCCCAGGGCTGCAGGCAGGGGGGACGGACGAACAAGTGACCAGGGCTGCAGACAGGGGGGGGGGGGACAAGTGTCCAGGGCTGCAGGCAGGGAAGATGGGGACAAGTGTCCAGGGTGGCAGACAGGGAAGATGGGGACAAGTGTCCTGGGCTGCAGGCAGGGGGGGCGGACGAACAAGTGTCCAGGGCCGCAGACAGGGGGGACACAAGTGTCCAGGGCGGCGGACAAATGATTTTGTCTGCCTTGGAATCGCACGCTTGGTCGCGCACTCTATGGCCTTCCTCACTGAGGTACGGCATTTTGTGCGCGCACGGACTATGGACGCGGCCTTAGGTATTCGGAGACACTTTGCATATCTACATTCAGAGGAGCTGGGAAGTCTGGCCCCTGTCTTGTGTCTGCAATATAATTCTCATTGTAAATATGTTCAGTTAATGCAGCAGGATGGTATCCCAGTCTTCTGGCTGGGAGTATGGGACCCCATGGAATTAAATCCTAGTCTTCTGGCTGGGAGTATGGGACCCTATGGAATTAAATCCCAGTCTTCTGGCTGGGAGTATGGGACCCTATGGAATAAAATCCTAGTCTTCTGGCTGGGAGTATGGGACCCTATGGAATTAAATCCCAGTCTTCTGGCTGGGAGTATGGGACCCTATGGAATAAAATCCTAGTCTTCTGGCTGGGAGTATGGGACCCTATGGAATTAAATCCCAGTCTTCTTGCTGGGAGTATGGGACCCTATAGTAATAAACCCCAGTCTTCTGGTGGGAGTATGGGACGATATGGAATTAAATCCCCGTCTTCTGGCTGGGAGTATGGGACCCTATAGAACTAAACCCCAGTCTTCTGGCTGGGAGTATGGGATCATATGGAACTAAACCACAGTCTTCTGGCTGGGAGTATGGGACCCTATGGAATTAAATCCCAGTCTTCTGGCTGGAAGTATGGGACCCTATGGAATTAACCCAGCAAGGCTTCTGTTATTGTTTCACATACTGTAGCTGATTTCTGGAAGAGCTGTTTCACAAAGGGCTTCAATTGATCCTATCTCTCCTGATTTACATCTGTTTATTCTTCCTCTGGACAGGCCGGTTATTTTTAAGTTACAGGGGGAGGTGAGGTACAGTGTTTTGTTTAAACTTTCTTGATAGCACTTGCCTTAAATAGTCATTGAAAGCAGAGCAGGCACTGGAAGTCAGAGATCTGGGATGTATTGTATGGGGACTTAGCAGGGTGCGTGTAACATGTAACATGTGAGGAGACCAGAAAGTATGGGGACTTAGCAGGGTGCGTGTAACATGTAACATGTGAGGAGACCAGAAAGTATGGGGACTTAGCAGGTTGCATGTAACATGTAACATGTGAGGAGACCAGAAAGTATGGGGACTTAGCAGGGTGCATGTAACATGTAACATGTGAGGAGGCCAGAAAGTATGGGGACTTAGCAGGGTGCATGTAACATGTAACATGTGAGGGGACCAGAAAGTATGGGGACTTAGCAGGGTGCATGTAACATGTAACATGTGAGGAGACCAGAATATATGGGGAGTTAGCATGGTGCGTGTAACATGTAACGAGACCAGAATGGATGGGGACTTAGCAGGGTACGTGTAACATGTAACATGTGAAGAGACCAGGATATATGGGAACTTAGCAGGGTGCGTATATCATTGAACAAGTGAGGAGACCCCTGAGTGGAAGAAACACTAAACAGGGGAGCGCAAACTTTTTGAGCTGCACCCCCTCGCTTTCGCGCCCCCTTGCTTTCGCGCCCCCTCACCTTGTATGGCTGCGCAAATGACGACGAGGGCTCACGTGAAGTGACATCATGTGACCCCATTGCCATGGAGAAAGACGCATGACGTCACTCCGCATGACACCGCAGCATCATTTGACGCCATGTTGCCATGGCAACGGGTCTTTGCAGCTGTGCAGAACCACGGTAAGTTGCAGAGGCCTCACGCGATCCCCCGGCATTTAATTTAAATGCCTCGGGTTAGAGCGCAGGACCTCTGCAAGCGCCCGCGCCCCCCCACAAAAATCCAGCGCCCCCCCCCCCCCCACTTTGCGCACCGCTGCACTAAGACATACTTACCATCATGTTACTGGAAGTTATAGGGTCTGGATGGGAGTAACACTAAGACATACTTACCGTCACGTTATATGAAGTTATAGGGTCTGGATGGGAGTAACACTAAGACATACTTACCGTCACGTTACTGGAAGTTATAGGGTCTGGATGGGAGTAACACTAAGACATACTTACCGTCACGTTACTGGAAGTTATAGGGTCTGGATGGGAGTAACACTAAGACATACTTACCGTCACGTTATATGAAGTTATAGGGTCTGGATGGGAGTAACACTAAGACATACTTACCGTCACGTTACTGGAAGTTATAGGGTCTGGATGGGAGTAACACTAAGACATACTTACCGTCACATTATATGAAGTTATAGGGTCTGGATGGGAATAACACTAAGACATACTGACCGTCACGTTATTGGGAGTTATAGGGTCTGGATGGGAGTAACACTAAGACATACTTACCGTCACGTTACTGGAAGTTATAGGGTTTGGATGGGAGTAACACTAAGACATACTTACCGTCACGTTGTAACGCTTGAGTGCCCGCAGACCTGGCCAGTCCCCAATACTGAGGTGGGTAAGAGTATAACACGCACCCACAGCAGTGAGGGCGTGCCCGGAGTGTGGTATGATGCGTTGCCGGGCCTGGTGAGAAAGGGTTAGCCTGATACTCGCCGCGTCCGGGGTGCCAGAGGTCCGAGGGTAGAGATCCGTAAGCCGTAGGTCAGGGGCAGGAGAGAGCAGCGTAGTGAGGTCCAAAGCCGAGTCCAGGGGGTAGCGAGGTACACGCAGTCTAACGAGAGCAGAGATCAAATCCAAGGGTATCAAACGAGGGCAGGGACTGGAGCGAGAGCTGTAACACAAAAGAGAGCCAGGCATAGACCTCCGTACTACAAGAGCCACAGGAAAACTATGCAGAGCGAGGAAGGAGAGGGCAGACTGGGGAACCAATGCCGGGGAACCAATGGGAGCAAGAGTCGGAGCGGGGGCTTGACTGAGCGGTCCCAGGGATAGGTTAGGATGCCTGGTGTGGTGTTCCCTAGTGGGAATAGCCTCCAGCTGCTGGGAGGTGGAGCCAAGGCTGCAGGAGGAGTGTAGAAGAGGACGGGTGCGCACGCGCCTTGTAACACTCCCGCACGCGCCCCTGCAGCGTGTGGGCGGAGGAGGCGTGTGCCACGGGGGTGCGGCGTGGCGTCCGACCGGAGCGGGTAAGGAGCTGGCGGGAAGGGGGCCTGGGACGAGCAGCAGTACTGGGAGCCGGGGTGACAGGGACCTGCTGTAAGGCGCGTGTCCCCCGATTCCTTAAACACGTTACTGGAAGTTATATGGTCTGGATGGGAGTAACACTAAGACATACTTACTGTCATGTTATTGGAAGTTATAGGGTCTGGATGGGAGTAACACTAAGACATACTTACCGTCACGTTATTGGAAGTTATAGGGTCTGGATGGGAGTAACACTAAGACATACTTACTGTCACGTTATTGGAAGTTATAGGGACTGGATGGGAATAACACTAAGACATACTTACTGTCACGTTATTGGAAGTTATAGGGTCTGGATGGGAGTAACACTAAGACATACTTACCGTCACGTTACTGGAAGTTATAGGGTCTGGATGGGAGTAACACTAAGACATACTTACCGTCACGTTACTGGAAGTTATAGGGTCTGGATGGGAGTAACACTAAGACATACTTACCGTCACGTTATTGGAAGTTATAGGGTCTGGATGGGAGTAACACTAAGACATACTTACCGTCACGTTACTGGAAGTTATAGGGTCTGGATGGGAGTAACACTAAGACATACTTACCGTCACGTTACTGGAAGTTATAGGGTCTGGATGGGAGTAACACTAAGACATACTTACCGTCACGTTACTGGAAGTTATGGAGTTTGGATGGGAGTAACACTAAGACATACTTACCGTCACATTATTGGACGTTATAGGGTATGGATGGGAGTAACACTAAGACATACTTACCGTCATGTTATTGGAAGTTATAGGGTCTGGATGGGAGTAACACTAAGACATACTTACCGTCACGTTACTGGAAGTTATAGGGTTTGGATGGGAGTAACACTAAGACATACTTACCGTCACGTTACTGGAAGTTATAGGGTCTGGATGGGAGTAACACTAAGACATAGTTATTTGAAGATAACACATGATGGTACAATAACATGACATTAACCCTATGCTAACTAGATGTAGTACGGACGTTGTTTTGTCAGACAATTAGCTTAGAGGATACATGTTAACCTCAGGGAACATGATGGCTCTTCCTGTTTTAGGTAATGTCCCGTTACGAGCCCAGATTTAACGCAGCTTAGTGGATCTGGGCCTGTTAGGTGGATCATAGCTAACTGGCATTACACTAACACTGTAAAAGCCCTATTTCCGGGCCTGGCTGGGATTAATGCCAGCTTTATCTCTGACTTAACCAACATTACTTCTCCATGTTAACCTTACAGAAGCATTTCCTCTCGCCCTGTTTATTGTTTTCCTCTGAATAAATGCAGCCGTTCCCGATATTTACACAATGTAATTGTAACCATCCTTACCCGGCTTCAAAGGAGGTTACATACCATTTTACTGTAGCCTCCCTCTGGGGACTACTAATTAGTGTAACGGGTTAACAGCCTTAAGGGGTTAATCGGTTGGGATCACTCTAGTATTGCTCCCCCCCATGTGATATAGGATGTCTGGTGACCAGTGATTTAATCCTAGGGAGATAGGCGGGTATATATAGCTCTACCCAATGTCTTAGAAGCAGGTTCCTTGGAGTTTCTGATAGGAGGCCTCACTGCGAGTCCTGTAAATATGTTTAAGTGTATAGTCATGTGTATTAAGGATGTCCTGTCACCATTTATTATTCTTGGTTAAGGAACGTGCCCTATATAGTTAGAGCCCACAGTAATTGCCCAAGATTGTTCTCATGCAGGAAGAGGAGTGAGCGTGTGCTCAGCAGGGAGTTCTCAGAGTTGTATCCATGGAGCCTGATCTGATCGGCCCCACCAGAAGGTCCTCTGTAAACTCCTGATCCGATAAGTATAGACGAAGAATGCCGTATACAGTAACGGGATAATACTCCCAGAGATTAGTGTGTGTCCCGCAACAGGGGCCCAGCTGAGAAGGGGTATTACTGACGCTACGCAGGAGATTGCCAATTTAACCGATACAAAGGGAAACAAGTATAAGTCCCTCCCCAGCGTAGAAGAGATTACAGGAACTGAGTATCCATATTATTTTCCAGCAGTTAATGTCCAAAGTGAAATCTGTCTTTCGTGTAGCCAGCCTCATCAACGGCTGTGAATAAAGCACTTTTTGTACTATAAATGTTCCTGGCGCCCATCCTTATTCTGTCTGCATATTCACGCCCAGCCTACACCCACCCATCACCCTGTCCTGGTCTGAGAGACCGAGCCCAGTCTGCACCCACCCAGCAACCTGACCTGGTCTGAGAGACCGAGCCCAGCCTGCACCCACCCAGCAACCTGACCTGGTCTGAGAGACCGAGCCCAGCCTGCACCCACCCAGCACCCTGACCTGGTCTGAGAGACCGAGCCCAGCCTGCACCCACCCAGCAACCTGACCTGGTCTGAGAGACCGAGCCCAGCCTGCACCCACCCAGCAACCTGACCTGGTCTGAGAGACCGAGCCCAGCCTGCACCCACCCAGCAACCTGACCTGGTCTGAGAGACCGAGCCCAGCCTGCACCCACCCAGCACCCTGACCTGGTCTGAGAGACCGAGCCCAGCCTGCACCCACCCAGCACCCTGACCTGGTCTGAGAGACCGAGCCCAACCTGCACCCACCCAGTGACCTGGTCTGAGAGACCGAGCCCAGCCTGCACCCACCCAGCACCCTAACCTGGTCTGAGAGACCGAGCCCAGCCTGCACCCACCCAGCAACCTGACCTGGTCTGAGAGACCGAGCCCAGCCTGCACCCACCCAGCACCCTGACCTGGTCTGAGAGACCGAGCCCAGCCTGCACCCACCCAGCACCCTGACCTGGTCTGAGAGACCGAGCCCAGCCTGCACCCACCCAGCAACCTGACCTGGTCTGAGAGACCGAGCCCAGCCTGCACCCACCCAGCACCCTGACCTGGTCTGAGAGACCGAGCCCAACCTGCACCCACCCAGTGACCTGGTCTGAGAGACCGAGCCCAGGCTGCACCCACCCAGCAACCTGACCTGGTCTGAGACCGAGCCCAGCCTGCACCCACCCAGCAACCTGACCAGGTCTGAGAGACCGAGCCCAGCCTGCACCCACCCAGCAACTTGACCAGGTCTGAGAGACCGAGCCCAGCCTGCACCCACCCAGCACCCACCCAGCACCCTGACCTGGTCTGAGAGACCGATCCCAGCCTGCACCCACCCTGCAACCTGACCTGGTCTGAGAGACCGAGCCCAGCCTACACCCACCCAGCACCCTGACCTGGTCTGAGAGACCGAGCCCAGCCTGCACCCACCCAGCACCCTGACCTGGTCTGAGAGACCGGGCCCAGCCTGCACCCACCCTGCAACCTGACCTGGTCTGAGAGACCGAGCCCAGCCTGCGCCCAGCCTGCACCCACCCTGCAACCTGACCTGGTCTGAGAGACCGAGCCCAGCCTGCACCCACCCTGCAACCTGACCTGGTCTGAGAGACCGAGCCCAGCCTGCACCCACCCAGCACCCTGACCTGGTCTGAGAGACCGAGCCCAGCCTGCACCCACCCAGCACCCTGACCTGGTCTGAGAGACTGAGCTCAGCCTGCACCCTGACCTGGTCTGAGAGACCGAGCCCAGCCTGCACCCACCCAGCACCCTGTCCTGGTCTGAGAGACCGAGCCCAGCCTGCACCCACTCAGCACCCTGACCTGGTCTGAGAGACCGAGCCCAGCCTGCACCCACCCAGCAACCTGACCTGGTCTGAGAGACCGAGCCCAGCCTGCACCCACCCTGCAGAAACCAAAAATCCGTCCACGAGCTCTAAGGACACACTAACAGCAAACAATGCCTGATCCATGTGATGTGAATAATAAACGGAGCATATACGGAGTTATAACATGCCTAGTAAGGAGGTAAGCATAGGGGTGGAATCGGGTGCAGACCTGCACTGTCCGACAGTCAAACCAGTGGAGAGACAACCATCCAAATCTGCTGCAGCTGCAATGGATACCCTGTTCCTAAAGCTATCCGGTATGGAGTATGCCATATACTCACGATTAATTACCATTCCCCGTGCCGCCTGGCTTGGCGGTGCACCTGACTAGGTGTTCAGCGTCACTCCATGGCGTCTCTCCGATCGGTGAAGCATAACAAAAATAGACTGATCAGAAGACCAGCCCCTAACAAAAACTAAAACTCACCAGCAAAAAATTATAACAAACTTTTATTGGACTACATAAAACAGATACTGATCCACAGACAAAAAAAAGAAAGCTCCGCCCACGCGTTTCAAGCAACAACTGCTCTTTCTCAAGGAGTATACTATCATTTTTTGCTGGTGAGTTTTAGTTTTTGTCAGGGGCGGCTGGTCTTCTGATCATTCTATTTTTGTTATGCACCAACACAGCACCCTGACCAGGCCTGAGAGACTGAGCCCAGCCTGCACTGACCCAGCACCCTGACCAGGCCTGAGAGACTGAGCCCAGCCTGCACTGACCCAGCACCCTGACCAGGCCTGAGGCTGAGCCCAGCCTGCACTGACCCAGCACCCTGACCAGGCCTGAGAGACTGAGCCCAGCCTGCACTGAACCAGCACCCTGACCAGGCCTGAGAGACTGAGCCCAGCCTGCACTAACCCAGCACCCTGACCAGGCCTGAGAGACTGAGCCCAGCCTGCACTGACCCAGCACCCTGACCAGGTCTGAGAGACTGAGCCCAGCCTGCACTGACCCAGCACCCTGACCAGGTCTTAGAAACTGAACCCAGCCTGCACCGACCCAGCACCCTGACCAGGTCTGAGAGACTGAGCCCAGCCTGCACTGAACCAGCACCCTGACCAGGCCTGAGGCTGAGCCCAGCCTGCACTGACAAAGCACCCTGACCAGGTCTGAGAGACTGAGCATAGCCTGCACTAACCCAGCACCCTGACCAGGCCTGAGAAACTGAGCCCAGCCTGCACTGAACCAGCACCCTGACCAGGCCTGAGGCTGAGCCCGGCCTGCACTGACAAAGCACCCTGACCAGGTCTGAGAGACTGAGCATAGCCTGCACTAACCCAGCACCCTGACCAGGTCTGAGAGACTGAACCCAGCCTGCACTGACCCAGCACCCTGACCAGGTCTGAGAGACTGAGCCCAGCCTGCACTGACAAAGCACCCTGACCAGGTCTGAGAGACTGAGCATAGCCTGCACTAACCCAGCACCCTGACCAGGCCTGAGAGACTGAGCCCAGCCTGCACTGAACCAGCACCCTGACCAGGCCTGAGAGGCTGAGCCCAGCCTGCACTGACCCAGCACCCTGACCAGGTCTGAGAAACTGAACCCAGCCTGCACCGACCCAGCACCCTGACCAGGTCTGAGAGACTGAGCCCAGCCTGCACTGAACCAGCACCCTGACCAGGCCTGAGGCTGAGCCCAGCCTGCACTGACAAAGCACCCTGACCAGGTCTGAGAGACTGAGCATAGCCTGCACTAACCCAGCACCCTGACCAGGCCTGAGAAACTGAGCCCAGCCTGCACTGAACCAGCACCCTGACCAGGCCTGAGGCTGAGCCCGGCCTGCACTGACAAAGCACCCTGACCAGGTCTGAGAGACTGAGCATAGCCTGCACTAACCCAGCACCCTGACCAGGTCTGAGAGACTGAACCCAGCCTGCACTGACCCAGCACCCTGACCAGGACTGAGAGACTGAGCCCAGCCTGCACTGACAAAGCACCCTGACCAGGTCTGAGAGACTGAGCATAGCCTGCACTAACCCAGCACCCTGACCAGGCCTGAGAGACTGAGCCCAGCCTGCACTGAACCAGCACCCTGACCAGGCCTGAGAGGCTGAGCCCAGCCTGCACTGAACCAGCACCCTGACCAGGCCTGAGAGACTGAGCCCAGCCTGCACTGAACCAGCACCCTGACCAGGCCTGAGGCTGAGCCCAGCCTGCACTGACAAAGCACCCTGACCAGGTCTGAGAGACTGAGCATAGCCTGCACTAACCCAGCACCCTTACCAGGCCTGAGGCTGAGCCCAGCCTGCAGTGACAAAGCACCCTGACCAGGTCTGAGAGACTGAGCCCAGCCTGCACCGACCCAGCACCCTGACCAGGCCTGAGGCTGAGCCCAGCCTGCACCGACCCAGCACCCGGACCAGGTCTGAGAGACTGAGCCCAGCCTGCACTGACAAAGCACTCTGACCAGGTCTGAGAGCCTGAACCCAGCCTGCACTGACCCAGCACCCTGACCAGGTCTGAGAGACTGAGCCCAGCCTGCACCGACCCAGCACCCTTATCAGGTATGAGACTGAGTCCATCCTGCACCGACCCAGCACCCTTATCAGGTATGAGACTGAGTCCATCCTGCACCGACCCAGCACCCTGAGCAGGAGACTGAGCATAGCCATGTACTGTATATAATCCAACTCGATGTAAACTCTTTGAGAGCCGGGCGCCAAATATGGCTCTCCTTACCCGGCTCAAAAGCAGGTTACATCAGATTGACTATAGAGAGATGTTGAGACTGGCAGTCCCACGCTAGTGCTTCACAACCTATACAAACATCTTCATAGATATAGTCATAGTAAATATGTCCATCTCTGAAATGTAAAAGGGAACGTGATTGTTTTCATTCCAGGTGCTTAGTGAGTGTACATATTAATGATTAATAGTCTGAGAAACAGTGCCACTTTAATGAGATAAAGACATGTTCAGCCGGTAAATCACTTACAAATCCAATAGGGGTAATAGCACTGTTAACGATAGAGGGGAAGGAGGGTGTGCGAGCGGTGGGTAAGTGTACTTGATCCCAGATGACAGGCGGACCCTCAGATTGACTATATACATGGAAGTGCTCAGTCTTTCATACCTGATCAGGGTGCTGGGCACAGGGCGCAGGGTGTCGAGCACAGGATGCTGGGCGCAGGGCGAAGGATGTTGGGCACAGGGTGCTGGATTCAGGGCGTTGGGCGCAGGGTGTTGGGTGCAGGACGCTGGACACAGGCTGTTGGGCACAGCGTGCAGGGTGTTGGGCACAGGGCACAATGTTTTGAATGCAGTGTGCAGGGCCACGGACGCAGGGTGCTAGGCACTGGGCGCAGGGTGTTGGGCACAGGGTGCAGGGCACAGGGTGTTGGGTGCAGGGTGTTGGACGCAGGGTGTTGGGCACGGTGCAGGCCACAGTGTGCTGAATGCAGTGTGCAGGGCGCTGGATGCAGGGTGCTGGACATAGGGTGCTGGACGCAGGGTGTTGATCACAGGGCGCTGGCCAAAGGGTGCAGTGTGTTGGGCATAGGGTGTTGGGCAGTGTTTTGTATGCAGGGTGCAGGGCACAGGGTGTTGGGTGCAGGGTGTTGGACGCAGGGTGTTGGGCACGGTGCAGGCCACAGTGTGCTGAATGCAGTGTGCAGGGCGCTGGATGCAGGGTGCTGGACATAGGGTGCTGGACGCAGGGTGTTGATCACAGGGCGCTGGCCAAAGGGTGCAGTGTGTTGGGCACAGGGTGTTGGGCAGTGTTTTGTATGCAGGGCGCTGGGCACAGGGCACAGGGTTTTGAGCACAGGGTGTTGGGAAAAGGATGTTGAGCGCAGGGTGTTGGGCACAGGATGCTGGATGCAGAGTGCCATGTGCTGGGTGCAGGGTGTTGGGCACACGGCGCTGGGCACAGGATTCTGGAAGCAGGGTGCATGGCTCTGGGTTCAGGGTGCTGGGTGCGGGGCCTTGGGCGTAGGGCGCAAAGCACAGGGCACTGGGCACAGGGGTCGGTACTGGGTACAGGGTGTTGAGCACAGGGCGATGGGTGATGGGAGCAGGGTGTTGGGCGCAGGGTGCTGGGCGCAGGGTGATGGGCACATGGTGTTGGGCACAGGGTGCAGGGTGTTGGGCACAGTGTGCTGGGTGCTGGGCACAGGGTGTTGGGCACAGGGTAATGGGCACGGGGCACAGGATGCTGGGTGCAGGACACAGGGTGCTGGATGCAGGGTACTGAGTGTAGGGTGCTGGGCACAGGGTGCTGGGCGCAGGGTGTTTGACACAGGGTGCTGGGCACCATGCTGGACGCAGGGTAATGTGCGCAAGATGTTGGGCACAGGGTGCTGGGTGCAGGGCGTAGGGTGCTGTGCACAGGGCACTGGACACAGTCTGGGCGTGAATATGCAGATAGGAAAAGGATGGGCGCCAGCAATGTTTGTGAAACATAAAAGGTGCTTTATTTGACGTCCGTCTATAAGGCTGCACAGGGCTTAGCATACATTGCACGTGACAGAAACACGTGGAGAACATAATACTCTGCACTTCATCCCCGGGTACAGTAGCTCTTATGCTGGGGCGGTACTTATACTTGTTACCAGTAGTAAGGATACGTTGGCAGTCTCTTGCATAGTCAGTAATGCCCCATATCGAATGGTCTCTCAGGAATACACTTCGGGTTTTGGGTTTAGCAACCCGCGACTCTGTACTGCATACTTCCTCCATACCTGTGTGATTAGGATTGCACTCGGAACCTTCTGGTTGGGCCGGTCCAAACATGCTCCTGAGATACCATGCCGAGAACTCCTATGAAAGCACGCGTCCTCCTTATCAATAGAGAGAATAATCTCGGACCCTTACTACTGGCGCTTACTTATAGGGACACGTTTCCTAACTGGAAACAACAAAATGGCGATAGGACGCTTCTTCATACACTTACTATACACACAAACCTATTTACAGGACTCACAGTGAGGCACCAGTCAGAACTCTGAAGAACGTGCTTCTAGAACATTGGATGGAGCTATATATACCCTTCTATTCCACTATGGTCACAAAGCACACTGACGAGGGGCAATACCAGAGGGAGCCCACCCGGTTAACGCATTAAGGCTGTTAACCCCTTATAGATTTATCTAAGCTTCTAATCGATCCGTTCCCCCCGGGATTGATCAGCAAAGATCCTGCTTCCCCGGGCACCCAAGTGGTGTGGCAAAATGGTTGCTATAGCAACCCAAGGAAGCTTTATACATTAAACATCGTTTTAAAAAAAGGGCGCAAAGAGCGAAAAATGTAAATAACAAATTCAGTACGTATTCTGTAATACTACACAATTGATTTAATATAAAATAAATAAGATTTTGAATACTGCTAATAACGGAGTGTAATGAACACGGAATGATACCTCCTTAATATCATTTACACGTCATTATCACTAATGCTGGGCTGTTTACCGGAGAGAACATGTTGGCCTTAACGTGACTTTAAGAAAGGGTAACGCCATGCTAAGTGTCCTAAGGGAGTTCAGTGATATTAGGAAAGAACCGTCTCTTAAATACTTTTTTTTTGTCTGATTAGACCCTTTGTAGTCTGCATGGAAAACAGCTCAGTGCTGCCTGGTGGAGCGGAGAAAGTGAGAATAAACAGCAGGAGTTACGTGTGAGCGCTACTGAAGGTTTCAGGCCTTTTAAATAAAAAATAAAACGGCTAGGAAATACAAATAAAGCTGGTTAATCTGCTATAAAGGGCATTACAGAAACACAGATACCATCTATTTTAGTCCTTATTCCCAAAAAAGGAGGCAGTTAGTTCTATCCCGCGTCCCTGCTGTTATAAACGTCTCCCGCGCTAATCCCCGCTGAATGAGGCAGAATTACTCTGCCATCGTCGCTCTGGTCGTGTTTCAGACATAAACTGGCAGAGAAGTACATCACCGTTGTGACAAACGGCTTACTCCGGGGCTCCGTCGTTTGTCCGGGACTGTTTAGAACACGGTCTTTTAGGGTAGGTTAAATGATGAGGCGTCACGTACTGTTCCTTTAAACAGGCTATGCCTGGTTTATTCAGTCCCAGGCACTGAGACTGCCACAGTGCATACAACAGAAAACAGATCAAAACAAAAGCTGCTCACCTGAGCGATAACTTAACTTAGATATCCCTTACTCAGGGTTGGAAGTGGCTTTTCCACTTCCAACATCAAAACACGGTACTTTTGCAGTCTTACACAAATGAACAGAAAGATTGAACCTGTTTGGGGAAGAGGCTTCTCCCCTCTGTAGTTCAGCAGCCTTCCAGCCTCCTGGCTCTTGTGGGGAGACCAGAGCAAACAGGAAATCAGTCTTTCATACCTGATTCCTAATTAGCATGACAGGTGACAGAAATCAGGCAGCAGACAAACTCTGGTCTGGATCTCTCATCCCTCAGTTCCAGCGCTTGCCAAACTGTGGGATGGAGTGTATGTATTATAAGGCTGCACTCCCAGGCCAAACAGGATAGAAACTGTCTAGTATCCTGGGAGCCCTATATACGGAATTTATTACCATCCCCTGGTTTCTGTCACATATCCTCCCCCCCAGCTCAGACCTCGAGGGATGAGCGACCATGGATATTAGGGAGTGCATCCTTGACAACCCGTCAGCATTGCCATGTTTGTGCCCTGACCTGTGTTCCACAGAAAATTTAAAGGGTTGTAGGCTTAGGAACCACCTGGTCACTCTAGCATTCTTTTCCCTGTTTTGACACATCCAGGTAAGGGGTGCATGATCTGTGACCAACCGGAATTTTCTCCCCAACAGGTAGTATTTGAGCGTCTCTACAGCCCACTTTATTGCGAGACACTCTTTCTCTACTATGGAGTAATTTTTCTCCTGGGGATTTAGTTTCCTACTTAAATAAAGGATGGGGTGCTCCTCACCTTGAGACTCCTGGGAGAGTACCGCCCCCAGCCCTACCTCAGATGCGTCGGTTTGGACTACGAACTCTTTGGAGAAGTCAGGTGTGACCAACACTGGTTGGGCACAGAGAGCTTCTTTCAGGCTTCTAAAGGCCTGTTCGGTTTCGGGGGACCACTTTACCATTAGCGGTCCTCTTGCTTTTGTGAGGTCAGTTAGTGGGGTTGCCTTAGTTGCAAAATTGGGAATAAACCTTCTATAGTACCCAATTAACCCCAAAAAGGTCCTTACTTGTTTTTTTGTAACTGGCCTTGGCCAATTTTGTATCGCCTCCACTTTGAGTGTTTGGGGTTTGAGTAAACCTCTGCCAATAGAATATCCCAGATACTTGGCCTCCTCCAGACCAATAGTGCATTTAGCGGGGTTAGCAGTTAGTCCAGCAGACCGGACTGCGTCAAGCACAGCTTGGACCTTTGGAAGGTGGGATTGCCAATCTTCACTATGGATTACCACATCATCCAGGTAGGCGGCAGCATACCGAGCATGTGGTTTTAAAATTTTATCCATCATTCTTTGGAATGTGGCGGGAGCTCCATGTAAGCCAAAAGGCAACACCTTATACTGAAAGAGGCCGTCTGGGGTTGAGAAGGCTGTCTTTTCTTTTGCCCTTTCTGTGAGGGGAACCTGCCAGTACCCTTTTGTTAGGTCTAGGGTTGTGAGATATCGGGCTTTGCCCAGTCTCTCTACAAGTTCATCTACCCTGGGCATAGGATAAGTATCAAATTTTGACACCGCGTTTAGTTTCCGGTAGTCATTACAAAACCTTGTTGTACCATCTGGCTTTGGGACTAAGACTATAGGGCTGTTCCACCCACTTTGGGATTCCTCTATTACACCTAGTTTTAGCATTTTTTTAACCTCTAAACTTATAGCCTTTCTTTTGGCCTCTGGGATTCGGTACGGTTTAAGGTTAACTCGGACCCCCGGTTCAGAGACTAGGTCATGTTCAATTACGCTAGTTCTACCTGGCCGTATAGAGAAGATTTCTTTGTTTCTTTTCACTAAATTCTGAACCTCTCGTTTCTGATGAACAGACAGGGTTTCAGCTATGCTAACCTCTGGGTCAGTTTCTTGATTCTCTGACGGACCTGGGGGTACTAGGGTTAACAAGACTTCTCTATCTTTCCAGGGCTTGAGTAGGTTTATATGGTAAATTTGCTCAGGTTTCCTCCTACCTGGCTGTCTTACCTAATAATTTACTTCTCCCACTCTTTCCAAGACCTCATATGGCCCATGCCATTTAGCAAGGAATTTACTCTCCACGGTGGGAACCAGAACTAGTACCCTATCACCTGGAGAAAAAATTCTGACCCTAGCACCCTTATTATATGTATTCCTCTGTGCTTCTTGAGCTTTCTCCATGTGTTCCCTCACTATGGGTAGGACTGCAGCAATGCGGTCCTGCATCTGGGCAACATGCTCTATTACACTTCTGTAAGGGGTAACCTCGTGTTCCCAAGTCTCTTTGGCTATATCCAGTAAGCCCCTTGGGTGTCGGCCATACAATAGTTCAAACGGGGAGAAGCCTGTGGATGATTGGGGAACTTCCCTAATGGCAAATAACAGGTACGGTAACAAACAATCCCAGTTTTTCCCATCTTTATCAACCGCCCGCCGTAACATGCTCTTTAAGGTTTTATTGAACCTTTCCACTAAACCATCTGTTTGTGGATGATAGACTGAGGTTCTGAGATGCTTGATTTTTAGGAGTTTACATAGCTCTTTCGTTACTTGGGACATAAATGGTGTTCCCTGGTCAGATAGAATCTCTTTAGGAATCCCGACCCGGGAAAACAGAACTACTAACTCTTTTGCTATGTTTTTAGCTGAGGTGCTACGTAGGGGAACTGCCTCCGGATATCGGGTGGCATAATCTAATATTACCAATATATGCTGATGTCCCCTAGCAGACTTTATTAGGGGTCCTACTAGATCCATAGCAATCCGGTCAAATGGTACCTCTATTATGGGAAGGGGTACCAATGGGCTGCGGTACGCCTTGAACGGGGCGGTGATCTGACATTCTGGGCATGAGGAACAATAATTCGTAATTTCTGCCAGAACCCCAGGCCAATAGAAGCTTCGGAGAACCTTTTCTTTTGTCTTTTCCACCCCTAGGTGTCCCCCCAATGGATGACTATGTGCGAGGTGTAATACTACGTTACGGAATGTCCGTGGTACCAACAATTGTTTAGTTGTAACTGATTTCCTTTTATCAACCCGATATACTAGGTCGTTCTCTACCTCGAAGTAGGGGTAAGCAAGTGACCTATCTGGTTGGCCAGGAGTACTATTCTGGTCCCGTATATTTCCCCTTGCTACCGCTAATGTGGGGTCCTCCCACTGGGCCTTCTTAAAACTCCCAGGACTGACCTCTAGGTCAGCGAGGGTCTTATCCGGTTCTGGGTTGGTAAGTGTCTGCTCAACATCTTGATTTGGGGTATTCCCTACCAAAGTAGTGATGGGGAAGGGAATTTTACAGCACTCCTCCTTTTCCCCCTTCTTATTTGGGCCCTCGTCAACCTCCATTTCTGAAAAAGGGAAAGGATTTGTTTCTTCTAATACTTCGTTATGGTCCGCTATTGAACTCTGGGCGCTATTCTGAGCGGGGGACCACATTTTTAGAAAATGGGGAAAGTCGGTCCCTATTAACACATCATGTGCCAGTTTGGGTACAATACCCACCTTGAAATCTAAAGAACCAAACTCTGTTTCAAAAAAAACATCAACAGTGGAATATTCATGATTATCCCCATGTATACAACAAATTGCCACTCTTTGTGAACTGTTTCCCTGTTTCTTCTTAATGGGCAAGAGGTATTCGGACACTAGTGTGACCATGCTCCCAGAGTCAAGAAGTGCCCGAACCCTCTTACCATTAACCTTTACAAATGCCCACAGATGGTTATTCAAGGGGTCCTCTGGGCTAGGGCCCATACATTGGGACAACAGCGAATAAGGTTCCACGCTGTTGCATTGCATGGGCTCATCATTTAGTGGGCAGATTTTTGCTGTGTGGCCCCTCTCATGACAATTTACACATTTAGGTACATAGTCTGTGTCCCACTTAGAGCCTTTTCCCGGCTCCCCATGTTGGCTATTGCCCTTAGTGTGCGAACCACTGTTGCTGGTGCTGCGTGAAGGTGGTCGCCGCTCTTCAGCGCCCCTTAACCCCGGTACCCTTTTACCGTCTCTGGAAGAGTCCTGGAACCTCGGGTAGTGGGGTTGCTCCACGACTGTGGGTTGCGGGTGCTCTTCTGCTGCATTGTACCTTTCTACGAGGGCCACAAGCTCATCCGCATTGTGGGGGTCACTCCGACTGACCCAACGGCGTAAGGCAGAGGGAAGTTTCCTCAAGAACTGGTCCATGACCAACCGTTCCACGATGTGGCTGGCTGAGTTGATCTCGGGTTGTAGCCACTTCCGGGCGAGGTGGATGAGGTCATACATCTGGCTTCGGGTGGCTTTATCCATCGTGAAGGACCATGCGTGAAACCTTTGGGCGCGAACAGCCGTGGTTACGCCGAGGCGGGCGAGGATCTCGAACTTCAATTTTGCATAGACGTTAGCTTTGGCTGGCTCTAGATCAAAGTAAGCCTTCTGGGGTTCGCCGCTTAGGAAGGGTGCGATTAGACCAGCCCACTCAGCTTCTGGCCATCCCTCTCTCTGTGCCGTGCGTTCAAACGTGAGAAGATAGGCTTCCACATCATCCGAGGGTCCCATCTTCTGAAGGTAGTGGCTTGCCCTGGTCATTTTCGGAACTGGGGCTGCCACTGCCAGTGGAAGGTTACTGATAGTCCCCCTCAGGATCTCGAGTTCCTGCTGTAAGCCCTGAGCGAACCGCAGTTGCTCCTCTCTCAGCAAGCGGTTTGTCTCTTGCTGGTTTGCATTCGCGTTTTGCAGGGCTTCATTCGTCTGTTGCTGGTTTGCATTCGTCTGTTGCTGGTTTGCATTCGCCTGTTGCTGGTTGGCATTAATCTCTTGCTGGGCTATTAGCAGCTGTTGCTGGGCTGCATTCGTCTGCTGCTGGTTTGCATTAGTTTCTTGCTGGGCTATTAACAGCTGTTGCTGGGTTTCATTCGTGTCTTTCTGGGCAGCGACATTGCGTACCAGTGCACCCACCACGTCTTCCATCTTGTTTGCAGAGGATGAAAAAAACTTTTTTTTTTTTTTTCAAAGTTCTTCAACCCGCAGACCCCCTAGTGCTCTGCCCGCATTCTCCACCATATGTGACAAACGGCTTACTCCGGGGCTCCGTCGTTTGTCCGGGACTGTTTAGAACACGGTCTTTTAGGGTAGGTTAAATGATGAGGCGTCACGTACTGTTCCTTTAAACAGGCTATGCCTGGTTTATTCAGTCCCAGGCACTGAGACTGCCACAGTGCATACAACAGAAAACAGATCAAAACAAAAGCTGCTCACCTGAGCAATAACTTAACTTAGATATCCCTGACTCAGGGTTGGAAGTGGCTTTTCCACTTCCAACATCAAAACACGGTACTTTTGCAGTCTTACACAAATGAACAGAAAGATTGAACCTGTTTGGGGAAGAGGCTTCTCCCCTCTGTAGTTCAGCAGCCTTCCAGCCTCCTGGCTCTTGTGGGGAGACCAGAGCAAACAGGAAATCAGTCTTTCATACCTGATTCCTAATTAGCATGACAGGTGACAGAAATCAGGCAGCAGACAAACTCTGGTCTGGATCTCTCATCCCTCAGTTCCAGCGCTTGCCAAACTGTGGGATGGAGTGTATGTATTATAAGGCTGCACTCCCAGGCCAAACAGGATAGAAACTGTCTAGTATCCTGGGAGCCCTATATACGGAATTTATTACCATCCCCTGGTTTCTGTCACACCGTATATATCACAGAGTATATCACCGAGTACATCAGCGTGTATATCACCAGGGACATCACTGCGCATATCACATAGTACATCACCAGGGACATCACTGCGCATATCACAGAGTACATCACCAGGGACATCACTGCGCATATCACAGAGTACATCACCAGGGACATCACTGCGCATATCACAGAGTACATCACCAGGGACATCACTGCGCATATCACAGAGTACATCACCAGGGACATCACTGCGCATATCACAGAGTACATCACCAGGGACATCACTGCGCATATCACAGAGTACATCACCAGGGACATCACTGCGCATATCACAGAGTACATCACCAGGGACATCACCGCGCACATCACAGAGTACATCACCAGGGACATCACTGCGCATATCACAGAGTACATCACCAGGGACATCACTGCGCATATCACAGAGTACATCACCAGGGACATCACTGCGCATATCACAGAGTACATCACCAGGGACATCACTGCGCATATCACAGAGTACATCACCAGGGACATCACTGCGCATATCACAGAGTACATCACCAGGGACATCACTGCGCATATCACAGAGTACATCACCAGGGACATCACCGCGCATATCACAGAGTACATCACCAGGGACATCACTGCGCATATCACAGAGTACATCACCAGGGACATCACTGCGCATATCACAGAGTACATCACCAGGGACATCACTGCGCATATCACAGAGTACATCACCAGGGACATCACCGCGCACATCACAGAGTACATCACCAGGGACATCACTGCGCATATCACAGAGTACATCACCAGGGACATCACCGCGTACATCACAGAGTACATCACCAGGGACATCACCGCGCATATCACAGAGTACATCACCAGGGACATCACTGCGCATATCACAGAGTACATCACCAGGGACATCACTGCGCATATCACAGAGTACATCACCAGGGACATCACTGCGCATATCACAGAGTACATCACCAGGGACATCACTGCGCATATCACAGAGTACATCACCAGGGACATCACTGCGCATATCACAGAGTACATCACCAGGGACATCACCGCGCATATCACAGAGTACATCACCGCGCACATCACCGCGCATATCGCAGAGTACATCACCAGGGACATCACCGCGCATATCACAGAGTACATCACCAGGGACATCACTGCGCATATCACAGAGTACATCACCAGGGACATCACCGCGCATATCACAGAGTACATCACCAGGGACATCACTGCGCATATCACAGAGTACATCACCAGGGACATCACTGCGCATATCACAGAGTACATCACCAGGGACATCACTGCGCATATCACAGAGTACATCACCAGGGACATCACTGCGCATATCACAGAGTACATCACCAGGGACATCACTGCGCATATCACAGAGTACATCACCAGGGACATCACTGCGCATATCACAGAGTACATCACCAGGGACATCACTGCGCATATCACAGAGTACATCACCAGGGACATCACTGCGCATATCACAGAGTACATCACCAGGGACATCACTGCGCATATCACAGAGTACATCACCAGGGACATCACTGCGCATATCACAGAGTACATCACCAGGGACATCACCGCGCATATCACAGAGTACATCACCAGGGACATCACTGCGCATATCACAGAGTACATCACCAGGGACATCACTGCGCATATCGCAGAGTACATCACCAGGGACATCACCGCGCATATCACAGAGTACATCACCAGGGACATCACCGCGCATATCACAGAGTACATCACCAGGGACATCACCGCGCATATCGCAGAGTACATCACCAGGGACATCACTGCGCATATCACAGAGTACATCACCAGGGACATCACTGCGCATATCACAGAGTACATCACCAGGGACATCACCGCGCATATCACAGAGTACATCACCAGGGACATCACCGCGCATATCACAGAGTACATCACCAGGGACATCACTGCGCATATCACAGAGTACATCACCAGGGACATCACTGCGCATATCACAGAGTACATCACCAGGGACATCACCGCGCATATCACAGAGTACATCACCAGGGACATCACCGCGCATATCACAGAGTACATCACCAGGGACATCACTGCGCATATCACAGAGTACATCACCAGGGACATCACTGCGCATATCACAGAGTACATCACCAGGGACATCACTGCGCATATCACAGAGTACATCACCAGGGACATCACTGCGCATATCACAGAGTACATCACCAGGGACATCACCGCGCATATCGCAGAGTACATCACCAGGGACATCACCGCGCATATCACAGAGTACATCACCAGGGACATCACTGCGCATATCACAGAGTACATCACCAGGGACATCACTGCGCATATCACAGAGTACATCACCAGGGACATCACTGCGCATATCACAGAGTACATCACCAGGGACATCACTGCGCATATCACAGAGTACATCACCAGGGACATCACTGCGCATATCACAGAGTACATCACCAGGGACATCACCGCGCATATCACAGAGTACATCACCAGGGACATCACCGCGCATATCACAGAGTACATCACCAGGGACATCACCGCGCATATCACAGAGTACATCACCAGGGACATCACTGCGCATATCACAGAGTACATCACCAGGGACATCACCGCGCATATCACAGAGTACATCACCAGGGACATCACTGCGCATATCACAGAGTACATCACCAGGGACATCACCGCGCATATCACAGAGTACATCACCAGGGACATCACTGCGCATATCACAGAGTACATCACCAGGGACATCACCGCGCATATCACAGAGTACATCACCAGGGACATCACTGCGCATATCACAGAGTACATCACCAGGGACATCACCGCGCATATCACAGAGTACATCACCAGGGACATCACTGCGCATATCACAGAGTACATCACCAGGGACATCACTGCGCATATCACAGAGTACATCACCAGGGACATCACCGCGCACATCACAGAGTACATCACCAGGGACATCACTGCGCATATCACAGAGTACATCACCAGGGACATCACTGCGCATATCACAGAGTACATCACCAGGGACATCACTGCGCATATCACAGAGTACATCACCAGGGACATCACCGCGCATATCACAGAGTACATCACCAGGGACATCACCGCGCACATCACAGAGTACATCACCAGGGACATCACTGCGCATATCACAGAGTACATCACCAGGGACATCACTGCGCATATCACAGAGTACATCACCAGGGACATCACTGCGCATATCACAGAGTACATCACCAGGGACATCACCGCGCATATCGCAGAGTACATCACCAGGGACATCACCGCGCACATCACAGAGTACATCACCAGGGACATCACTGCGCATATCACAGAGTACATCACCAGGGACATCACTGCGCATATCACAGAGTACATCACCAGGGACATCACTGCGCATATCACAGAGTACATCACCAGGGACATCACTGCGCATATCACAGAGTACATCACCAGGGACATCGCCGCGCATATCACAGAGTACATCACCAGGGACATCACTGCGCATATCACAGAGTACATCACCAGGGACATCACTGCGCATATCACAGAGTACATCACCAGGGACATCACTGCGCATATCACAGAGTACATCACCAGGGACATCACTGCGCATATCACAGAGTACATACCCAGGGACATCACCGCGCACATCACAGAGTACATCACCAGGGACATCACTGCGCATATCACAGAGTACATCACCAGGGACATCGCCGTGCAGTATCTTGGATGTGAGAGCGGCCACGCGTGGCAGTATCCTGGATGTGAGAGCGGCCACGCGTGGCAGTATCCTGGATGTGAGAGAGGCCACGCGTGGCAGTATCCTGGATGTGAGGGAGAGCGGCCACACGTGGCAGTATCCTGGATGTGAGGGAGAGCACCCATGCATGACAGTATCCTGGATGTGAGGGAGAGCGGCCACGCGTGGCAGTGTCCTGGGTGTAAGTGAGAGCGTCCACACGTGGCAGTATCCTGGATGTGAGGGAGAGTGGCCACGGGTGGCAGTGTCCTGGGTGTGAGAGCGTCCACACGTGGCAGTATCCTGGGTGTGAGTGAGCGGCCACACGTGGCAGAATCCTGGGTGTGAGTGAGCGGCCACGCGTGGCAGTATCCTGGATGTGAATGAGAGCGGCCACGCGTGGCAGTATGACTGATACTACTATTATTATCTGTTTGCATTACGGGATCCAATGAGCCCTCATCACGCGGTGATGTCAGAGCCCCCTCTGTCCATCTCACACACTGACCGCTGCGCTGTGATGTCAGAGACCCTCTGTCCGTCTCACACACTGACCGCTGCACTGTGATGTCAGAGACCCCTCTGTCCGTCTCACACACTGACCGCTGCGCTGTGATGTCAGAGACCCCTCTGTCCGTCTCACACACTGACCACTGCACTGTGATGTCAGAGACCCTCTGTCCATCTCACACACTGACCGCTGCGCTGTGATGTCAGAGACCCTCTGTCCGTCTCACACACTGACCGCTGCACTGTGATGTCAGAGACCCCTCTGTCCGTCTCACACACTGACCGCTGCACTGTGATGTCAGAGACCCCTCTGTCCGTCTCACACACTGACCGCTGCACTGTGATGTCAGAGCCCCCTCTGTCCGTCTCACACACTGACCGCTGCACTGTGATGTCAGAGACCCCTCTGTCCGTCTCACACACTGACCGCTGCACTGTGATGTCAGAGACCCTCTGTCCGTCTCACACACTGACCGCTGCACTGTGATGTCAGAGACCCCTCTGTCCGTCTCACACACTGACCGCTGCACTGTGATGTCAGAGACCCTCTGTCCGTCTCACACACTGACCGCTGCACTGTGATGTCAGAGACCCTCTGTCCGTCTCACACACTGACCGCTGCACTGTGATGTCAGAGACCCCTCTGTCCGTCTCACACACTGACCGCTGCACTGTGATGTCAGAGACCCCTCTGTCCGTCTCACACACTGACCGCTGCACTGTGATGTCAGAGACCCTCTGTCTGTCTCACACATTGACCGCTGCACTGTGATGTCAGAGACCCTCTGTCTGTCTCACACATTGACCGCTGCACTGTGATGTCAGAGCCCCCTCTGTCCGTCTCACACACTGACCGCTGCGCTGTGATGTCAGCGCCCCCTCAGTCCGTCTCACACACTGACCGCTGCGCTGTGATGTCAGCGCCCCCTCAGTCCGTCTCACACACTGACCGCTGCGCGGTGATGTCAGAGCCCCTTTGTCCGTCTCACACACTGACCGCTGCACTGTGATGTCAGTGCCCCATCAGTCCGTCTCACATTGACCGCTGCGCTGTGATGTCAGCGCCCCCTCAGTCCGTCTCACACACTGACCGCTGCGCTGTGATGTCAGCGTCCCCTCAGTCCGTCTCACACACTGACCGCTGCGCGGTGATGTCAGCGCCCCCTCAGTCCGTCTCACACACTGACCGCTGCGCGGTGATGTCAGAGCCCCCTTTGTCCGTCTCACACACTGACCGCTGCGCTCTCCCATGACAGCTTCTCTCTTGCATCTACATTTCCATCTTCCAGGATTAGTTTGGGGGACCCCCGTTACTCATAGTGAGAAGGGGGATCCCCCCCCCCTCTAAATCTCCCCTCCTCCGGTGCTGAGCCCATATGAGAAAAGATGACATCAAGTTTCCACCTACACTCTATAAAAACAGAGATGCTGCAGCTTCATGTCCCTCTTCCCCCTCCCTGCACTCGTAGCGAGGTCTCTGCGAATAGGCAGAGGTGTTAAGCACTTTGCTGCTGACACAACCCCCCCACACACAGCACACCCCCTCCACCCCACCGCCTACGCTTCTCAGCTCTGGTACATTTGGGGCCTGACCCATCCGAATCTCCTAAAATCAGCGCTGAGGACGCACGTCCCGGAGCTTCTCCCGGCCCTCGCTATGAAATATTTACAGTGCGTTAGTGGCCTTCCGTGTCCTTCTCTGAGGGCGCTCATGAATATTTGAAACGGGTGCAGAGCCAGATGAACACATTGGCGTGTGCGACACACACGTGGCATTTTAACATGTCCTTCTCCGTGTCGTGTAAGCGCCTCTCTACTCCTGGCTGTCTAACAAAGGTTCTCTCTTATTCCTGCAGTGTGGACCCAAATCCGCCGCCCCGCAGAGCTCACAATCTAATATGAGACGGAGAGGGATAAAGGGATTAGCCCAAGGTCCCAAGAAGCTGAGATTTGAACCAAGATGGCGCCTTTCTCCCTGTCTTTCTCCTCTCCGCTCATCCTCCTGCATGATACCGTCTCTCTTTTCCAGGGGTGGCCAACTCCAGTCCTCAAGGGCCACCAACAGGTCAGGTTTTAAGGATATCCCTGCTTCAGCACAGGTGGCTCAGTCAGTGGTCTTCATTCTGCAGAATGTACCAATGTCCCTCTCCCAGTACTAGATCTCTCGTCCCCTCTGGGAATCCAAATGTCCACCGTCCCACCTGCTGCCCAGTGAAAGAAGGTGTATCTCCACACTTCCCCCTACTATGACCAACTTTGAAAGTGATGCCATTTAACCCTTTGAGTCCAGCGGCTCTTCTCCAATCATGTGATTACTGCTCCTCTGATGACGGAAGTAAGGGGAGGAGTCATTCCCCTCCCGTCGGCCGTCAGAACAGATCACATCCTGCGTGGACACTACTGTATATCCCCTAAGGAAACAAGCATTAGAGTGTCAAGAACCCAGGTCCTTCCTGGGGAACCCAGAGTGCCAGAACCCAGCTCCTTCCTGGGGAACCCATAGTGCCAGAACCCAGCCCCTTCCTGGGGAACCCAGAGTGCCAGAACCCAGCTCTTTCCTGAGGAACCCAGAGTGCCAGAACCCAGCTCTTTCCTGGGGAACCCAGAGTGCCAGAACCCAGCTCCTTCCTGGGAACCCATAGTGCCAGAACCCAGCCCCTTCCTGGGGAACCCAGAGTGCCAGAACCCAGCTCCTTCCTGGGGAACCCAGAGTGCCAGAACCCAGCCCCTTCCTGGGGAACCCAGTGCCAGAACCCAGCTCTTTCCTGAGGAACCCAGAGTGCCAGAACCCAGCTCTTTCCTGGGGAACCCAGAGTGCCAGAACCCAGCTCCTTCCTGGGAACCCATAGTGCCAGAACCCAGCCCCTTCCTGAGGAACCCAGAGTGCCAGAACCCAGCTCCTTCCTGGGGCACTCAGGGTGCCAGAACCCAGCAAGGGGAGAGTGAGGGGGGAGTAAGGGGGTAGATGACTTTTGCTGCAGCCATAAGCTTGGGAAGTATATATTTTCTTGCACATACAGTGCTTCTAAATGTTAACCCCTTAGGCACCACATACCTGTAACGCAGTCCCTGCTGGAAGGGTTACCGTGACAGGGCGGCAAACATGTTTTGGCCAAAAGATTGAAATAAGCCAGGTGGCATGTCCAAAAACACTGGACACAATGGTGAAAGGTGCGACACACGAGAATCGTTGGTGAGGAAGAATGTTATTTATAAATGACCTGACTGTTACGTCATTTTTTTCAAATTTCACTCCAAATATTCACCAATTTGCACCAATTTATCTTCTGTTTCGTAACAAATCTGGGGAGGGGTCTTGGGAGGGAGTGAGAGTGAGTGGGAATGGGAGTGAGAGTGAGTGGGAATGGGAGTGGGATGGAGTACCCTTTCGTGGATTGTTTTTAGGAAATAGAATATGAATTGGTGCAAATTGATGCCTGCGTGGAGTGAAATTTATAACAAATGACGTAATGGTCAGATCGTTTATAAATAACTGACCAGCAGCCATACTGTACATGGCGAGCAATACTGATCTTAATGCAGCTCCCACAAATTCCAAGAACGTTGCACCCCTCCTCATCCTCTTATCCTCTCACCCTCCCATCCCTTCATCCTCTCACCCCCCCCTCGTCCTCTCACCCCCTCCCCTCATTCTCTCACCTCCTCCCTTCATCCTCTCTCACTCCCCCTCCCTTCATCCTCTCATCCACCCCCACTCCCTTCATCCTCTCTCACCCCCCCTCCATCCTCTCTCACCCATCCTCCCTCCCTTCATCCTCTCACCCCCCCCCCGCACTCCCTTCATCCTCTCTCACCGCCTCCCTTCATCTTCTCACCCACCCTCCCTTCAATCTCTCACCCCCCCTCCCTTCATCTCTCACCCCCTCCCCCTTCATCCTCTCACCCACCCCCCTTTCATTATCCCCCCCACAGGACAGCCAGAGAAGACATACACACACATACACATACACCGACCCTGATTCTGCGCTCGACTATTTCCAATCCGAGTTCTTAAAACTCTGCGATATCCATGCTCCACTACGCAAAATAAGGGTACGGGGGGCCCACCTTCCATGGGTTACAACTGACCTTATTTCACTCTACCAGCTCAGGGATACCTTGTGGAAAAGCTACAAAGTAACTGGCACTACCAAGGATCTCAATCACTACAGATGCCTGCGGAACATGTGCACAAGGCAAACAAGGCACGCAAAAGCACAATATTACTCTGACAATCTCCACCAAAATACATCAAACCCAGCTAACTTCTGGAAGGTTATCAACAATATATTCCAGCCTCCTAACCATAATCAACCAAGTAATATCACTAAGGGGGATATTACTCTGACAAAGCCCACTGACATTGCAAATGCATTCAATGTGGGGCATTTGTGGGGTGTGCCACTAACTTATTAGCGAAACGCAGCCCAAACCACAAATCCGAATCTCATCCTGGGAGTACCCACATAGACCCACCCCCTCCCAACACTGCCCACAATTTTCAATTTGGCCCAGTATCTGAAGAGGAGATTACACAAGCACTCCTCAAACTAAAACTAAGCAGCCAATGCGGACCTGACTTACTACAATCTAGGTTCCTACGACTTGGTGCCCCAGCCATTGCCAAACCAATTGCTTCCATAGTCAACTCTATCTTGTCTTCAGCCCATATCCCTAAGACCTGGAAAACTGCCAGAGTTGTCCCAATCTTCAAAAGTGGGGACAAAAACACTGTCTCAAACTACAGGCCAATCTCACTTCTCCCAATTCTATCCAAAGTCATGGAAAAATGTGTCCACTCCCAATTAAGCGATTACTATACCAAGACAAATTTCCCTAGCCAATTCCAATCTGGCTTTCGCCCCAAACACTCCACCGTAACTACCCTGCTAAAAGTTTGCAATGAAATCCAGTGTGGAATGGAACGGGGTCAACTCACTGGAGCAATATTCCTAGATTTTGCAAAGGCTTTTGATACAGGTGATCATGCTATCCTGCTTAACAAACTCCAGAGCTCTGGAATAGGGAAGCATGCTTTAAACTGGTTTCAGTCCTACCTATCAGGAAGATCCCAACATGTGTCCATCTCAGGCTCTAACTCCAACCCCCTGGATATCACCTGTGGTGTCCCGCAAGGCTCTGTTCTGGGGCCCCTACTCTTCTCGGTGTTCATTAATGATCTTCCCACAGCTTGTAAGGAAGCCTCAATACACATGTATGCAGATGACACAATCCTATATGCACACAGCCATAGCCTCTCTGACCTTCAACACATACTTCAGTCTGACTTTTTGAGACTCGAAAACTGGATTTCCCAAAACAAACTGTTTATAAACACTGACAAGACTGTAACAATGGTATTTGGGACCAAGACTAATTTTTTAAAGCTTCCAGCGACTGAGCTCCTGATTAGAACCAACGCTAACACCACCCTAACCCCTGTCACTAGTTTTAAATACCTGGGCTTATGGTTTGACTCCCACTTAACATTCGGGATGCACATTGATAACCTGACAACCAAGACCTATGCCAAACTAGTGGTACTTTACAGGAACAAATCCT
Organism: Ascaphus truei; assembly: GCF_040206685.1. Classification (NCBI taxonomy): domain Eukaryota; kingdom Metazoa; phylum Chordata; class Amphibia; order Anura; family Ascaphidae; genus Ascaphus; species Ascaphus truei. Next base: position 26,884,215 of record NC_134500.1, read on the forward strand.
CCCTAAGTCTCCTGGTCAGAAAGCGTATCGCACAGCAGATGCTAATGCCAATTATTGACTATGGAGACATAGTATATGGCTCGGCACCTCAAACCCACCTTAGCAAACTTGACACATTCTACAATTCAATTTGTCGTTTTGTTCTCTAATGCAACTATAACACACATCACTGCAAAATGCTCAAAGAACTAGATTGGTCAACACTAGAGTCTAGGCGTAAAGTTCACCTTTTCTGTCTTGCCTTTAAATTCTTTATGGGCAAGCTACCCAGCTATCTGAACAAGCTCCTCACCCCTATCACTTGCAGCACTTATCACCTGAAATCAGACTCCAAAAGACTGTTCATGGTCCCATGGCTCAATAAAGTATCCGGCCGTTCCTCCTTCTCTTACCGTGCACCCCAAAACTGGAACAACCTACCAGAGACTCTCACATCCACCACCAGTTTAAGTTCTTTCAAATCTAAGGCTGTCTCACATTTTAATCTGGTCTGTAACTGTTTCATACGCCCATCATATACATCTTCTCTAACTGTGCATGCAATGTATTGTATATAATGTATACCCTGTTCATTTATGTAACTGTATTTGTAACCATGTATTATTTGTCTTAACTCTGTGCCCAGGACATACTTGAAAACGAGAGGTAACTCTCATTGTATTACTTCCTGGTAAAATATTTTATCTATATATATATTTCTCAAAATCTTGTTTGTGAGTGTCTGGAGACCATTTGCTTGGTCCGTCGGTCCGCCCGCCCTCCCACGGCTCTCATTGGCCGGTGTGTCTGCCCCCCCCCCACGGCTCTCATTGCCCCCCCAGAACACGCTTTCTCCTGCTCTCTCCTCCCACAGGCCGCTCCCTTCCCCGGCTTTCACCGTCCCCACGGCTCTCACCCTCCCATAGGCCACTCCCTCCCCCCAGCGCTCTCCCCCTTCCCCGGCGCTCTCGCCGTTCCCCGGCGCTCTCCCCCTTCCCCGGCGCTCTCCCCCTTCCCCGGCGCTCTCCCTCACACACACACACCGCACCCTTCCCTGGCGCTCTCACCCTCACCCGGCGCTCTCACCCTTCCCCGGCGCTCTCACCCTTCCCCGGCGCTCTCACCCTTCCCCGGTGCTCCTCCCCTTCCCCGGCGCTCCCCCCCCCAACACAGAGCACGGTCTCTGCGGCTCTCCCCTCACATAGGCCGCTCCCCCAGCTCCCCATCCCCGAGAGCGCTCCTCCGGCTGTCTCCACCTCTCCCCGCGAAAGGCACAGCACCTCCTCACCGGAGCGTCTCAGCCTCTCCGCTGAGGAGCCCGAGGTGGAGGAGGAGGGCGGCCGGTACCCGTAGGAAGAGGAGGAGCGCGGCCATGTGCAAGGTGAGTAAATGCAGGGGAATGGGTTATTTAACGTGTCCCTGACTCCCCCCCTGCCCTTTGCCCCCCCTACCCTTCCTCCCTCCCCCTGCCCTTTGCCCCCTGCCCTCCCTCCCTCTGCATTTGCCCCCTGCCCTCCCTCCCCCTGCCCTTTGCCCCCCCTCCCCCTGCCCTTTGCCCCCTGCCCTCCCTGCCCTTTGCCCCCCACCCTTCCTGCCCTTTGCCCTCCCTGCCCTTTGCCTCCCCTCCCTCCCTGCCCTTTGCCCCCCCTCCCTCTCTCCCTGCCCTTTACCCTCTTGCCCTCCCTGCCCTTAGCCCCCCTTGCCCTCTTGCCCCCCTGACCTTTGCCCCCCCCGCCCCTCCCTGACCTTTGCCCCCCCCGCCCCTCCCTGACCTTTGCCCCCCCGCCCCTCCCTGACCTTTGCCCCTCCGGCCCCTCCCTGCCCTTTGCCCCCCGCCCCTCCCTGACCTTTGCCCCCCCCCGCCCCTCCCTGACCTTTGCCCCCCCACCCCTCCCTGACCTTTGCCCCCCCACCCCTCCCTGACCTTTGCCCCCCCCGCCCCTCCCTGACCTTTGCCCCTCCGGCCCCTCCCTGCCCTTTGCCCCCTGCCCCTCCTTGCCCTTTGCCCCCCCCTGCCCCTCTGCCCCCACTGCCCTTCCCTTTGCCCCCCCTACCCTTCCCCCCCCCTGCCCTTCCCTTTGCCCCCCTGCCTTTCCCTTTGCCCCCCCCCCCGCCCCTCCCTGCCCCTTGCCCCTCCGGCCCCTCCCTGCCCTTTGCCCCCTGCCCTTTGCCCCCCCCCGCCCCTCTGCCCCCACTGCCCTTCCCTTTGCCCCCCCTACCCTTCCCTTTGCCCCCCCTTGCCCTTCCCTTTGCCCCCCTGCCATTCCCTTTGCCCCCCCCGCCCCTCCCTGCCCTTTGCCCTTCCGGCCCATCCCTGCCCTTTGCCCCCTGCCCTTTGCCCCCCCCCGCCCCTCTGCCCCCACTGCCCTTCCCTTTGCCCCCCCTGCCCTTCCCTTTGCCCCCTGCCTTTCCCTTTGCCCCCTTCCCTGCCCTTTGCCCCCTCTTCCCTGCCTTTTGCCCCCTCTTCCCTGCCCTTTGCCCCCTCTTCCCTGCCCTTTGCTCCCTCTTCCCTGCCCTTTGCCCCCTCTTCCCAGCCCTTTGCCCCCTCTTCCCTGCCCTTTGCCCCCTCTTCCCTGCCCTTTGCCCCCCTCTTCCCTGCCCTTTGCCCCCTCTTTCCTGCCCTTTGCCCCCCTCTTCCCTGCCCTTTGCCCCCCCTCTTCCCTGCCATTTGCCCCCTCTTTCCTGCCCTTTGCCCCCCTCTTCCCTGCTCTTTGCCCCCCTCTTCCCTGCCCTTTGCCCCCTCTTCACTGCCCTTTGCCCCCCTCTTCCTTGCCCTTTGCCCCCCTCTTCCCTGCCCTCTGCCCCCCCTCTTCCCTGCCCTCTGCCCTCCCTGCCCTTTGCCCTCTCTGCCCTCTGCCCTCTCTGCTTTCTCTGCCCTTTGCCCTCCCTGCCCTTTGCCCTCCCCGCCCCTTCCCCCCTGCCCTTCCACACCCCTTGCCCCCCCTTCCACGCCCCTTGCCCCCCCGCCCTTCCACGCCCCTTGCCCCCCGCCCTTCCACGCCCCTTGCCCCCCCCCGCCCTTCCACGCCCCTTGCCCCCCCGCCCTTCCACGCCCCTTGCCCCCCACCCTTCCACGCCCCTTGCCCCCCGCCCTTCCACGCTCCTTGCTGCCCGCCCTTCCACGCACCTTGCCCCCCTGCCCTTCCATGCCCCTTGCACCCCCCGCCCTTCCACACCCCTTCCACGCCCCTTGCCCCCCCCTGCCCTTCCACGCCCCTTGCCCCCCCCGCCTTTCCACGCCACTTGCCCCCCCACCCTTCCATGCCCCTTGCCCCCCCGCCCTTCCACGCCGCTTGCCCCCCCACCCTTCCATGCCCCTTGCCCCTCCGCCCCCCCGCCCTTCCACGCCGCTTGCCCCCCCACCCTTCCATGCCCCTTGACCCCCCGCCCTTCCACGCCCCTTGCCCCCCCGCCCTTCCACGCCCCTTGCCCCCCCGCCCTTCCATGTCCCTTGCCCCTTCCACGCGCCTTGTCCCCCCCTGCCCTTCCACGCCCCTTGCCCCTTCCACGCGCCTTGTCCCCCCCTGCCCTTCCACGCGCCTTGTCCCCCCCTGCCCTTCCACGCCCCTTGCCCCCCGCCCTTCCATATCCCTTGCCTTTCCCACCCTTCCACGCCCCTTGCCCCCCCCACCCTTCCACGCCCCTTGCCCCCCCCCTGCCCTTCCACGCCCTTTGCCCCCCCTGCCCTTCCACGCCCGTTGCCCCCTCCCCGCCCTTCCACGCCCCTTGACCCCCCATGCCCTTCCACGCCCCTTGCCCCCCCGCCCTTCCACGCCCCTTGTCCCCCCCCGCCCTTCCACGCCCCTTGCCCCCCCGCCCTTCCACTCCCCTTCCCCCCCGCCCTTCCACTCCCCTTCCCCCCCGCCCTTCCACTCCCCTCCCCCCGCCCTTCCACGCCCCTTAGCCCCCCCCCGCCCTTCCACGCCCCTTACCCCCCCGCCCTTCCACTCCCCTTCCCCCCCCGCCCTTCCTCTCCCCTTCCCCCCGCCCTTCCACTCCCCTTCCCCTGCCCTTCCACGCCCGGGCAACGCCGGGTATGTCAGCTAGTAAATAAATAAAATAAATAAATCAGTACAAACACACACCAGGACAAACCAGAATAAATACACACAGGACACAGCCTCACTTCTGTCTGCTCCATGCTTTTCCTCTGCTCTTTGTCCCCACCCCCAGGCTCGTGCCACCTCCATTCTGATTGGCTGCTGCTGTGTAATGCAGCCCAGCTCTCCCTCCTCAGAGAAAATACCACGATTCCAGCCGCCGGTCAGGTCACTATGTCCGGAGAGGTAACACCGCACACATACATGTCGTCCGCACACATACATGTCCGGTATTATCTCTCGGACAGAGTAACCAAATACCAGGTTGTCCGGTTCAATACCGGACACCCGGCACCCGTAACTGCCCAGGATATTAGGAATGTAAGTTTCAGCACATTTCTTAGGTCCAATCCCAAGTAGCTGACCAAAAAAACCCCAACCTTTTGTACAGGATGTAACCGTGTTATTGGCTTCCAATTTCCTGGGGTAAAACCAGAGATTTCACTGCTTGTGTTTATCTGGAGTTGCATTTCCCGTGGCCTCTAAATGGGGGGGTGTTTGTCAATCAAGTGTTTCCTTTCCCCTTATTTATCCCCCCCCCCCGTCCTTATCAGAGAGACAATACAGATAAGAGGAGGGGGAGAGAGGGGGCTTTGCCTGTGCAAACTCATGTTGAACACACCGAGACGTCAGACACAAGGGAGCAGCGCGAGGAAATCAGCCCCCTCCCAAGTCTCAGCTCCCCGTGTTCCTATAATAACATTAATAAGGATTTAATCATACTTATGGGGGGAGATTTGGGTAACAAGATGTCTGACCCAGATGTGTCCCCTTAACCCTGTCACTGCCATTAGTACACTTTGCTCCTAGGAGGGACTGACCCCTTAACCCTGTCACTGCCATTAGTTGGCTTTGCCCCTAGGAGGGACTGACCCATTAACCATGTCACTGCCATTAGTACACTTTGCTCCTAGGAGGGACTGACCCCTTAACCCTGTCACCGCCATTAGTACACTTTGCTCCTAGGAGAGACTGACCCCTTAACCCCGTCACTGCCATTAGTACACTTTGCCCCTAGGAGGGACTGACCCCTTAACCCTGTCACTGCCATTAGTTGGCTTTGCCCCTAGGAGGGACTGACCCATTAACCATGTCACTGCCATTAGTACACTTTGCTCCTAGGAGGGACTGACCCCTTAACCCTGTCACTGCCATTAGTTGGCTTTGCCCCTAGGAGGGACTGACCCATTAACCATGTCACTGCCATTAGTACACTTTGCTCCTAGGAGGGACTGACCCCTTAACCCTGTCACCGCCATTAGTACACTTTGCTCCTAGGAGAGACTGACCCCTTAACCCTGTCACTGCCATTAGTACACTTTGCTCCTAGGAGGGACTGACCCCTTAAATGAGATACACATCTATAAATAATATTTATATATTATCTCGGGTAGTTGCAGCTTTTTTTTTGCCTGCAATACGGCTGTACTGACCGTTCTTGACATGTGACCTCTTGAGCAGAAGCGTTACACGAGGGGTCGCCCTAAACATTCGCCACGGCTCTTGAAATGGCATCTTAGACCATTGGCCCTGATGGACAGTCATGCAAGGCTTCCTGGCTCTGTCCACCATTCATGGGTGAAGGTGTCTTTTCAATGACCACGTGACACAATCTTGTAGCCAGCAAGGGTACCTCTGTGCCTGACGTGGGAACGAACACAATACCTTAATAGGAGAAGCAGCTCGTCCCAGAGCAGAGAGGAGAGGCGCTCACTTGTCAAAACACTTCTATTCGTTCTTGCAGAAAGATTTTCCAGGGGAAGTCTCGCTCTGTACATTGCGTTCCTTATAAACAGCATAAGGATAGCAGTGTGTCTAATGCAGAGGAAGAGATCTGCCTCCCATATTATAACGACTTAGGGGTCTATGCACTAAGCAGCAAAAAAATGCATTAGCCAGTTTTGCAATTAGCCATGTTTTTGGCGTGTTAAACTCGCTGTATGCTGTAAGGGGCGAATCCCTGGCGAATGAATGCGCCACCACCATTTGATATAATGGCGAGTAACCGGTGGCGAGACGGCTGCCTGGCGAGAAGCTGCCGAGAAGCTGTCCCCTGCCGAGTTGTGTTTGCAGCAGAGAGAGATCCGCCGCTCTCTCTGCGCAAACATCGGCATATTAAAAATTATTTTATATACAATTTTATTCATAGTGTACATGTGCAGAGGGTCTCCGGAACTGAACCGCATTGGTTTTAGGTCCGGGGACCCCCTGCTTCCCGAGATACAGGCCCCTTTATGAGGTGCCGGTATCCCTCTGCATTCAAAGGTCCCGATCACGTGACCGCGGAATGTAAACAAAGCAGAGGGATACCGGCACCCCATAAAGGGGCCTGTATCTCGGGAAGCAGGGGGTCCCTGGACCTAAAACCAAAGTGGTTCAGCTCCGGAGACCCTCTGCACATCTACAGTATAAATAAAACACACATATCAATAAACACTCATTCCTTACCTTTGCGGCTATCTGCTATGGTAACGAAGCAGCATGAATATATTTTTAATAATACTGTGGTCGTGAGAAAATACATGGCAGTAAGAAGTACCATAAAGGTTCAAAGGTTGCAAAGCAAAAGCGACGAAGGTCAACGCTGGCCTTGAATTTTTCCGGATCTCGCCACCCTGGGCCACAATAGAAAGACAAAGACTATCCGGCCCCAGAGTTCAGTCAGAAGCTAAAGAAACAGCCCAGTCATTTGCAGGTTGCAGCGGCCTATGAAATAAAGTCAGGAAATGTAATGGACTGGAAGTCAAAGAAAAAAAAAATGTGTTTGGGGAATTGACCGATATTTTTTTGTTATTACACGTGTGGACTATGTCACGGACACTTAACTATGCAAATAAGCTATTGTAGTTAAGGTATATTAGGCCTCTAGAATAAGCATTTTGTCAATGTTACAGTGTTATATTGGTTCTCTGTGTTGAAAATGTAGCTAAACTACAAATTAATATACAGGGTTGATGGCCCTTAAGATTACAAGGCTGTAGTATATAAAAAATAAAATAGTGGTAGCTTACAATATAGAAAAAAAAATGCCCTTTTCGGTTGGTAAATATATAATGAAGTTCATATTTGTGTCATGTGAATACTTAATATTGTACTGAGGAGTTAGCTCAAGTGTTCAGGTAGGACGCTCACCCCAGTGAGGTCCATGGCCGCTCACCCCAGTAGGTGTGAGCTGGGGAGGGGGATATGTGACATAGTCCAAAGATGTTAGGCAGCTTTCTGCCCCATTTTAGGTCAGAAAGTGCAGGAATAGTTAAAAATGATCCGTTCCACAGCTTCCCATTAACTCAGACTGCTGGATGGAAAATCCAGACCACAGATTACAATGGCTCTAGTTCTCCCTCACCTGCTCTCTAATCACATGCACAGGTATTTAGAGCAGAGAGGTTTTGCTTTTCACTCTCTCTCCTTAGAGCCTGGAGGCTCTTTTTTCTCTCTCTCTCTCTCTCTCTCTCTTTCTCTCTTTCTCTCTTTCTCTCTCTCTCTCTCTCTCTCTCTCTCTCTCCTCCTCTCTCTCTTTCTCTCTCTCCTCTCTCTCTCCTCTCTCTCCTCCTCTCTCTCTCCCTCTCTTCCTCTCTCTCCCTCTCGTCCTCTCTCCCTCTCTTCCTCTCTCTTCCTCTCTCCCTCTCTTTCTCCCTCTCTTCCTCTCTCTCCCTCTCTCTCCCTCTCTTCCTCTCTTCCTCTCTCTTCCTCTCTCTCTCTCTCTTTCTCTCTTTCTCTCTTTCTCTCTCTCTCTCTCTCTCTCTCTCTCTCCTCCTCTCTCTCTTCTCTCTCTCCTCTCTCTCTCCTCTCTCTCCTCCTCTCTCTCTCCCTCTCTTCCTCTCTTCTCCTCTCGTCCTCTCTCTCCCTCTCTTCCTCTCTCTTCCTCTCTCCCTCTCTTTCTCCCTCTCTTTCTCTCTCTCTCTCTCTCTCTTCTCTTTCTCTCTTTCTCTCTTTCTCTCTCTCTCTCTCTCTCTCTCTCTCTCTCTCCTCCTCTCTCTCTTTCTCTCTCTCCTCTCTCTCTTCCTCTCTCTCCTCCTCTCTCTCTCCCTCTCTTCCTCTCTCTCCCTCTCGTCCTCTCTCCCTCTCTTCCTCTCTCTTCCTCTCTCCCTCTCTTCTCCCTCTCTTCCTCTCTCTCCCTCTCTCTCCCTCTCTTCCTCTCTTCCTCTCTCTTCCTCTCTCTCCCTCTCTTCCTCTCTCTCCCTCTTCCTCTCTCTCCCTTCCTCTCCGTCTCTTCCTCTCTATTCCTCTCTCTCCTCTCTTCCCCTCTCCCTCTCTCTTCCTCTCTCCCTCTCTTCCCCTCTCTTCCTCTCTTCCTCTCTCTCCTCTCTTCCTCTCTCTTCCCTCTCTCTCCCTCTCTTCCTCTCTCTTCTCTCTCTTCCTCTCTCTCCCTCTCTTCCTCTCTCTCCTCTTCCTCTCTCTCCCTTCCTCTCCATCTCTTCCTCTCTCTTCCCCTCTCCCTCTCTCTTCCTCTCTCCTCTCTCTTCTCTCTCTCCCTCTCTTCCCCTCTCTTCCTCTCTCTCCTCTCTTCCTCTCTCTCCCTCCCTCTCTCCCTCTCTCCATCTCTCCCTCCCTCTCTTCCTCTCCCTCTCTTCCTCTCCCTCCCTCTCTCCTCTCCCCCTCTTCCTCTCTCTCCCCCTCTCTGTATCTGGATATCTTATTTACCCTATATATCTTAACTGTCCTATACTACACCGAAATAACTGATACTGCTTTCTTCCAGATCTGACTCAAGCTTCACACTGGAGACATCGGAATCCCCCCTAACCCAGAAGACAGATAGGGAACACCTCCCCTCCAATGTATAACATTGCGGGAATGAGGTACCGGGACATTGAGGGACTGCGGATCAGGTAAGATCCTAGCGGGATTGCTGCTTTAGATATTGTGAAGCGGGGACATCCAGACACTGGTTAAGGGGTTCAGGAAACTAGTCATTCACCTGTGGCTTTTATTTCTAGATCCGACATTTACACACACACACACACACACACACACACACAACAGGACTATATTATATATTTTATTTTAAAGCGGGGTTGGGGGTGGGTTGGGGGCGGGACTAGGGCCGGGGTTTGGGCGTGGACTAGGTGGCGAGTAGATTTTTTGGTTGGGCGAGTAGATTTTTGGGTGATTTGTCGAACACTGTAAATATATATATATTATTTTTTATTTTATTGTAATTTTTTTTTCATGATGAAGCCACTGTACAAAGGAATGCGTGAAGGGTGGGTATGTGGCCATGATGGCTTAACCCTTAATTAACCTTTGCGATTAGTATCCGATAAGGTGATTAAGGGGTTCATTGATATGTGAATGTCATTGCAATGTATTGGCTATGTTTTATTTTGGAACGACCACAAGGATGATGCTGGCGACGGGGCTTCTTATTGATGAGGTCAGTAGAATTTTCTTTATTTTACTATGCTAGTTAATGTGTTTAATAATGGCCAAATAATGTATTATCCCTATCTGGATAATAGTTGTTTGGCACATTATTGTACTGTATGTGTTGGGGTGGGGGGAGGGGGTATTGGCCCCAAAGGTATGTGGTAGGCCTCCCTTGTGGGTAGTGGGTGAGGGTGGTTAGGCCTCACGGGGTGGGGGGATAGTGGGGTAGGGTATGTGGGTGATGGTGGGTTAACCCCTTAATGACTGTAGCTGGTTATTAACTGCTACGGTGATTAAGGGGTTAGGGGACATTACATTGGATGTTTTTATTCTTGTTTCTGTTTTTGCAGAAGCGGATGGGGCATTAGCAGGATGAAGATGAGGATGGCCTTCATCGTGGCAGCCGGACAAGGGTGAGTGCTATATGTATTTAATGTATTTCTTGTTCTTTATGTATTTTAAATGGGCACATTCACTATTATCCATTTGTGGATAACTAGGTATGTTTCAATAAAGTTTTTGTTATTTTTTCCATTGGCCTCCAGTTCCACGCTTTTTGCTGTGCTCTCAGTTTTCCTTTTTCCTGATCTCCGATAAGGGTTAAGATGTATCTTCAAAGGACAATAACGGACGTTAAGTTGCGTTTTCTCCCAGAAACCACATTTGTTAACTATTTACGGCCGTTAGTAATAAGGTAACTCAGGATTGAACGTCATGTTACTTGGGTCATTCTTAAACTTAGCGTTACAGAGAGAGCACAAGGTTTGTATTGGAGTAACACTAACTGCGTGTTACTGGAAGTTATAGGGACTGGATGGGAGTAACATTAAGACATACTTACCGTCATGTTATGGGAGTTATAGGGTCTGGATGGCAGTAACACTAAGACATACTTACCGTCACATTATTGGAAGTTATAGGGTCTGGATGGGAGTAACACTAAGACATACTTCCCGTCACATTATTGGAAGTTATAGGGTATGGATGGGAGTAACATTAAGACATACTTACCGTCACGTTACTGGAAGTTATAGGGTCTGGATGGGAGTAACCATTAAGACATACTTACCGTCACGTTACTGGAAGTTATAGGGTCTGGATGGGAATAACACTAAGACATACTTACCGTCATGTTATTGGGAGTTATAGGGTCTGGAGGGCAGTAACACTAAGACATAATTACCGTCACGTTATTGGGAGTTATAGGGTCTGGATGGCAGTAACACTAAGACATAATTACCGTCATGTTATTGGGAGTTATAGGGTCTGGATGGCAGTAACACTAAGACATACTTACCGTCACGTTACTGGAAGTTATAGGGACTGGATGGGAGTAACACTAAGACATACTTACCGTCACGTTATTGGAAGTTATAGGGACTGGATGGGAGTAACATTAAGACATACTTACCGTCACGTTACTGGAAGTTATAGGGTCTGGATGGGAATAACACTAAGACATACTTACCGTCACGTTACTGGAAGTTATAGGGACTGGATGGGAGTAACATTAAGACATACTTACCGTCACGTTATTGGGAGTTATAGGGACTGGATGGCAGTAACACTAAGACATACTTACCGTCACGTTACTGGAAGTTATAGGGTATGGATGGGAGTAACACTAAGACATACTTACCGTCACGTTACTGGAAGTTATAGGGTCTGGATGGCAGTAACACTAAGACATACTTACCGTCACGTTACTGGAAGTTATAGGGACTGGATGGGAGTAACACTAAGACATACTTACCGTCACGTTACTGGAAGTTATAGGGTCTGGATGGGAGTAACACTAAGACATACTTACCGTCACGTTACTGGAAGTTATAGGGACTGGATGGGAGTAACACTAAGACATACTTACGTCACGTTTTTGGAAGATTACATGATGCTACAATAACGTAACGGTACCTCCATGTTAACGAGATGTATTTCTGCCGCTGTTTTTACATAGAATTATCTTTGAGGATACGCGTTAACCATGCGGAAAATAACGTCCGTTTCTGTTTTGCGTAACATCCCGTTATGAGCCCGGAGCTAACGAAACTTTGTAGAACTGCCCCTCTGCATCTACCAATGTGTTCGTCCGTCATTGGGGAGTCGGTAAGTTAAAGTTAGAGAACCCTGCCCGCTGACTCCAGGTCACAGTGTATCCAGCCCAGAGTTTGTATTGCCATTTGCTGGCCGGATCGCTAGTTTGGTATGACAGAGAACGATCGGAGGAAAACTCGGCCTGGATTTGCATTCCATGAGGACTGAGTGAAGGAAACTGTACGGTGATATGAGGGACTGGAGCGTCACACAACTAAAGATGGTGCCCTGTGTGTCAATGGGAGATTTGGAAGGGGGCGGCTATAGGAGGTGATGCATACATTTCTGTGTCAACGCCACCATTATCGGTGTTGGCCAACGATGCCATATTTAATGATCTCCACTAAATGTGACACTCCAGTCCCGTTTACCAAGGTGTCTCCATCTGTTCACTGTTCCTCAGCGCCTTTGACACGCTGCGGCTAAGGCCGGGTCCATGCTTAGTGCGACCGCGCATGCGACGCGAACAAAAGGCTGTGCCTCAATGAGGACGGCCAAAGAGCATGTGCGGGGGCGATGGCGCGGCCGATTTTTTGCGCGACAAAATAATTTGATTTTGTTGCGCGATGGCTTGGTCACGTCAGCGGTTCTGCAAATAAGGGCGAACCAGCTCCGTGTCGTCATGGCCACGCCTCCACCATGCCTCCCCATCGCGTCTACCCCTCGGCCACAAATCGCCTCTGCTGCAGGCGCGCCCGGCGCCGCACGTTCCGTCGCGCGCGCCTAGCCTGGCCTCGGCCTAACATTTCACAGACAAAGAGTCCGGCTAAGGCTGAGATTATAGTCCGCGCTGGCGCCCGTGCGCATGCCGCCGAGCGAGCCTCTCGCCCCGGCGATGGGCGAACTCCCGTTCCAGCGATTTGGGGAGGCATGGCGGAGGTATGGCGGACGCGTCACCAGGCTGTTTAGCCGCGATTGGCTGAACCTCTCATGCGACGCGGCTGTCGCTCGAAAATAAAAAAAAATTTGCCTCTTCAAAACGCGGTCGCGCCATCGCGCTCCGTCGTGCATGCGCGCACTAGGGGCGGCCTCATAGGGATTCTGCCTGTGGTTCTTGTCGCGCTAGCACCGTCGCACGGACTATAATCTCAGCCTAAGCATGGGGCGGCAGGTAGAATAATAACCCCTTCACTGCCGAGAAGGCGGCGTCGCAACACAGTTTAAAATAGAATGTAGAAGGACACAGAAGAAGGGGAAGGGGTCAATTAGGAGATAAATCCGCTTATTTGTAGGACAGCCACTATCTTTAACAAGGGAGCATTCCTGGAGTCTGACAGGCTGAGATAAAGAGCAGAATACTGAGGTCTGTGTTCCCTTATAAGGGGAAGCAGAAGGCTCTGCTTATCTGCTGGGTCTTAGCTTGCGGTGGAACAATGTCACCAGACATTGTGTGAGTACACTGCCGGCCCTCCTATTCCCGGATCCTTCTATCCATTACCTGCCAGCAATTGCTACGTTATCCCGCCCTGCCAGCGACCAAAGTCACATCAGGACAATGGCGCGCGTAATAAGTAAAATGCAGCGAGTTGATGCGTTTGTTATTTTGTTTCCCCCCCCCCCCCCCCCCCAAACCAGTTGTAAAAACATTTCAGGCTTTCACGGTGAATAAAAGCATGGGATGTTCTTTACAATCTTTAACTAACGTCTTTTGGTGATAAGACTGTTTGTCAGGCCTCAAAATTCGCAGCCTGGCTGTGTCCCCTGGTTGGAAAAGTGACGATGAAACGTCACCAGAAGTAGCTGATATGCTGCTTTCCAGTGTTCCCGGAGCAAAGAGAGATACAAATGACTTATAAGTCAGTTAATTTGTTTAATACATTGTTATTTATTGTGGTGTAGGAGAGAGAGATATGTCACAGATAGGAGAGGAGAGCAGAGGGAGGGTAACCTATGCAGGGCGAGCAAGGGAACTGAGAGAAAGTTGGGGGGGGGCAGGCGGGTGACACCCCAATAAGAAAACCTGTCCTGTGATTGTTTTCCTGGAAGGGAATCACTGTGTGTGCTTCTTATATAATCAGGAAGGACTACTGTAAATATCAATAGCAATAATATAGACATGGTAAATTATCCCACGTGCTCCCGTGCTGGACCACGCGGTTTCACCGCCGCCATGTTCCGCGTCTTGTACCCACCTGTGAGTAGGGTGGCCAGATGGCTTCTCCAAAATTACTGGACACAATGCTGAAAAGTGCGACGCGTTACACACACCTCTCACCTCTCCATGCTGTTTCCTCCTCTCCTAGGCTCTGGACACCTCCACCTGATTGGCCGCTGCTGGGTAATGCAGCCAATCAGGAGGGAGGAAGCTGCCCAGGCCCCTAGCAAAATCCCTGCTCTCTCCCTGCTCTGGAAAATCCTGCGCCGCCCCCTCCCCCCCCCCCAAGACAGTCAGGTCATTATGTCCTGAGAGGTAATACCGGTATACCAGTGGTGGGGGGGAGAGAGAGCCGGGGGGGGGGAGAGAGAGCCGGGGGGGGGAGAGAGCCGGGGGGGGAGAGAGAGCCGGGGGGGGGAGAGAGAGAGCCGGGGGGGGGGGGAGAGAGAGCCGGGGGGGGGGAGAGAGAGCCGGGGGGGGGGGAGAGAGCCGGGGGGGGGGAGAGAGAGCCGGGGGGGGGAGAGAGAGCCGGGGGGGAAGAGAGAGCCGGGGGGGGGAGAAGAGAGAGCCGGGGGGGGAGAGAGAGCCGGGGGGGGAGAAGAGAGAGCCGGGGGGGGGGGGAAGAGAGAGCCAGGGGGGGGGGGGGGGGAAGAGAGAGCCGGGGGGGGGAGAGAGCCGGGGGGAGGGGAGACCGTTCTGCCCTTTTATTGTGAAAAATGAAAATCACAATATTTGATTGAAATAAATTATTTATTTGTCTTTCTTAAAATATTTCCATATCACCACTTGATTATCAATATACTGTTTCTTTTGCCGCAGAGAGACCAGGGAGGGCAGAGCGAGACCAGGGGGGGGGGGGGCAGAGAGAGACGGGGGGGGGGGCAGAGAGAGACCAGGGGGTGGGAGGGCAGAGAGAGATCAGGGAGGGCAGAGAGAGATCAGGGAGGGCAGAGAGAGACCAGGGAGGGCAGAGCGAGACCAGGGGGGGGGGCAGAGAGAGACGGGGGGGGGGGGGGCAGAGAGAGACCAGGGGGTGGGAGGGCAGAGAGAGATCAGGGAGGGCAGAGAGAGATCAGGGAGGGCAGAGAGAGACCAGGAAGGGCAGAGAGAGACCAGGGGGGGGGCAGAGAGACCGGGGGGGGGAGGGCAGCGAGAGACCAGGGGGGGGGAGGGCAGAGAGAGACCAGGGGGGGAGGGCAGAGAGAGACCAGGGGGGGGAGGGCAGAGAGAGACTGGGGGGGAGGGCAGAGAGTGACAAGGGGGAGGGGGAGGGCAGAGAGAGAGACAGGGGGGGAGAGAGAGACTGGGAGGGCAGAGAGTCCCTTTCACACCTCCCCCAGTCCCTCTCACATGTCCCTCTCATCTCCCCCAGTCCCCCTCACATGTCCCTCTCATCTCCCCCAGTCCCTCTCACACCTCCCCCAGTCCCCCTCACATGTCTCTCTCATCTCCCCCAGTCCCCCTCACATGTCCCTCTCATCTCCCCCAGCCCCCCTCACACCTCCCAGCCCCCTCTCACACCTCCCCCAGTCCCTCTCACATCTCCCTCAGTCCTTTTCACATCTCCCCCAGCCACTCTCAAACCTCCCTCATATCTCTCCCTACCCTCCTCCATGGCTCCCTGGCTGCACACAGGCAGGGGGGGGGGGGGGGGAGAGGGGGATGGTATGCAGCGGGTCAGGCAGCTAGATGGCGCACCTCCCCTGCAGTCCTGCTCTGCTCTGAAACATGTGATTCTACTGCCGGTTAATGCACCGGTTCTGCGAACTTGAAAAATTCCCGTAACCGGTTCGCACGAACCGGTGCGAAGCAGCTGAATCCCACCACTGCGGTATACACATACATGTCCAGTATTACCTTGAATATTTTACTGGACAGTGTGTCCAAATACAGGACAGTCCGGTTCAATATTGGACACCTGGCAACCCTACCTGTGAGGTATATAGGTATATCTTTACTTACATAGCGCTCACAAAGAGAGGGGACACGGCCTCACCAGAGAGGGGGGACACGGCCTCACCAGAGAGAGGGGACACGGCCTCACCAGAGAGGGGGGACACGGCCTCACCAGAGAGGGGGGACACGGCCTCACCAGAGAGGGGGGACACGGCCTCACCAGAGAGGGGGGACACGGCCTCACCAGAGAGGGGGGACACGGCCTCACCAGAGAGGGGGGACACGGCCTCACCAGAGAGGGGACACAGCCTCACCAGAGAGGGGGGACACGGCCTCACCAGATTGGGGGACACGGCCTCACCAGAGAGGGGGGACACGGCCTCACCAGAGGGGACACGGCTTCACCAGAGAGGGGGGACATGGCCTCACCAGATTGGGGGACACAGCCTCACCAGAGGGGGGACACAGCCTCACCAGAGGGGGGGACACAGCCTCATCAGAGAGGGAGACACAGCCTCATCAGAGAGGGAGACACGGCCTCACCAGAGAGGGGGGAAACAGCCTCACCAGAGAAAGGGGACACGGCCTCACCAGAGAGGGGGGACATGGCCTCACCAGAGAGGGGGGACACGGCCTCACCAGAGAGGGGGGACACGGCCTCACCTGTTTATCATGTAATGTGTTTTTAAAGAATGTAAAAAGAAAACACCATTTTTTTTTCTTTATAAAGAACATACAATGTCGGGGTGCATCTGCCTTTGAAGGTTTATCAGTGAACACATGGATGATATACCTTTAGAGTGTAAGCTCTCTGGATCAGGGCCCTCATTACCTCCTGCTCCCCACTGTGGGATATGCGGGCGCTTTATGATCACATCTTGCAGCAAAGTTAGATTGCTAGCTCTTTGTGCGAGCACCGTACAAGCCATGCTCAGAGAGTCTGTGTGCCACTGACACATCAAAAAACCAGCGTGTGCCCCCTCCCTGTCCCCCCTCCTCGTCTCAATCCCCCCCCCCCCCCCCCCTCTCCCTGAGCTGCTGTGAGTGCAGTCTCTGGGCTGCATGCGTGGCTGCTCCTGTCACTGCCTATAAGTGTTAGAAAGCAGACTGCGCACTAAGAGCCGTCTCACCCTGTGCTACAGCCTATATATATATATATATATATATATATATATATATATATATACATATACATACATACATACATACATACTGTACATACATACATACATACATACATACATATATATACATATACACATACATACATACATACATACATATATACATATACATATATATATATATATATATATATATATATATACATATACATATACATATACACATACATACATACATATATACATATACCTATACATACATTCATATATACATATACATATACACATACATACATATACACATATATAGTGGATAAGTGAGAACAAGGCACTCCGTCAGGTAGATATTGGTGGGTGCAAATCCTATATAAATCAAAATAAGCTATACGATACCGTTTGACCGAATATCAGAGGCAGCACTCCAGAAAGTAGTCAAAAAAATTGTATTTAGTGTGACATATAAACCAACGTTTCGGTCCTCCACACGGGACCTTTCTCAAGGTGATGATATATTATACACATATATATATATATATATATACACACACACATACACTGCTCAGTGCTGAGCTGTTCACTATATATAGGGAAAGCTACTGGATTTAAATATTAGATACATTGTCCTCTGTGGGTCTCAGTGAGTGTTTGGACCCAGCGCTCTGGATTACATAGATACATATTATATAGACACATATTATATAGATACATATTATATAGATACATATTAGATACATTGTCCCCTCTGTGGGTCTCAGCGAGGGTTTGGACCCAGCGCTCTGGAATACATAGATACATATTATATAGATACATATTATATAGAAACATATTAGATACATTGTCCCGTGTGGGTCTGTAACGGGTGCTCACCACAAACTGGACAGAACCACGAGGCTGAAGTGGGGATGTTAGTATACACCGACCTACAACCGCGAGACTGAGTCCGGAGTGCAGAGTGATACTTGTGTTGCCGGGTCAGGGTAGGAGAAGTTAGAATAATCGTGATACTCGCCATGGTCAAGGGTTGGAGAAGTAGAATATTTGTGGTGCGTAGCCGGGGTCCAGGAGTAGAGATGATGGAAGTCCAGATGCAAGCCGAGTTCAAGGATGAGAGAAGACGGAGGTCCAGATACAAGCCGAGGTCAAAAGGTACTACGAGAACAAGACAGGTAGAAGAATGCACTAGGCAACAAAACAAGGCAACAGGATGCTTGGGGTAAGCCCTATGTCACAAAACGAATATTATGCTCAGCCGATTTGGATCAGGGATCGGTGAGCATATAAAGGGCTGTAAGCCAATCAGCAGGGTTGCACAAGGCTGCAACAGATGAGCGTAATCCGCCCACTCGGTCGTCATCAGCCCACTCGGTCGGATATATACATATAATGGGGTTTATATATGGTTTACCAGTCACAATCAGTGGCTTTATTGTGAAATGCTTGTTTTATTTATATGTCATGTGTTTTATTTAGTACCTGTTTTTTTGGGGTTGTCCATTCATTACCATAGTGGCAAACCTTGGCCATATTATATGGGCATGGTGTACCACTGTGCCAATCAATTAGTTTATTGGCATTTTTTTTTAAATGATGAAATGTAATGTATTTTATTCGCTGCTTGTTTTTTTATTGATTGATTGCCCATTCATTGTTATACTGGCAAACCATGGCCATATTGTGACCATGGTTTCATACTATGCCAATCAATGGGTAGCAGTGGTGGGGGTAGTTTCCTAAGGGTTGGTGGTTAGGCCTCCCGAGTGGGTAGCGGGAGAGTGGGGTTAACCCCATAATTACTATAGCGATTCCTAACCGCTACGGTGATTAAGGGGTTAGAGGCCATTAGTTTGTTTTTTATTGTAATATTGCTGCAAACGGAGGACAAGGACGCGGAGGATGGTGATGAGGACAGCCTTCATCCTGGCAGGGGTAAGTAGAACTTTAATTTACTTTATGCTGGCTGGATAATGTTTTATTTTTAATGGAAAAATGTTGCCCATTACTGTAATGTATGTGTTGGGGGGGTTGTTGGGGGTAGAGAGTGTGGGTAATAGGGTGCCCATTCATTGCCATTGGGGTTATCTTTTCTCCCATTTAGGGCATAGGTAACCACACTGGCAATCAATGGGTGTATTGGCTAGTATTGGGTTTTAAGGTTTATTGTGAGTAGTGGGAGTAGGTGAAGGTGGTATTTGGCCCGTGGTGGGTGTTTATACCTACTGGGTAGGTAGCGGGAGGGGTAAACCCCTTCATTAAGGTACTGAAGGGGTTAACTCCTCCCGCAACCCTCCCACAAGGCCAAAACACCCACCAGGGGCCAAATACCACCTTCACCCACCCCCTGTGCCCACAATAAACCGGGCACTGGTAGTTAACCCCTTCATTACTGTAGTGGTTAGCCACTAAGGTAATGAAGCTGCCTGTACATTTATTTTTATTACATAGGATTGAAGCCGGGGGTCTCCGGAGCTGGTATTAATGCGGGGGTCTCCGGAGCTGGTATTAATGCGGGGGTCTGCCGGAGCTGGTATTAATGCGGGAGTCTCCGGAGCTGGTATTAATGCATATCAGCTCCGGAGACTCCCGGCTTCAATCCAATGCAATAAAAATACATTTTTTCCTTCTAAGTCCTCCCGTAAATCCCTTGGGGTGGCGAGCTGAGATCTGTGATAAGCTCGCTAGTTCAGAGCCTCGTTGATCTCATCCCTACTTGATCCGCGTGATTTTATTTTAAAAAAACGCGAGTTGGAGCTGTTTTTGAGCTGCCGCTCTGTGTGTTTGAGCCGCAGCGCTACCGCTCGGGGAGATGCACTTCCCCAACGAGTCTGGCAGGTCATCTGAGCTTTCTGAATAGCAACCTTGCCAAATCGTTCGGGAACTGCTCAAAATCCTTGATGAGTTAGTTATCGAAGTTTATAGACTAGTCCACATTGTCCCCTGTGGGTCTCAGCGAGGGTTTGGACCGAGCGTTCTGGATTATATAGATACATTGTCTCCTGTGGGTCTCAGCGAGGGTTTGGACCCAGCGTTCTCGATTATATAGATACATATTAGATACATTGTCTCCTGTGGGTCTCAGCGAGGGTTTGGACCCAGCGTTCTGGATTATATAGATACATATTAGATACATTGTCTCCTGTGGGTCTCAGCGAGGGTTTGGACCCAGCGTTCTGGATTATATAGATACATATTAGATACATTGTCTCCTGTGGGTCTCAGCGAGGGTTTGGACCCAGCGTTCTGGATTATATAGATACATATTAGATACATTGTCTCCTGTGGGTCTCAGCGAGGGTTTGGACCCAGCGTTCTGGATTATATAGATACATATTAGATACATTGTCTCCTGTGGGTCTCAGCGAGGGTTTGGACCCAGCGTTCTGGATTATATAGATACATATTAGATACATTGTCTCCTGTGGGTCTCAGCGAGGGTTTGGACCCATCGTTCTCGATTATATAGATACATATTAGATACATTGTTCCCTGTGGGTCTCAGCGAGGGTTTGGACCCAGCGTTCTGGATTATATAGATACATATTAGATACATTGTTCCCTGTGGGTCTCAGCGAGGGTTTGGACCCAGCGCTCTGGATTACATAGATACATATTATATACATTGTTCCCTGTGGGGGTGTAGAAAGGCGCAGACAGACATAATTTAAGGTGAGATTTCCCTGCGTCAATTTGACACCATAAATGTGCCCAGGCCATTAACATTGTGGTTATAATCACCCTGCAGCCCAGGATTAACCCTTCCATTCCCGTGGTGCCGGCTGTGTGGCTGCGTTAACCCCTTACAAGCAACACATTGCTCTCTCCATAATAATATAGGGATCTCTGCTGCTTTCCCCAGGGAAGTGAGAAGGTATTATTCTTTCCATCCAGATATTCCTTTCCCACGATATAACGATCCTCACGACCTATAACCCCACAACATGGGAACGCCAATTCCTGCTCCCTGAATTGATACTATTCAAGGATATAGACACGGCTCCCTGTCACAGGCGGGCCCTCCGAGACATGTCTCTCTATCATAGGCGGGCCCTTAGACACACGGCTCTATGTCACAGGCGGGCCCTCAGAGACACAGCTCTCTGTCACAGGCGGGCCCTCAGAGACACAGCTCTCTGTCACAGGCGGGCCCTCAGAGACACGGCTCTCTGTCACAGGCGGGCCCTCAGAGACACAGCTCTCTGTCACAGGTGGGACCCAAAGACACGGCTCTCTGTCACAGGTGGGACCCAAAGACACGGCTCTCTGTCACAGGTGGGACCCAAAGACACGGCTCTCTGTCACAGGCGGGCCCTCAGAGACACGGCTCTCTGTTACAGGCGGGCCCTCAGAGACACGGCTCTCTGTCACAGGCGGGCCCTCAGAGACACGGCTCTCTGTCACAGGCGGGCCCTCAGAGGCACGGCCACTGCTGTTTTATCTGGCGCTGTGTGTACAGAGCAGAGTTCTGGTGACACACAGTGTCACAGCGTGTGACACAATCAGACTGCAGCCTGCCGTTCCACAGACAGGCGCGAACGAGTTAAAATGATATTTAAAAAGCGTAACTTGTCTACAAAAGCCGCTTACACGGCGCTGCCGCCTTGCAAGAACACGTAACTCCTGCTGTAACTTTCACCAGCGATGTTACAGTACAGTAAGATAACACATGTGGGAAAGGAGGATTGCAAATCACTGGGAACTTTTTCTGTTTGGATGGAAATAAAACCTGATTTTAGAAAGGGAATTTAGTCTCCCAGACTATATAAGGGATATATATATATTCACACACACATATATATATATATATATATATATATATATATATATATATATATATATATATATATATATATATATAGCAGCCTCAGGATTCCATGGAAACTGAACCTCCGGGGACTTTGTTTCCTTTTTTAAACACTTATGACCTCAAGCTGCCCCCTATTCTGGCAGAAGAGGATATAGGAGAAATAAACAGAGAGTTTGTAATTAGAACAACATGGGGGGAACGGACAGAGGGAGGGGGGGGGTCTCATCACAGAGCCCTGCGTGGGACGGGGGGGGGTCTCATCACAGAGCCCTGCGTGGGACGGGGGGGGTCTCATCACAGAGCCCTGCGTGGGACGGGGACGGGGGGTCTCATCACAGAGCCCTGCGTGGGACGGGGGGGGGGGTCTCATCACAGAGCCCTGCGTGGGACGGGGGGGGGGTCCTCATCACAGAGCCCAGCGTGGGACAGGGGGGGGGGCTAATCACAGAGCCCAGCGTGAGATGGGGGGGGGGGCTAATCACAGAGCCCAGCGTGGGACGAGGGCTAATCACAGAGCCCTGCTTGGGACCGGGGGGGGGGGGGTCTCATCACAGAGCCCAGCGTGGGACAGGGGGGGTCTAATCACAGAGCCCTGCATGGGAAGGAGGGGAGGGCGGGTCTCATCACGGAGCCCTGCGTGGGATGGAGGGGGGGGTCTCATCACAGAGCCCTGCGTGGGACGGAGGGGAGGGGGGGTCTCATCACAGAGCCCTGCGTGGGACGGAGGGGAGGGGGGGTCTTATTACAGAGCCCTGCGTGGGACGGAGGGGAGGGGGGGGTCTTATCACAGAGCCCTGCGTGGGAAGGAGGGGAGGGGGGAGTCTTATTACAGAGCCCTGCGTGGGAAGGAGGGGGGGGTCTCATCACAGAGCCCTGCGTGGGACGGAGGGGAGGGGGGGGGTCTTATTACAGAGCCCTGCGCGGGACGGAGGGGGGGGGGGTCTTATTACAGAGCTCTGCGTGGGAAGGAGGGGGGGTCTCATCACAGAGCCCTGCGTGGGAAGGAGGGGAGGGGGGGGGGTCTTATTACAGAGCCCTGCGTGGGACGGAGGGGAGGGGGGGGTCTTATTACAGAACCCTGCGTGGGACGGAGGGGAGGGGGGGTCTCATCACAGAGCCCTGCGTGGGACGGAGGGGAGGGGGGTCTTATTACAGAGCCCTGCGTGGGATGCCGTCAATGTCCTTGTCGAACTGGGCAAAGCTGCTCTAGGTCAGGTAAGGTGGTCGGCGGGGCTGAGAGCTGCGATGTAACCCATGACTTCGTAGAGACACTGTGTCACGCGTGCTCACCACAAACCGGACTGGACAGCGAGGCCGAGGTGGGGGTGTATGATAACCACCACCCTACAGCCGCGAGGGCGGGTCCGGTAAGCAGAATCGGTGTGGATAGCCGGGTCAGGGTAGGAGAGAGCGGGATCGTAGAGGTACTTAACCGTAGTCAGGATTGGAGAGATCAAGCATAGTCAGAGGCCGAGGTCGAGGACAAGAGAGAGCAGAAGTCCGGTAGGTAAGCCGAGGTCCAAGGGTGCCAGAGATCAGGAGTCAGGGTCCAGGCTGGGAGTCTAGGTTCAAAGAGACAAGAGTACACAGCAAGACAGCTTGTAGCAAGAATGACAGAACACAGTCTATGCTCAGCAATCAGCCAAAGGCTGATTGAGACTAAATACCAGTGAGGACCAATGAGAGGCCGCCCCAACGATGAGGTCAGAGGTAGGTAGACTGCTTGCTGGTAGGAGGAGGCAGGGTGCAGGACAGGTGCGCATACACCAGAGTGATTACTGGGGTCAGATGCGGGAGTGCGTGTGTGCGCCCGTGATGTGCGGCAGAGGCGGGAGTGCGGAGCAGCATCAGTGATGCTCAGCAGAGGCGCCGGCATCATGGAGATGAGAGAGAGAGGATGAGGAGGGTGGGGATGAGAGAGAGAGGATGAGGAGGGTGGGGATGAGAGAGGGTGGGGATGAGAGAGAGAGAGGATGAGGAGGGTGGGGATGAAAGAGAAGGTGAGGAGGGTGGGGATGAGAGAGAGAGAGGATGAGGATGGTGAGACAGAGCATGAGGGGGGTTGAGAGGGAGAGGACGCGGAGGGTGGCAGAGAGAGAGGATGAAGAGAGAGGATGAGGAGGGGAGGTGAGAGACAGGATCAGGAGGTGACAGAGAGGATTAGCAGGGGGTGAGAGAGAGGATGAGGAGGAGAAATGAGCGAGATATTATTTACACACTAGCTGAGAGACCCGGCGTTGCCCGGGATGTAAATGCGTAATAGGTAGTATTATTTATAAATCGTGGAACAATAGGTGAGTATTTGTTGTAAAGGTTGGATAATAATGTTGAAAAGAAAGATGGAATAAAATGTAATACGATGTTGTTTAAAAATGGTTTATTGTAAACACAGCACAATACAATGTATATTTTGGTGACATAACAGATGTAAAAATGTGAGGCGTGTGTCCTGCTAGGGTGTGAGGCGGCGGGTGGCGCGTGGGTTGTGAGTGCTGTCTGTGAGTGGGGGTCCTGCTAGGGTGTGAGGCGGTGGGTCAGTGATGTCGGTCCATAGGGGCGGGAGGCAGCAGGTGTGTGTGGTGGCAGGTATGTGTCGAGTGCAGCGGCTGTGAGGCGGTGGGTGAAAGGCAGAGGCGGGCGGAGTAAGGGTGGGTGAAAGGCAGAGGCGGGTGGGCAGGGGTGGGTAAGCGGGAAGGCGGGCAGGAAGGCGAAGGGTGGTGGGAAGGGGTGGAGGAGGGGGGAAAGGGGGGGAAGGGGGTGGGAGGGGGGGAAGGGGGGGAAGGGGGTGGGAGGAGGGAAGGGGGTGGGAGGGGGGAGGGGGAAGGCGGTGGAAGGGGGGGGGAGGGGGGAGGGGGGTGGGAGGGGGGAGGGGTGGGAGGGCGAAGGGGGGTGGGAGGGGGGAAGGGGGTGGGAGGGGGGAGGGGGTAGGGGGGAAGGGGGTGGGAGGGGGGAAGGGGGGTGGGGGGGAAGGGGGGTGGGAGTAGGGGGGGGGAAGGGGAGGGGGGGAAAGGGGAGGGGGGGGAAAGGGGAGTGGGGGGGGGAAGGGGAGGGGGGAAAGGGGAGTGGGGGAGGGGGGGGGAAATGGGAGGGGGGGAAAGGGGAGTGGGGGAGGGGGAGTGGGGGAGGGGGGGGGAAAGGGGAGTGGGGGAGGGGGGAAAGGGGAGCGGGGGGAAAGGGGAGTGGGGGAGGGGGGGAAAGGGGAGTGGGGGAGAGGGGGGGAGAGGGGGGGAAAGGGGAGTGGGGGAGGGGGGGAAAGGGGAGTGGGGGAGGGGGGGGAAAGGGGAGTGGGGGAGGGAAGAAGGGGAGGGGGGGAGGGGGGGGGAAAGGGGAGGGGGGGAAAGGGGAGGGGGGGAAAGGGGAGTGGGGGAGGGGGGGGGAGGGGGGGAAGGGGAGGGGGGGGAAAGGGGAGGGGGGGGAAAGGGGAGTGGGGGAGGGGGAGGGGGGGGAAAGGGGAGGGGGGGGAAAGGGGGAGTGGGGGAGGGGGGGGGGGGAAAGGGGAGTGGGGGAGGGGGAAGGGAAAGGGGGGGGGAAGGGGAGTGGGGGGATGGAGAGCAGTGGGCATATGTATTGTCATAATTTATGTATGTGCATGCACCCCCCCCCCTGGTTCGGCGGGTGGTCGCTCCCTCGTTCCCCGTGACTCGCCCCCCCCGTTCCCCGTGACTCCCCCCCCCCCCCGTTCCCCGTGACTCGCGGCTCGCCCCCCCCCCCCCCCCGTTCTCCATGACTCGCGCTCCGCCTGCCCCGTTCCCCGTGACTCGCGTTCCCCCCCGTTCCCCGTGACTCGCCCCCCCCCCCCCGTTCCCCGTGACTCGCGCTCCCCCCCCCCCGGCGCCCGCTTGGTCCCCCGATGTGCCGTCCGGCTGAGCGGTGGTAGGAAGCGCCCTGTGTGGGCCTGAGGCTGAGGCGGGACACGCAGTGGGCCTGAGGCTGAGGCGGGACGCGCAGTGACTTACCTGAGGGGGAGGTAGCGCCGGGGAGGTAAGGGAACGTCTGGGGTAGGAGGGCCGCGCTTCCCCTCCGTCCGGAGCCGGTGCAGGGCGGCGCACGTGATGGGGGACGGACGGACAGAGAGGGGGGGGGTGGTGTGTGTGTGTATGTGTGACCGGCCAATGAGAGGTGTGCAGGGGCGGGACAAGGGAGCCAATCTGATTGCCGCTAGGGACACAGGGAGACACATACATACAGACAGACAGACAGACAACGACACATAGGACACTTTGAGAAATATATAGTAGATACACTACTCTGCGTATAATACAGATACACGCTGCTCTGTGTATTATACAGATACACACACTGTTCTGAGTATAATACAGATACACAAGCTGCTCTGTGTATAGTAGAGATACACACTGCTCTGTATAATACAGATATACGCTGCTCTGTGTATAATACAGATACACACACTGTTCTGAGTATAATACAGATACACAAGCTGCTCTGTGTATAGTAGAGATACACACTGCTCTGTATAATACAGATATACGCTGCTCTGTGTATAATACAGATACACACACTGTTCTGCGTATAATACAGATACACAAGCTGCTCTGTATAATACAGATACACACTGCTCTGCATATAACACAGATACTCACTGCTCTGTGTATAATACAGATACACGACTTTGCCTATAACACAGATACACACGGCTCTGTGTATAATACAGATACACACTGCTCTGCATATAACACAGATACTCACTGCTGTGTGTATAATACAGATACACGACTTTGCCTATAACACAGATACACACGGCTCTGTGTATAATACAGATACACACTGCTCTGCATATAACACAGATAAACACGGTCCTGCCTCCTGCTCTCTAATACAGCAAACAGTTAAAAAAACAAAAAACCTTGAGATATGAGCATGTATATGTGTGTGCGCCTCTTTCTCCTCCCGGGACCCCGTGTTACAAAACCATCTTTCACATTCGATCAGCTCCGCACCGCGTGAGTCTTTCTCAGGTGCTTAATATTTCATGTACACCCCCTCCCTCTGACACATCCACATAAGACTGGTACACACTGACGCAGCACAGACCCAGCGCTCGGACAGCTGGCATTGTAACTCTAACTATCCATTCATCTGCATATCATCATTTAAATATACACTGCTCTGCCTATAATACAGATAGACACTGTATAGGGGTGACTGGCCCCCTAACCCCGTCACTGCCATTAGTACACTTTGCCCCTAGGAGGGACAGACCCCTTAACCATGTCACTGCCATTAGTACACTTTGCCCCTAGGAGGGACTGACCCCTTAACCATGTCACTGCCATTAGTACACTTTGGGGGGACCTGTACATATTGAGGTCCCTTAGCACGTGCACCTTTTCAGTAGTTTGTATTTGACTATTATTCCAATAAACCTATAATCAGGCCGATGTACTAAGCGTCACACACAGCTTTTATGGTGCAAAACTGGCAAAAGTAAGTGCCGCGTTCGCGTCTTTGTACTGACATGAAATGTCTCCGTCTGCGCCAGCAATGTCAAAAAGGAGTGTTTCCATTCAGTGTTTTTAACTGTGCTGGGCACACACAAATGGCGGCGCTGGGAAATAGCAGCCCTGGCGGCATGGAAATAGCGGCGCTGGGTGCACAGAAAAGGTGGCGCTGGGCGCACAGAAATGGCAGCGCTGGACGCATACAAATGGCGGTGCTGGGCGCATAGAAATGGAGGTGCTGGGTGCACAGAGATGCCGGTGCTGGGCGCACAGAAATGACACGCTGGATGCACGGAAATGGCGGTGCTGGGTGCACGGAAATGATGGCGCTGAAAGCACAGAAATGGCAGCGCCGTGCGTACAGAAACGGCGCCACTGGATGCACAGATATGGTGGCGCAGGGTGCAGAGATGTTATTGGGATGTACAAGACAAGAATGTTTCTGAGCGGCCAAAAAAAAAAGAAAGTGTATCAGAATCCCGCGCCGAGTTCAACATAACCATAAAAAGTCCGTAAATTGTGTTAGTGCAGAATTAATTCGCTTTGTATCAGCACAAAAACGTATTCGACGCAGCGCGGACGTGTCATTACATAGGTGACACAATGTGTTGCTGTCACAGTATCGCCATTATAAATAATATTACACTTGTAACCAGGGGCGCCACCACTCCGGGTTTGACCCGGAGACTACAGGGTTCGGCCACGTATCTCAGGGCTACAGGTTTACCTGGATAATCTCCAGCCGGTGGTATCTCCCCCTGCAAATCCCGTCAACATAACTGCGCAACGTCAAATGGTGCCGTGGTGCCATGACAATGGGCATCATGTGATGCCTCTGCGCCATAAGGCGTCCCGTTGTCATGGCAACTTGACGCTACGTGACGGTGTGACATCACGTTGTCATGACAACGCCTGCCATTTGACGTCGTAGAGCCATGCTGACTGAACCTTGCAGGGGGAGATGGAGATGCCGGAAGATCATGTCGGGAGACGGAGATAATGTTGGGAAATGATGTCGGGAGATGATGTCAGGAGATGGAGATGATGTCAGGAGATGGAGATGATGTCAGGAGATGAAGTCGGGAGATGGAGATGATGTCCGGAGATGGAGATGATGCCGGGAGATGGAGATGATGTTGGAAGATGGAGAGGTACGCGGGCGTGTCTGGAGTGTAGGTTGGTCGAGGTAGCCGGGTCGGGGATGGAAAGGTACGGGTCGTCGTTATACTTGCCGGGGTCAGGGTAAGAGAGGTCTGGATCGTTGGAGGTACTATTAGTCGTGTTCAAGGTTGGAGAGTTGTCGTTGTCCGAATGCTGAGGTCAGGGTAGGAGAGAAGCAGATGGTCAGGAGTAGCCGGGGTCAGGAGTACGGAGGTGCGGAGTCCAAGGAGCAAGCTGGGTCGGTACACAAACAAGGTTCGGCAAGGCAAGACTGTGGAGGCAGAGTTGTGGAAAACAGCAACCTAACAAGAACTATGCTCAGCCGATGTGCCAGTGGTACAGATGAGCATATAAGGAAGTGATGGACCATGGGAGAAGAGGTGGAACTGACGTGCGTCCTCAGCGGGAACAGGGATAGGTAGAGGTGCAGGAGACAGGTGTAGGCTATGGGAAGATGATGATACCTGTTGAGATGGAGCTTTTGTGCGTTGCGCATCTGTCACGTGCGCCGCTGGTGCGCGAGCGCATACCGGAGACGGGACCTTCCGCCCGTGTCCCCGGCAGGGAGCCGGGCGTGTGCCCGCGCATAGCGCTGCGGGGATGATGCGCGGGGCCCGAGGATGTGCCATTGGGAGCGGGGAGCACGGAGGACGGAGGAGGTAAGGAGGGAGGGAACAGAGGGCGGCGTGACTCCCAGTTCCTTACAGTACCCCCCCTTCAGGAGCGACCTCCGGGCGACTCCAAAAAGGTTTAAGGGGATATTTCAGATGAAAGCGTCGAAGGAATCCGGGTGCATGGAGTTGGCGATGAGGGATGCAAGACCGCTCTTCTGGTCCAAACCCTTTCCAGTGCACTAAGTACTGGACCGCTCCTCTAGAAATCCTGGAGTCTACGATTGACTGGACCTCATATTCCTGCTATCCCTGTACGAGAAGAGGTGCTTAAGACAGGCTTAAGTAGACACATGGAACACAGATGGAATCCTCATCGACGGAGGAAGTTGTAGGCAACATGCCACTGGATTGATCCTCTCCACTATGGGAAACGGGCCAAGAAACCTGGGTGCCAGTTTGAGAGTGGGTACTTTGAGCCATATGTTCCTGGAACACAGCCATACCCTGTCTCCTGACATAATGTCCCGGAAATGGAGATGATGTCGGGAGATGGAGATGATGTCGGGAGATGGAGATGATGTCGGGAGATGGAGATGCTGTCGAGAGATGATGTCGGCAGATGATGTCGGGAGATGGAGATGATGCCGGGAGATGGCGATGATGCCGGGAGATGATGTCAGAGATGATGTCGCAGTTGATGTCGGGAGATGGCGATGATGCCGGGAGATGGCGATGATGCCGGGAGATGGCGATGATGCTGGGAGATGGAGATGATGTAGAGACATGGAGATATCGGGAGATGGAGATGATGTAGAGAGATGGCGATGATGCCGGGAGATGGCGATGATACCGGGAGATGGCGATGATGCCGGGAGATGATGTCGGGAGATGGAGATGATGTCGGGAGACGGAGATGATGTCTGGAGATGGAGATAATGGGGCCTATGCAGTAAAGTCCGATAGAAATTATCGACAGGGTTTTGAACTCGCCATGTTTTTGCCAAGTTGCTCTCACGGTAACCAGAAAGGTCAGAATATCAGTGAAAGCAACATTTCCAAACATGGCGAGTTGCCGGTGGCGATAGAACCTTCCCTCCAATAAGGGCTCACCCGGCGAGATCTATCTGCTGCAGAGAGATCCGCCTCTCTCTGCGATAATCTCGCCGCAAAAAAAATTATTTTCACATTTAAATGTTATTACTACAGTAGATGAGCAGGGGGTCTCTGGAGCTGAACCGCGTTGGTTTTAGGTCCAGGGACCCCTTGCTTCCCGAGTTACAGGCCCCGTTATGGGTGCCGGTATCTCCTATGCATGGAAATGTCCCGGTCACGTGACCGGGGGGATTTAAATCCTGCATATAGATACCGGCACCCCATAACAGGGCCTGTATCTCGGGAAGCAAGGGGTCCCTGGACCTAAAACCAATGTGGTTCTGCTCCGGAGACCCCCTGCTCATCTACACTATGAATAAAACACTAATGTAAACAATGTTAAAATTCATTACAATAGTGGCTATCCGCTAAGGTAATGAAGCTGCTTTAATGTAATTGTTAATAATAGTGTGCGGGAGTAGGGGGTCTCCTGAGCTGAACCGCTTTGATTTCAGCCTCAGGGACCCCTGCTTCCCGAGTTACAGGCTCCGGTATGGGGCATCGGATGCCAGTCGCCCCCATTTTTAAAGGGTCCGCGTGACGTTACCGGGTGATTAAAAATATCTTGTCCTATAACTCGGGAAGCAGGGGGTCCCTGATGCTGAAATCAAAGCGATTCAGCTCAGGAGACCCCCTACTCCCGCACACTATTATTAACAATTACATTAAAGCAGCTTCATTGCCTTAGTGGCTAACCGCTAAAGCAATGAAGAGGTTAAATACCCGTGCCAGGCTTATTGTGGGTAGCAGGGGTGGGTATTTGGCCCTTGGTGGGTGTTTAGGCCTTGCGGAGGGGGGGGTTTGCGGGTGGACTTAACCCCTTCAGTACCTTGGTGGTTAATATTTGAGCCTGTTTTTGGAATCCTTACCCATTTCTTTGTATATTGGTTAATCATGCCCAATATTATATGGGCATGATGTACCCACTGTACAAATTAATGGGTGATGGGTGGGGGTAGTTGCCTGGGGAGGGTGGTTAGGCCTCCTGGGTGGGTAGCAGGGCAGGGTGGGTTAACCCCTTAATTTCGCGATTATTAACCGCTAAGGTGATTACGATTAGAATGTATTTTTGCTATGTATTTTTCTGCAATGAAGGACAGGGACCTGCAGTATCCTGACGAGGACGCCCATCATATTGCATGGGGTAAGTAGAACGGTTTTGTTTATGCTAGCTAATGTGTTTTATAATGGGTAAATAATCTATTATCCACATCTGGATTGATTAAAATGTAGGCCATGTTTTATTTTTTACATACAAGATTGGTACCACAGGCCTGTGGGGACCCATGGAGAACACCTTCTGGGGACCCACGGGAGACACCTGCGGGGATCATTGTCCTTACTGTGAGCGTGGGCCTCAGTATCTCATGAAGTAGGGGATCCCTGAGGCTGAAACCAATGCGGTTCAGCTCAGGAGACCCCCTGCTCATGTACACTAGGAATAAAATGTAAATGTTAAAATATTTTTATTTCCGGCGAGATTATCGCTGAGAGAGGCGGATCTCTCTGCAGCAGATAGATCTCGCCGGGTGCGCCCTTCTCGGCGCCGGCAACTCGCCATGTTTGGAAATGTTCTCTTACTGGTATTCAGGGCTATTCTGCATACCACGAGAGCAACTCGGCAAAAACATGGCGAGTTCAAAACAATGCCGATAATTTTTTTCGGGGCTTACTGCATGAAGCCCGATGTCGGGAGATGGAGATGATGCCGTGAGATGGTGATGATGCCGGGAGATGGAGATGATGCCGGGAGATGGTGATGATGCCGGGAGATGGCTATGATGCCGGGAGATGGCGATGGTCGGAGATGATGTCGGGAGATGGAGATGATGTCGGGAGATGGAGATGATGTCGGCAGATGGAGATGATGTCGGGAGATGATGCCGGGAGATGATGTCAGAAATTATGTCGGGAGATGGAGATGATGCCGGGAGATGGAGATGATGCCGGGAGATGGAGATGATGTTGGGAGATGGAGATGATGCCGGGAGATGGAGATGATGCCGGGAGATTGAGATGATGCCGGGAGATGGAGATGATGCCGGGAGATGGAGATGATGCCGGGAGATGGAGATGATATCGGGAGATGGAGATAATGTCGGGAGATGATGCCGGGAGATGGAGATGATGTTGGGAGATGGAGATGATGCCGGGAGATGGAGATGTTGCCGGGAGATGGAGATGATGTTGGGAGATGGAGATGATGCTGGGAGATGGAGATGATGTCGGGAGATGGAGATAATGTTGGGAGATGATGCCGGGAGATGGAGATAATGTTGGGAGATGGAGATGATGCCGGGAGATGGAGATGATGTCGGGAGATGGAGATAATGTTGGGAGATGATGCCGGGAGATGGAGATGATGTTGGGAGATGGAGATGATGCCGAGAGACAGAGATAATGTCGGGAGATGGAGATGATGTCGAGAGATGGAGATGATGTCGGGAGATGATGTCGGGAAATGGAGATGATGTCGAGAAATGCCGCCGAAGGTAAGAAAAATAAATATATAAAATAAATGTTAAAAAAATTATTGTGAAAAGTCCTTCCATAGAAGGTAGCAACCCTGTTTGTAACCCATTGTAAGTGCATGCAGCTGTATGCATTAAACACACACATTATATTTATTTATATATATGTAACACCCTTGTAAGTGTATACAGCTGTATACATTACACACACATTATATATAGTTATATATATGTAACCTCATTGTATTCAGCTGTATACAGTACATCACACACACACACACACACACACACACACACACACACACACACACACACACACACACACACACACACACACACTATATATATAGTTATATATATGTAACCCCATTGTAAGTGCATGCAGCTGTATACATTACACACATACTTTATATATAGTTTTATATATATATATATATATATATATATATATATATATATATATATATATATATATATATATATATATATATATGTAATGTCCCTTATAAGTGCATGCAGCTGAGACACACACTGCCCCCTGCTGGCTCATCTCCAAGGTAGGCTCAGGATGTGACTGTGAGGATCGGGAGCAGGCTGCGCCCCCGTCAAGCTCCAGTCGCTGATTGGCTTCTGCTTCTCTCCTGCCTGTGGAGCAATCCTGCGTCTGATTCGTCGACCCTGCTATTTAGGCTCAGCCTCTTCCACCAGGAAGTTGGCTGAGCATACACTTCTTGTGACGTTGTGCTGGTCGCAAGCACTCCGCTGACTTCTCCAACCCTCGACCTCGGCTAGTGACCCCTACGATCCATACCTCTCCAATCCTTGGACCTCGGCTAATTAACCCTTATGATCTGCACCTCTCCAACCCCGACCCGGCTACCCACGACTACGATACCCGCCATCTGGACGCGGCTTCGCGGCTCCGGGTCGGTGTATCTAATCCCCACCTTCGCCTCGCGGTACAGTCTTGTTTGCAGCGCGCACTCGTTACAGTATGCTCAGACCTGCAAACACGTGCCCCGCTGAGGTGGGTCGAGTCCTGACCTGTTAAAAAAACTGGAACTATACCTGGATCAGCATGAAAGACGGATGGATCAGCTCCAGACCATCGTACAATCGGATTCGGACCAGGTACAGCATGCAGCAGCACCCCTTGCCTCCACCGCAGCGATAGTACCGGAACCGGTTTCCAACCACGCCTCTTTGGAACCACGACTCCACACACCTAACCGCTATGGCGAGGATCCTCTCGGCTGTCGTGGGTTCCTGACTCAATGTTCTATCCAATTCGAACGATTACCTTCCTGGTTTGTCTCACAGCGTTCCCCTGAGGTGGACATTATATCCCTCCTGATGGATGAGGCCTCAGGAACTCCGGCGGGTGTTCGAGACACCGGCACGTTAAGTGACGGCTGCCTCGTCCCCCCTGCACATCTCCCAAGGCACCCGTTCGGTTGCACGAAACGTGATCGAGTTCCGGACTGTCGCCGCCGGGACCGGCAGGAACAACGAGGCACTTGTCGCGGTATTCTGGCAGGGGCTTTCAGAGTACCTCAAAGACGAGCTTTACGTGCTTGAACAGCCGTCCGAGTTGGAGGACCTTATCGCCCTCTGCAACCGCATAGATCAATGTCCTTACTGTGAGCGTGGGCCTCAGTACTGTACCTTACTGTGAGCAGGACCCTCAGTACTGTACCTTACTATGACCGTGGGCCTCAGTACTGTACCTTACTGTGAGCGTGGGCCTCAGTACTGTACCTTACTGTGAGCGGGCCCTCAGTACTGTACCTTACTGTGAGCAGGGCCCTCAGTACTGTACCTTACTGTGAGCGGGACCTCAGTACTGTACCTTACTGTGAGCAGGGCCCTCAGTACTGTACCTTACTGTGAGCGGGGCCTCAGTACTGTACCTTACTGTGAGCGGGGCCTCAGTACTGTACCTTACTGTGAGCGGGGACCTCAGTACTGTACCTTACTGTGAGCGTGGGCCTCAGTACTGTACCTTACTGTGAGCGTGGGCCTTAGTACTGTACCTTACTGTGAGCAGGGCCTCAGTGTACCTTACTGTGAGCGTGGGCCTCAGTACTGTACCTTACTGTGAGCGGGGACCTCAGTACTGTACCTTACTGGGAGCGTGGGCCTCTGTACTGTACCTTACTGTGAGCGTGGGCCTCAGTACTGTACCTTACTGTGTGCGGGACCTCAGTACTGTACCATACTGTGAGCGGGGACCTAAGTACTGTACCTTACTGTGAGCGGGGCCCTCAGTACTGTACGTTACTGTGAGCAGGCCCTCAGTACTGTACCTTACTGTGAGTAGGGCCCTCAGTACTGTACCTTATTGTGAGCAGGGCCCTCAGTACTGTACCTTACTGTGAGCGGGGCCTCAGTACTGTACCTTACTGTGAGCGGGGACCTCAGTACTGTACCTTACTGTGAGCGGGGACTTCAGTACTGTACCTTACTGTGAGCGTGGGCCTCAGTACTGTACCTTACTGTGAGCGTGGGCCTCAGTACTGTACCTTACTGTGAGCGTGGGTCTCAGTACTGTACCTTACTGTGAGCAGGGCCTCAGTACTGTACCTTACTGTGAGCGTGGGCCTCAGTGTACCTTACTGTGAGCGGGCCCTCAGTACTGTACCTTACTGTGAGCGTGGGCCTCAGTACTGTACCTTACTGTGAGCGTGGGCCTCAGTACTGTACCTTACTGTGAGCAGGGCCTCAGTACTGTACCTTACTGTGAGCGTGGGCCTCAGTACTGTACCTTACTGTGAGCAGGGCCTCAGTACTGTACCTTACTGTGAGCGTGGGCCTCAGTACTGTACCTTACTGTGAGCAGGGCCTCAGTACTGTACCTTACTGTGAGCAGGGCCTCAGTACTGTACCTTACTGTGAGCGGGCCCTCAGTACTGTACCTTACTGTGAGCGGGCCCTCAGTACTGTACCTTACTGTGAGCAGAGCCCTCAGTACTGTACCTTACTGTGAGCGTGGGCCTCAGTGTACTTTACTGTGAGCAGGGCCCTCAGTACTGTACCTTACTGTGAGCGTGGGCCTCAGTACTGTACCTTACTGTGAGCGTGGGCCTCAGTACTGTACCTTACTGTGAGCAGGGCCTCAGTACTGTACCTTACTGTGAGCGGGGCCTCAGTACTGTACCTTACTGTGAGCGTGGGCCTCAGTACTGTACCTTACTGTGAGCAGGGCCTCAGTACTGTACCTTACTGTGAGCGGGGCCTCAGTACTGTACCTTACTGTGAGCGGGCCCTCAGTACTGTACCTTACTGTGAGCAGGGCCCTCAGTACTGTACCTTACTGTGAGCAGAGCCCTCAGTACTGTACCTTACTGTGAGCGTGGGCCTCAGTGTACCTTACTGTGAGCAGGGCCCTCAGTACTGTACCTTACTGTGAGCGGGGACTTCAGTACTGTACCTTACTGTGAGCGTGGGCCTCAGTACTGTACCTTACTGTGAGCGTGGGCCTCAGTACTGTACCTTACTGTGAGCGTGGGCCTCAGTACTGTACCGTACTGTGACCGTGGGCCTCAGTGTACCTTACTGTGAGCGGGCCCTCAGTACTGTACCTTACTGTGAGCGTGGGCCTCAGTACTGTACCTTACTGTGAGCGTGGGCCTCAGTACTGTACCTTACTGTGAGCGTGGGCCTCAGTACTGTACCTTACTGTGAGCAGGGCCTCAGTACTGTACCTTACTGTGAGCAGGCCCTCAGTACTGTACCTTACTGTGAGCGGGGACTTCAGTACTGTACCTTACTGTGAGCGTGGGCCTCAGTACTGTACCTTACTGTGAGCGTGGGCCTCAGTACTGTACCTTACTGTGAGCGTGGGCCTCAGTACTGTACCGTACTGTGACCGTGGGCCTCAGTGTACCTTACTGTGAGCGGGCCCTCAGTACTGTACCCTACTGTGAGCGTGGACCTCAGTACTGTACCTTACTGTGAGCGTGGGCCTCAGTACTGTACCTTACTGTGAGCAGGGCCTCAGTACTGTACCTTACTGTGAGCGTGGGCCTCAGTACTGTACCTTACTGTGAGCGTGGGCCTCAGTACTGTACCTTACTGTGAGCGTGGGCCTCAGTACTGTACCTTACTGTGAGCGTGGGCCTCAGTACTGTACCTTACTGTGAGCAGGGCCTCAGTACTGTACCTTACTGTGAGCAGGGCCTCAGTACTGTACCTTACTGTGAGCGTGGGCCTCAGTACTGTACCTTACTGTGAGCGGGGCCTCAGTACTGTACCTTACTGTGAGCGTGGGCCTCAGTACTGTACCTTACTGTGAGCGGGCCCTCAGTACTGTACCCTACTGTGAGCGTGGACCTCAGTACTGTACCTTACTGTGAGCGTGGGCCTCAGTACTGTACCTTACTGTGAGCAGGGCCTCAGTACTGTACCTTACTGTGAGCGTGGGCCTCAGTACTGTACCTTACTGTGAGCGTGGGCCTCAGTACTGTACCTTACTGTGAGCGTGGGCCTCAGTACTGTACCTTACTGTGAGCAGGGCCTCAGTACTGTACCTTACTGTGAGCGTGGGCCTCAGTACTGTACCTTACTGTGAGCAGGGCCTCAGTACTGTACCTTACTGTGAGCGTGGGCCTCAGTACTGTACCTTACTGTGAGCAGGGCCCTCAGTACTGTACCTTACTGTGAGCGGGGATTTCAGTACTGTACCTTACTGTGAGCGTGGGCCTCAGTACTGTACCTTACTTTGAGCGTGGGCCTCAGTACTGTACCTTACTGTGAGCGTGGGCCTCAGTACTGTACCTTACTGTGAGCGTGGGCCTCAGTATTGTACCTTACTGTGAGCAGCGCCTCAGTACTGTACCTTACTGTGAGCGTGCGCCTCAGTACTGTACCTTACTGTGAGCAGGGCCCTCAGTACTATACCTTACTGTGAGCAGGGCCCTCAGTACTGTACCTTACTGTGAGCATGGGCCTCAGTGTACCGTACTGTGAGCAGGGACCACAGTACTGTACCTTACTGTGAGCGGGCCCTCAGTACTGTACCTTACTGTGAGCGTGGGCCTCAGTGTACCGTACTGTGAGCGGGGACCTCAGTACTGTACCTTACTGTGAGCGTGGGCCCCAGTACTGTACCTTACTGTGAGCGGGGACCTCAGTACTGTACCTTACTGTGAGCGGGGACCTCAGTACTGTACCTTACTGTGAGCGTGGGCCTCAGTACTGTACCTTACTGTGAGCGGGGCCTCAGTACTGTACCTTACTGTGAGCAGGGCCCTCAGTACTGTACCTTACTGTGAGCGTGGCCCTCAGTACTGTACCTTACTGTGAGCGGGCCCTCAGTACTGTACCTTACTGTGAGCAGGGCCTCAGTACTGTACCTTACTGTGAGCAGGGCCTCAGTACTGTACCTTACTGTGAGCGTGGGCCTTAGTACTGTACCTTACTGTGAGCGTGGGCCTCAGTACTGTACCTTACTGTGAGCGTGGGCCTCAGTACTGTACCTTACTGTGAGCGTGGGCCTCAGTACTGTACCTTACTGTGAGCGGGGACCTCAGTACTGTACCTTACTGTGAGCAGGGCCCTCAGTACTGTACCTTACTGTGAGCGTGGGCCCCAGTGTACCGTACTGTGAGCGTGGGCCTCAGTACTGTACCTTACTGTGAGCGGGGCCTCAGTACTGTACCTTACTGTGAGTGTGGGCCTCAGTACTGTACCTTACTGTGAGCGTGGGCCTCAGTACTGTACCGTACTGTGAGCAGGGCCCTCAGTACTGTATCTTATTGTGAGCGTGGGCCTCAGTGTACCTTACTGTGAGCGTGGGCCTCAGTACTGTACCTTACTGTGAGCGTGGGCCTCAGTACTGTACCTTACTGTGAGCGGGGCCTCAGTACTGTACCTTACTGTGAGCGGGGCCTCAGTACTGTACCTTACTGTGAGCGGGGCCTCAGTACTGTACCTTACTGTGAGCAGGGCCCTCAGTACTGTACCTTACTGTGAGCGTGGCCCTCAGTACTGTACCTTACTGTGAGCGGGCCCTCAGTACTGTACCTTACTGTGAGCAGGGCCTCAGTACTGTACCTTACTGTGAGCGTGGGCCTCAGTACTGTACCTTACTGTGAGCGTGGGCCTCAGTACTGTACCTTACTGTGAGCGGGGACCTCAGTACTGTACCTTACTGTGAGCAGGGCCCTCAGTACTGTACCTTACTGTGAGCGTGGGCCCCAGTGTACCGTACTGTGAGCGTGGGCCTCAGTACTGTACCTTACTGTGAGCGGGGCCTCAGTACTGTACCTTACTGTGAGCGGGGCCTCAGTACTGTACCTTACTGTGAGCAGGGCCCTCAGTACTGTACCTTACTGTGAGCGTGGCCCTCAGTACTGTACCTTACTGTGAGCGGGCCCTCAGTACTGTACCTTACTGTGAGCAGGGCCTCAGTACTGTACCTTACTGTGAGCGTGGGCCTCAGTACTGTACCTTACTGTGAGCGTGGGCCTCAGTACTGTACCTTACTGTGAGCGGGGACCTCAGTACTGTACCTTACTGTGAGCAGGGCCTCAGTACTGTACCTTACTGTGAGCGTGGGCCTCAGTACTGTACCTTACTGTGAGCGTGGGCCTCAGTACTGTACCTTACTGTGAGCAGGGCCCTCAGTACTGTACCTTACTGTGAGCGTGGGCCCCAGTGTACCGTACTGTGAGCGTGGGCCTCAGTACTATACCTTACTGTGAGCGGGGACCTCAGTACTGTACCTTACTGTGAGCGGGGCCTCAGTACTGTACCTTACTGTGAGCGGGGCCTCAGTACTGTACCTTACTGTGAGCAGGGCCCTCAGTACTGTACCTTACTGTGAGCGTGGGCCTCAGTACTGTACCTTACTGTGAGCGTGGGCCTCAGTACTGTACCGTACTGTGAGCGTGGCCCTCAGTACTGTACCTTACTGTGAGCGTGGGCCTCAGTACTGTACCTTACTGTGAGCGTGGGCCTCAGTACTGTACCTTACTGTGAACGGGCCCTCAGTACTGTACCTTACTGTGAGCAGCGCCTCAGTACTGTACCGTACTGTGAGCGTGGGCCTCAGTGTACCTTACTGTGAGCGTGGGCCTCAGTGTACCTTACTGTGAGTGGGCCTCAGTACTGTACCTTACTGTGAGCGTGGGCCTCAGTACTGTACCTTACTGTGAGCGTGGGCCTCAGTACTATACCTTACTGTGAGCGGGGCCTCAGTACTGTACCGTACTGTGAGCGTGGGCCTCAGTGTACCTTACTGTGAGTGGGCCTCAGTACTGTACCTTACTGTGAGCGTGGGCCTCAGTACTGTACCTTACTGTGAGCGGGGCCTCAGTACTGTACCTTACTGTGAGCGTGGGCCTCAGTACTGTACCTTACTGTGAGCGTGGGCCTCAGTACTGTACCTTACTGTGAGCGTGGGCCTCAGTACTGTACCTTACTGTGAGCGTGGGCCTCAGTACTGTACCTTACTGTGAGCGTGGGCCTCAGTACTGTACCTTACTGTGAGCGTGGGCCTCAGTACTGTACCTTACTGTGAGCAGGGCCCTCAGTACTGTACCTTACTGTGGGCGGGGCCTCAGTACTGTACCTTACTGTGAGCAGGGCCCTCAGTACTGTACCTTACTGTGAGCGTGGGCCTCAGTACTGTACCTTACTGTGAGCGTGGGCCTCAGTACTGTACCTTACTGTGAGCGTGGGCCTCAGTACTGTACCTTACTGTGAGCGTGGGCCTCAGTACTGTACCTTACTGTGAGCAGGGCCCTCAGTACTGTACCTTACTGTGAGCGTGGGCCTCAGTACTGTACCTTACTGTGAGCGTGGGCCTCAGTACTGTACCTTACTGTGAGCGTGGGCCTCAGTACTGTACCTTACTGTGAGCGTGGGCCTCAGTACTGTACCTTACTGTGAGCGTGGGCCTCAGTAATGTACCTTACTGTGAGCGTGGGCCTCAGTACTGTACCTTACTGTGAGCGTGGGCCTCAGTACTGTACCTTACTGTGAGCGTGGGCCTCAGTACTGTACCTTACTGTGAGCGTGGGCCTCAGTACTGTACCTTACTGTGAGCGGGGCCTCAGTACTGTACCTTACTGTGAGCAGGGCCCTCAGTACTGTACGTTACTGTGAGCGGGGCCTCAGCACTGTACCTTACTGTGAGCAGGGCCTCAGTACTGTACCTTACTGTGAGCGTGGGCCTGAGTACTGTACCTTACTGTGATCGGGGCCTCAGTACTGTACCTTACTGTGAGCGGGGACCTCAGTACTGTACCTTACTGTGAGCGTGGGCCTCAGTACTGTACCTTACTGTGAGCGGGGACCTCAGTACTGTACCTTACTGTGAGCGGGACCTCAGTACTGTACCTTACTGTGTGCGGGGACCTCAGTACTGTACCTTACTGTGAGCGGGACCTCAGTACTGTACCTTACTGTGAGCGGGGACCTCAGTACTGTACCTTACTGTGAGCGGGGCCTCAGTACTGTACCTTACTGTGAGCGTGGGCCTCAGTACTGTACCTTACTGTGAGTGGGCCTCAGTACTGTACCTTACTGTGAGCGTGGGCCTCAGTACTGTACCTTACTGTGAGCGTGGGCCTCAGTACTGTACCTTACTGTGAGCGTGGGCCTCAGTACTGTACCTTACTGTGAGCGTGGGCCTCAGTACTGTACCTTACTGTGAGCGTGGGCCTCAGTACTGTACCTTACTGTGAGCAGGGCCTGAGTGTACCTTACTGTGAGCATGGCCTCAGTACTGTACCTTACTGTGAGCATGGCCTCAGTACTGTACCTTACTGTGAGCGTGGGCCTCAGTACTGTACCTTACTGTGAGCGGGGCCTGAGTGTACCTTACTGTGAGCGGGCCCTCAGTACTGTACCTTACTGTGAGCAGGGCCTCAGTACTGTACCTTACTGTGAGCGTGGGCCTCAGTACTGTACCGTACTGTGAGCAGGGCCTCAGTACTGTACCTTACTGTGAGCATGGCCACAGTACTGTACCTTACTGTGAGCGTGGGCCTCAGTACTGTACCTTACTGTGAGCATGGCCTCAGTACTGTACCTTACTATGAGCGGGGACCTCAGTACTGTACCTTACTGTGAGCATGGCCTCAGTACTGTACCTTACTATGAGCGGGGACCTCAGTACTGTACCTTACTGTGAGCGTGGGCCTCAGTACTGTACCTTACTATGAGCGGGGCCCTCAGTACTGTACCTTACTATGAGCGGGGACCTCAGTACTGTACCTTACTGTGAGCGTGGGCCTCAGTACTGTACCTTACTGTGAGCAGGGCCTAGTACTGTACCTTACTGTGAGCGGGGCCTCAGTACTGTACCTTACTGTGAGCAGGGCCCTGAGTACTGTACCTTACTGTGAGCAGGGCCTAGTACTGTACCTTACTGTGAGCGTGGGCCTCAGTACTGTACCTTACTGTGAGCGGGCCCACAGTACTGTACCTTACTATGAGCAGGGACCTCAGTACTGTACCTTCCTGATTGTACCACGCTGTGTAATATTTTGCTATTTTATAAATAATGAAGAATTATAGTAATCTGTTTAAAATGGCAGCTTTCCCAGAATCCTTCAGGAAAGTCCCTGATGTTCCCTGTATGATATAATACGAATTCTAGCCCATCTGCAATCCCACCCATTGCTTGTCAGGATGCACCCTCTAGTGGTGAGCAGAGGAACCTGCAGGACACTGCACATTTGATGTGACCCTGACACACAGAGGTACGTTATCTCACTGCTAATAACGCACTGTTATCAGAAGCAGAAACGATCATTACTTTCCCTGAGGCTAACGCATAGCTACAGAGCTAATTATATACAAAAGCATTATCACCCTTCTCTCTCACTCTCTCCCTCTTCTCTCTCTCACTCACTCTATCCCTTCCCTCTCTAACTCACTCTCCCCCTTCTCTCTCTCACTCACTCTCTTCCCACTCTCACTCATTCTCTCTCTTCCCTCTCTCCCTTTCCTCTCTCACTCACTCTCTCCCTTCCCCCTCTCACTCACTCTCTGCCTTCCCCCTCTCACTCTCTCTCTCCCTTCCCTCTCTCACTCACTCTTCCCCTTCTCGCTCTACCCCTTCTCTCTCTCTCTCTCTCTCTCTCTATCCCCCTTCTCTCACTCTCTCTCCCCCTTCTCTCTAACTCTCTCTCCCACTTCTCCCTCCTCTCACTCTCCCCCTTCTCTTTCTCACTCGCTCTCCCCCTTCTCTCTATCCCCCTTCTCTCTATCCCCCTTCTCTCTCTCTCCTTCTCTTTTATGCTCTATTCCTCTTTTCTCTCTCACTCTCTCTCCACCTTCACTCTCTCTCTCTCACGCTCTATCCCCTTCTCTCTCTTTCACTTCTCTCACCCCCTTCTCTCTCTCACTCGCTCTCTCCCCCTCTCTCACCCTTCTCTTTCACTCTCTCCCTCTTCTCTCTCCCATGCTCTCTTCTCTTCCCCTTCTTCCTCTCACTCCCTCTCTCCCCTTCTGTCTCTCACTCTCTCTTCCCCCATGACCCATAGATGTCCCACTTTCCTCCCCCTTCTGCGCCCCAATAACAGACACGGCCTCGTATAAAACACCCCACTGTATATGAGGTATGACGGCCCCAGCTTGTATTAAACTCCAACATATTATATAACCCGCATACCAAACCGTGTCAGACAGCCCGTGGCTGTTTCTTGAGCCCACGCACACACGACTCGTGATCCCCCCCCTGCTGGCCGGATAACCTGCTCAGCCACCACGGTAATACAGTATATACTAACCGGGTATTACCCCATCTGCCCGAAACAACCCAGGGCATTAGCTCACCATCTGCCCTAAGACCCAGCCTGGCACCCACGAAACCCCAGCCAGCTGTGGCAGTACTGCCTCAGTACTCCACACATCCACTAATGTATCACGGCAGCGCTCCCTGAACGTGGCACTAAGCGAGAGATACAGGAGACGTAATGTATTACCCGGTTCTATTTACTGTACTGCATTTCTGTGCCACGACTCGGACTGTGAATGCACGTGGATGGCGTCATGTGGATGTGGTAAGTGGCTTCTTAAGGCCTCGGTCCCGCTGCGCTCGTTGGCGCGGGCGGCCATGTCGCGAGTTCCCCACCAGCAGGGGAATCCTCGCGAGCCGGTCCCGGTCCCCCCTGGCGGCACAGCTGACTACACGCTGTGGCGCGTCAGCCGCTAGGAGACACAAGAGAATGGTGTTTCCTAGCGTTGACGCGTCACGTGGTGTGGCAGTGAGCCAATGGGGAGGGGAGGCTTCGGGAGGAGGAGAGGCTTCGGGGAGCAGGGAGGAGTGTGGAGTGAAAGCAGATGAGTGCCTCTGTGTGTGTGTGTCTGAGTGTGTGCGTGCCTGTCTGTGTGTGTATGTGTGTGCCTGAGTGCGTGAGTGCCTGCCTCTGTCTGTGTGTGTGTGTGTATGAGTGCCTGCCTGTGTGTGCGCGCGTGTATGTGTATGAGTGCGTGAGTGCCTGCCTGTGTGTGTGTGTGTGTGTATGTATGAGTGCCTGCGTGTGTGTGTGTTTAAACTTACCCTCAGCAGCTCCAGCCCGAGTCCGTGGAGGGAGGGGGGGGGAGAGTAGCGGGTCCCTCCGCTCAAGCCACGCCCCCCCTCCCTGTCAAGCCTCCCACTCCCGCCCACCTCCCGCTCCGGCTCCCGCTCCCTACAGACCGCATATCGCGGTCTGTGTATGTCAGCGCACAGCCTGTCTGCAGTGCGGGTGCGCTGACTCTGGGAGCGGGGCCTTAGCCTAAGAAATCAGTTATTGATTTAGGATGTCCTAGTTTATTCGATGACTCTATCTGACATACGGGATGTCCGCAGATACTATGAGCACCGGCCGCCTGGGATTCAGTGAAAGTTACGATAAGATCTGATATATTCTGCGTGTTACCTCAAGCTACCGACTCAGAGAGAGTTCTGCTTCTAATCTAACACTACGGGCTCAGAGAGAGTTCTGCTTCTAATCTAACACTACGGGCCCAGAGAGAGTTCTGCTTCTAATCTAACACTACGGGCTCAGAGAGAGTTCTGCTTCTAATCTAACACTACGGGCCCAGAGAGAGTTCTGCTTCTAATCTAACACTACGGGCCCAGAGAGAGTTCTGCTTCTAATCTAACACTACGGGCTCAGAGAGAGTTCTGCTTCTAATCTAACACTACGGGCTCAGAGAGAGTTCTGCTTCTATTCTAACACTACGGGCCCAG
This sequence comes from Ascaphus truei, assembly GCF_040206685.1. Taxonomy (NCBI): domain Eukaryota; kingdom Metazoa; phylum Chordata; class Amphibia; order Anura; family Ascaphidae; genus Ascaphus; species Ascaphus truei. The sequence goes on from NC_134500.1 coordinate 26,928,721, forward strand.
AGAGAGTTCTGCTTCTATTCTAACACTACGGGCCCAGAGAGAGTTCTGCTTCTATTCTAACACTACGGGCCCAGAGAGAGTTCTGCTTCTAATCTAACACTACGGGCTCAGAGAGAGTTCTGCTTCTAATCTAACACTACGGGCTCAGACAGAGTTCTGCTTCTAATCTAACACTACGGGCTCAGACAGAGTTCTGCTTCTATTCTAACACTACGGGCTCAGAGAGAGTTCTGCTTCTAATCTAACACTACGGGCTCAGAGAGAGTTCTGCTTCTAATCTAACACTACGGGCTCAGACAGAGTTCTGCTTCTATTCTAACACTACGGGCCCAGAGAGAGTTCTGCTTCTAATCTAACACTACGGGCTCAGAGAGAGTTCTGCTTCTAATCTAACACTACGGGCTCAGACAGAGTTCTGCTTCTAATCTAACACTACGGGCTCAGAGAGAGTTCTGCTTCTATTCTAACACTACGGGCTCAGACAGAGTTCTGCTTCTATTCTAACACTACGGGCCCAGAGAGAGTTCTGCTTCTATTCTAACACTACGGGCTCAGAGAGAGTTCTGCTTCTATTCTAACACTACGGGCCCAGAGAGAGTTCTGCTTCTATTCTAACACTACGGGCTCAGACAGAGTTCTGCTTCTATTCTAACACTACGGGCCCAGAGAGAGTTCTGCTTCTATTCTAACACTACGGGCCCAGAGAGAGTTCTGCTTCTATTCTAACACTACGGGCCCAGAGAGAGTTCTGCTTCTAATCTAACACTACGGGCTCAGAGAGAGTTCTGCTTCTAATCTAACACTACGGGCTCAGACAGAGTTCTGCTTCTAATCTAACACTACGGGCTCAGACAGAGTTCTGCTTCTATTCTAACACTACGGGCTCAGAGAGAGTTCTGCTTCTAATCTAACACTACGGGCTCAGAGAGAGTTCTGCTTCTAATCTAACACTACGGGCTCAGACAGAGTTCTGCTTCTATTCTAACACTACGGGCCCAGAGAGAGTTCTGCTTCTAATCTAACACTACGGGCTCAGAGAGAGTTCTGCTTCTAATCTAACACTACGGGCTCAGACAGAGTTCTGCTTCTAATCTAACACTACGGGCTCAGAGAGAGTTCTGCTTCTATTCTAACACTACGGGCTCAGACAGAGTTCTGCTTCTATTCTAACACTACGGGCCCAGAGAGAGTTCTGCTTCTATTCTAACACTACGGGCTCAGAGAGAGTTCTGCTTCTATTCTAACACTACGGGCCCAGAGAGAGTTCTGCTTCTATTCTAACACTACGGGCTCAGACAGAGTTCTGCTTCTATTCTAACACTACGGGCTCAGAGAGAGTTCTACTTCTTTTCTAACACTACGGGCTCAGAGAGAGTTCTGCTTCTATTCTAACACTACGGGCCCAGAGAGAGTTCTGCTTCTATTCTAACACTACGGGCTCAGAGAGAGTTCTGCTTCTATTCTAACACTACGGGCCCAGAGAGAGTTCTGCTTCTATTCTAACACTACGGGCTCAGAGAGAGTTCTGCTTCTATTCTAACACTACGGGCCCAGAGAGAGTTCTGCTTCTAATCTAACACTACGGGCCCAGAGAGAGTTCTGCTTCTAATCTAACACTACGGGCCCAGAGAGAGTTCTGCTTCTATTCTAACACTACGGGCTCAGAGAGAGTTCTGCTTCTATTCTAACACTACGGGCTCAGAGAGAGTTCTGCTTCTATTCTAACACTACGGGCTCAGAGAGAGTTCTGCTTCTATTCTAACACTACGGGCTCAGAGAGAGTTCTGCTTCTATTCTAACACTACGGGCTCAGAGAGAGTTCTGCTTCTTTTCTAACACTACGGGCTCAGAGAGAGTTCTGCTTCTATTCTAACACTACGGGCCCAGAGAGAGTTCTGCTTCTATTCTAACACTACGGGCTCAGAGAGAGTTCTGCTTCTATTCTAACACTACGGGCCCAGAGAGAGTTCTGCTTCTATTCTAACACTACGGGCTCAGAGAGAGTTCTGCTTCTATTCTAACACTACGGGCCCAGAGAGAGTTCTGCTTCTAATCTAACACTACGGGCCCAGAGAGAGTTCTGCTTCTAATCTAACACTACGGGCCCAGAGAGAGTTCTGCTTCTATTCTAACACTACGGGCTCAGAGAGAGTTCTGCTTCTATTCTAACACTACGGGCTCAGAGAGAGTTCTGCTTCTATTCTAACACTACGGGCTCAGAGAGAGTTCTGCTTCTATTCTAACACTACGGGCTCAGAGAGAGTTCTGCTTCTATTCTAACACTACGGGCTCAGAGAGAGTTCTGCTTCTATTCTAACACTACGGGCCCAGAGAGAGTTCTGCTTCTATTCTAACACTACGGGCCCAGAGAGAGTTCTGCTTCTATTCTAACACTACGGGCCCAGAGCGAGTTCTGCTTCTAATCTAACACTACGGGCCCAGAGAGAGTTCTGCTTCTAATCTAACACTACGGGCCCAGAGAGAGTTCTGCTTCTAATCTAACACTACAGGCTCAGAGAGAGTTCTGCTTCTATTCTAACACTACGGGCCCAGAGAGAGTTCTGCTTCTAATCTAACACTACGGGCCCAGAGAGAGTTCTGCTTCTAATCTAACACTACGGGCTCAGAGAGAGTTCTGCTTCTATTCTAACACTACGGGCCCAGAGAGAGTTCTGCTTCTATTCTAACACTACGGGCCCAGAGCGAGTTCTGCTTCTAATCTAACACTACGGGCCCAGAGAGAGTTCTGCTTCTATTCTAACACTACGGGCTCAGAGAGAGTTCTGCTTCTATTCTAACACTACGGGCCCAGAGAGAGTTCTGCTTCTTTTCTAACACTACGGGCCCAGAGAGAGTTCTGCTTCTATTCTAACACTACGGGCTCAGAGAGAGTTCTGCTTCTATTCTAACACTACGGGCCCACAGAGAGTTCTGCTTCTATTCTAACACTACGGGTCCAGAGAGAGTTCTACTTCTAATCTAACACTACGGGCCCAGAGAGAGTTCTGCTTCTATTCTAACACTACGGGCCCAGAGAGAGTTCTGCTTCTAATCTAACACTACGGGCTCAGAGAGAGTTCTGCTTCTATTCTAACACTACGGGCTCAGAGAGAGTTCTGCTTCTATTCTAACACTACGGGCCCAGAGAGAGTTCTGCTTCTAATCTAACACTACGGGCTCAGAGAGAGTTCTGCTTCTAATCTAACACTACGGGCTCAGAGAGAGTTCTGCTTCTATTCTAACACTACGGGCTCAGAGAAAGTTCTGCTTCTATTCTAACACTACGGGTCCAGAGAGAGTTCTGCTTCTATTCTAACACTACGGGTCCAGAGAGAGTTCTGCTTCTATTCTAACACTACGGGCTCAGAGAGAGTTCTGCTTCTATTCTAACACTACGGGCTCAGAGAGAGTTCTGCTTCTATTCTAACACTACGGGCTCAGAGAGAGTTCTGCTTCTATTCTAACACTGCGGGCCCAGAGAGAGTTCTGCTTCTATTCTAACACTACGGGCCCAGAGAGAGTTCTGCTTCTATTCTAACACTACGGGCTCAGAGAGAGTTCTGCTTCTAATCTAACACTACGGGCTCAGAGAGAGTTCTGCTTCTAATCTAACACTACGGGCTCAGAGAGAGTTCTGCTTCTAATCTAACACTACGGGCTCAGAGAGAGTTCTGCTTCTATTCTAACACTACGGGCTCAGAGAGAGTTCTGCTTCTATTCTAACACTACGGGCCCAGAGAGAGTTCTGCTTCTATTCTAACACTACGGGCCCAGAGAGAGTTCTGCTTCTAATCTAACACTACGGGCTCAGAGAGAGTTCTGCTTCTAATCTAACACTACGGGCTCAGAGAGAGTTCTGCTTCTATTCTAACACTACGGGCTCAGAGAAAGTTCTGCTTCTATTCTAACACTACGGGTCCAGAGAGAGTTCTGCTTCTATTTTAACACTACGGGCTCAGAGAGAGTTCTGCTTCTATTCTAACACTACGGGCTCAGAGAGAGAGTTCTGCTTCTATTCTAACACTACGGGCCCAGAGAGAGTTCTGCTTCTATTCTAACACTACGGGCCCAGAGAGAGTTCTGCTTCTATTCTAACACTACGGGCCCAGAGAGAGTTCTGCTTCTATTCTAACACTACGGGCTCAGAGAGAGTTCTGCTTCTATTCTAACACTACGGGCCCAGAGAGAGTTCTGCTTCTATTCTAACACTACGGGCTCAGAGAGAGTTCTGCTTCTATTCTAACACTACGGGCCCAGAGAGAGAGTTCTTCTATCTATCACTGACACTACGGGCTCAGAGAGCGGATATATCGAGTCAAAGCAGGCGTTATAGGGCCCGGTTATATGAGGCAATTGGAGGAGTTATATGGGGTCATAGGAGGTGTTTTAGTGAGGCCAGCCCCAGTTGCCGTGTGTGTGTGGGCGCGCAAAGCGTGATGACGCGTCCGCTGGCAGGGAAGACAAGAATTTTGTCTTTCCTTGCCGTGACGCGATCACATGGTCAGCAGGCCGCCAATGGAAGGGCAGATAGTGTAGACCAATATTATTATAGGGACCCTGGTACCGTTCTGGGGATACCAGACACCCCTATGTTACCTAGGGATCCCCGCAGCTACAGGAACACTTCATCGCTGTGCCTCCTTTTACTGTGCACAAAGCATATATCCCTTTATTACATGTACACTTTAATAAAATATGTCTTACACTTTTACTTGGATAGAATAACTAAGTCTTTCTTGGTGCTAGGGATAGAAATGAGAACCTTTACGTTATACTCACTAGCCTTATCCCTAACCCTCTGCAAAACCTAACTTTATTATTTTACCCAAAACCTCTCAGCTTTATAACTTAGCTGGAGTATCCCCCTGAACCCCTATACTGAATACAGGGTGACCTTGGCATATAACTGGCATCCCACCCTTTACTAGGGACCCTGTGTATGTAGCAGGGATACGTTAACCCCTTAGGCCTCAGTTACCTTCCTGGACAGGAATCCAAGTGGTGAGTCGCAAGAACGTTTTCAGGTTAGGAGATTGACCAGAGCATTGGGCTTCAATGTATCCGAGAATCTTACCTGATTCCCAGGTACATCTTTGGGGTATCCTGTAACTCAGGAACCCCGCTTCATAGCCAGAATCTGCAAAGACTTTCTCCGTCAAACCCACTCTGAAACTCATAGCCTTGCAATCTCCTGGTCCCAGCACCCCGGGAAAGGTAAAAACACCAAACATCTCTAATATTGCATATTTTACATTTACTCATGGTAACACATATGCAGACTCTGGGTCCAAGAGCTGACTCTCTAGGACCCCAAAACATGGATCAGGGGTAACCAGATGGGCTTGACCTTTATTATTGAGCCCAGTTACCCCCTCATTGTCACAGGCACATCGCGGCTTTCACCCTTGCCCGGGCCGCCGGGCCGCAGGTGCGCGTGCTGCAGTGACCCCAGGGGCCGTAACCTAACTCTATCCTTTGTGACCCACGAAAAAAAGCTGCGGCAGAGTTTGCCAGCAATTCGCCGAGCATTAAGGCTACGCTTATAGAGACGGCGACGGGCGCGCGACCGCGTGACATCACACGTCGATAGTTGCACGTTGGACAGGAGACCTCAGGAGGGCAGCATGGGGCGTGGCGGAGGCGAGGCCCGTGACGTCACGCGAGCGGTTCGCCATTGTTGGTTGAAATGTTGACGTCACGCGGCGGCCGCACACCAACACAAAATCCACTGACCAGCGATTTTGGTCGCCATGTTGCTGCGCAGCGCCGTCGCGGTCATGCCCACTATGGGCACGCACGACGGACTTCATGACTTTGTTGTCGCTGCACGCCGTTGCCGCTACTATAAGCGCGGTCTAAGTCACTGTACATTGTGTTTCATACAGTATGCTAACTTCTGTAAGATCGCTAGTTTCGTTTGCGAAATGCACTTAAATGACTAGATTTATTTCTTTAATTCTAAAAAATGTGTTACCAGGAAGTAATACAGTGAGAGTTACCGCTCGTTTTCAGGTATGTCCTGGGCACAGAGTTATAACAATACATGGCTACATTAAAAGAACAGAGGTTACTCAGGCAATTCACAGACATTTCATGGGCAGGTGGCTTGTCCAAAAATATTGGACAAAATGGTGAAAGGTGCGAGGCGCACGAGAATCGTTGGTGGGGAAGAATTATTATTATTATTAATAAATTACCTGACAGTTACATAATTTTTTCTAAATTTCACTCCAAGTATTCACCAATTTGCATCAATTTATATTCTGTTTCGTAAAAAGTCTTGGGAGGGAGTGGGAGCGAGCGCCCTTCCGAGTATTTTTTTAGGAAATAGAATATGAATTGATGCAAATTGGTGCCTGCTTGGAGTGAAATTTAGAACATTTATAAATAACATACCAGCAGCCATACTGTACATGGCGAGCGATATTGATCTTACTGCTCCTATCCCACAAATTCCAAGACTGTTGCACCCCTCCTCGTCCTCTCACCCGCCCTCCCTTCATCCCCCTCCCTTCATCCTCTCTCATCCCCCCTCCCTTTATCATCTCTCACCCTTCTCCCTTCATCCTCTCCCCCCCTTCATCCTCTTACCCCCCCCTCCCCTTCATCCTCTCACCCCCTTCCCCTCATCCTCTCCCCCTCCCTTCATCCTCTCTCCCCCTCCCTTCATCCTCTCTCCCCCTCCCTTCATCCTCTCTCATCCCCACTCCCTTCATCCTCTCTCATCCCCCCCTTAATCCTCTCACCCCCTCTTCATCCTCTCACCCCTCCCTTCATCCTCTCATCCCCCTCCCTTCATCCTCTCTTCCCCCCTTCATCTACTCTCATCCCTCCTCCTTTCATCCTCTCTCATCCCCCCTCCCTTCATCCTCTCACCCCTCCCTTCATCCTCTCATCCCCCTCCCTTCATCCTCTCTTCCCCCCTTCATCTACTCTCATCCCTCCTCCTTTCATCCTCTCTCATCCCCCCTCCCTTCATCCTCTCTCACCCCCCTCCCTTCATCCTTTAACCCCTCCCTTCATCCTCTCTTACCCCACCCTCCCTTCATACTCTCTCACCCCCCTCCCTTCATCCTCTCTTACCCCCCCTCCCTTCATCCTCTCACCCCCCTCCCTTCATCCTCTCACCCACCTCCCTGTCCTTATCACCCCCACAGGACAGTGAAACTGAGTGCTCACCACAAACACGGCGTGACCGCGAGGCCGAGGTGGAGATTGATATATAACACCAACTTACAGCCGTGTGGGCGCGTCTGGAGTGTAGATAGGGCGAGGTAGCCGGGTCGGGGTTGGAGAGGTATGGATGATCAGAGATACTTGCCGAGGTCGGGGTTGGAGAGGTGCGGATTGTTGAAGGTACTTACCCGTGGTCAGGATCGGAGAGATGCGGATCGTCGTGGTACTTTGCCGAGGTCGGGGTTGGAGAGGTACTGATCGTCGTTGGTAGCCGGGGTCAGGCGTTTAGAAGAGCGGAGTCCAGAAGAATAGCCGAGGTCTGAAACAGAGGAACTAGTAACCGGAGGACAAGACAAAACTGGAGGCAAAGGTAGCAGTGAACACTTCGCACATAGGAAGGTTTATGCTCAGCCGATTTGCCAGTGGGCCGGCTGAGCATATATAGGACACAGGGACCAATGAGGTAACAGCCTGGATGAGGCGCGTCAGAGAGAGTGAGTGTGATAGGAGGATACGGTGCAGGAGACAGGTGTGGGGAGGATCCCAGAAGCGGAGAGTTGACGCGGCTCGTGCGCGCGCTGACCGCGCGCCTTCTGTGCGCGCTGTGTACTGATGACGTTGCCGCGTGGGCGGAGTCTGGAGGCGGGACCGGAGCATAGTATTAAACTCCGCGCGGGATTCGCGCGCGCCTAGCATGGCGGCTGGTCCCATGAGAAGGAGGAAAAGTGTCATGGATGACAGAAGGAGCGGGGAGCCCGATCATGGGTTGGGGTAAGTGACGAGTGCGCCGAGTGGATCGTGGATCACGGATCCTGACAGACAGCCAGAGAGAAAACACACACAAAACAGTACAAGTACACACACACACACACACCCGGACAAAACAGAAGAAATACACACAGACACACAGACACACAGGACACAGCCTCACCTCTCTCTGCTCCATGCTTTTCCTCCGCTCTTTGGCCCCACCCCCAGGCTCCTGCCACTCCTCCTGATTGGATGCATTACACAGCAGCAGCCAATCGGGATGGAGGAAGCTGCCCCGCCCCCTAGCAGCAGCAGCCCTGCTCTCCCTTCTCGGGGGAAATCCCACGATTCCAGCCGCCTCACCGGCAGGTCACTATGTCCAGAGAGGCAACACCGGGCACGTACATGTACCCCCCGCCCACATACATGTCCCCCCCGCACACGTACATGTCCCCCCGCAAACATACATGTACCCCCCGCCCACATACATGTACAGAGAGGTAATACTCCTACCCCACACATACCTGTACAGAGAGGTAATACCCCTACCCCACACATACATGTACAGAGAGGTAATACCCCTACCCCACACATACATGTACAGAGAGGTAATACCCCTACCCCACACATACATGTACAGAGAAGTAATACCGGGCACATACATGTACAGAGAGGTAATACCGGGCACATACATGTACAGAGAGGTAATACCGGGCACATACATGTACAGAGAGGTAATACCGGGCACATACATGTACAGAGAGGTAATACCGGGCACATACATGTATAGAGAGGTAATACCGGCACATACATGTACAGAGAGGTAATACCGGGCACATACATGTACAGAGAGGTAATACTGGGCACATACATGTACAGAGAGGTAATACCGGGCACATACATGTACAGAGAGGTAATACCGGGCACATACATGTATAGAGAGGTAATACCGGCACATACATGTACAGAGAGGTAATACCGGGCACATACATGTACAGATTTTCCAATGCAGAAACCGGGACACATTAAATAATAATTTATAAAACAAATGACATCACTTAAAAATAGCGAGCCAATGTCCCGACGTTTCGGCAGATACAACGGCCTTTCTCAAGTGTAGCTGGCACCGGGCCTGTTGGTGGCCCTTGGGGACTGGGGCCCCTCCTGTCGGAGTGCGTCCTGCCATGGGAAGACGCCCAAGAAAGGGGCAACTTACTTACTGACGTTCCCTTTTTCTGGAGGCTCTCATGATTTCCCTCTCCCCTATTTTTTTCGTGGGGCTGGAGCAACTATAAAAGTGTTACAGCAAATATTGTGTGTTTTGTCGCAGTAGATGTTGTGTTTTGTTGCAGTAGATGTTGTGTTTTGTTGCAGTAGATGTTGTGTGTTTTGTTGCAGTAGATATTGTGTGTTTTGTCGCAGAAGATGTTGTGTGTTTTGTCGCAGTAGATGTGTGTTTTGTTGCAGTAGATGTGTGTTTTGTTGCAGTAGATGTTGTGTTTTCTTGCAGTAGATGTGTGTTTTGTCGCAGTAGATGTTGCGTGTTTTATCGAAGTAGATGTTGTGTGTTTTGTCGCAGTAGAGGTTGTGTGTTTTGTCGCAGTAGATGTGTTTTGTCGCAGTAGATGTTGTGTGTTTTGTCGCAGTAGATGTTGTGTTTTGTTGCAGTAGATGCTGTGTGTTTTGTTGCAGTAGATGTTGTGTGTTTTGTTGCAGTAGATGTGTGTTTTCTTGCAGTAGAGGTTGTGTGTTTTGTCGCAGTAGAGGTTGTGTGTTTTGTCGCAGTAGATGTTGTGTTTTGTCGCAGTAGATGTTGTGTGTTTTGTCGCCGTAGATGTTGTGTTTTGTCGCAGTAGATGTTGCGTGTTTTGTCGCAGTAGATGTTGCGTGTTTTGTCGCAGTAGATGTTACGTATTTTTTGTCGCAGTAGATGTTGTGTGTTTTGTCGCAGTAGATGTTGTGTTTTGTCGCAGTAGATGTTGCGTATTTTTTGTCGCAGTAGTTGTGTGTTTTGTTGCAGTAGATGTTGTGTGTTTTGTTGCAGTAGATGTGTTTTGTCGCAGTAGATGTGTTTTGTCGCAGTAGATGTTGCGTGTTTTGTTGCAGTAGATGTTTGTTTTGTCGCAGTAGATGTTTGTTTTGTCGCAGTAGATGTGTTTTGTCGCAGTAGATGTTGTGTGTTTTGTCGCAGTAGATGTGTGTTTTGTCGCAGTAGATGTTGCGTGTTTTATCGAAGTAGATGTTGTGTGTTTTGTCGCAGTAGAGGTTGTGTGTTTTGTCGCAGTAGATGTGTTTTGTCGCAGTAGATGTTGTGTGTTTTGTCGCAGTAGATGTTGTGTTTTGTTGCAGTAGATGCTGTGTGTTTTGTTGCAGTAGATGTTGTGTGTTTTGTTGCAGTAGATGTGTGTTTTCTTGCAGTAGAGGTTGTGTGTTTTGTCGCAGTAGAGGTTGTGTGTTTTGTCGCAGTAGATGTTGTGTTTTGTCGCAGTAGATGTTGTGTGTTTTGTCGCCGTAGATGTTGTGTTTTGTCGCAGTAGATGTTGCGTGTTTTGTCGCAGTAGATGTTGCGTGTTTTGTCGCAGTAGATGTTACGTATTTTTTGTCGCAGTAGATGTTGTGTGTTTTGTTGCAGTAGATGTTGTGTGTTTTGTCGCAGTAGATGTTGTGTTTTGTCGCAGTAGATGTTGCGTATTTTTTGTCGCAGTAGTTGTGTGTTTTGTTGCAGTAGATGTTGTGTGTTTTGTTGCAGTAGATGTGTTTTGTCGCAGTAGATGTGTTTTGTCGCAGTAGATGTTGCGTGTTTTGTTGCAGTAGATGTTTGTTTTGTCGCAGTAGATGTTTGTTTTGTCGCAGTAGATGTTGTGTGTTTTGTCACAGTAGATGTTGCGTGTTTTGTCGCAGTAGAAGTTGTGTTTTGACGCAGATGTGTGTTTTGTCGCAGTAGATGCTGTGTGTTTTGTCGCAGTAGAAGTTGTGTTTTGACGCAGATGTGTGTTTTGTCGCAGTAGATGCTGCGTGTTTTGTCGCAGTAGATGTATGTTTTGTCGCAGAAGATGTTGTGTTTTGTTGCAGTAGATGTTGTGTTTTGTTGCAGTAGATGTGTGTTGTCGCAGTAGATGTTGTGTGTTTTATTGCAGTAGATGTTGTGTGTTTTATTGCAAATAGATGTTGTGTTTTTTATTGCAGTAGAGGTTGTGTGTTTTGTTGCAGTAGAGGCTGTGTGTTTTGTCACAGTAGATGTGTGTGTTTTGTTGCAGTAGATGTGTGTTTTGTTGCAGTAGATGCTGTGTGTTTTGTTGCAGTAGATGTTGTGTGTTTTATTGCAGTAGATGTTGTGTGTTTTATTGCAAATAGATGTTGTGTGTTTTATTGCAGTAGAGGTTGTGTGTTTTGTTGCAGTAGAGGCTGTGTGTTTTGTCACAGTGATGTTGTGTGTTTTGTTGCAGTAGATGTGTGTTTTGTTGCAGTAGATGCTGTGTGTTTTGTTGCAGTAGATGTTGTGTGTTTTATTGCAAATAGATGTTGTGTGTTTTATTGCAGTAGAGGTTGTGTGTTTTGTTGCAGTAGAGGCTGTGTGTTTTGTCACAGTAGATGTTGTGTGTTTTGTTGCAGTAGATGTGTGTTTTGTTGCAGTAGATGCTGTGTGTTTTGTCACAGTAGATGTTGTGTGTTTTGTTGCAGTAGTTGTGTGTTTTGTTGCAGTAGATGCTGTGTGTTTTGTTGCAGTAGATGTTGTGTGTTTTATTGCAAATAGATGTTGTGTGTTTTATTGCCGTAGAGGTTGTGTGTTTTGTTGCAGTAGATGTTGTGTGTTTTGTTGCAGTAGATGTGTGTTGTGTTGCAGTAGATGCTGTGTGTTTTGTTGCAGTAGATGTGTGTTTTGTTGCAGTAGATGCTGTGTGTTTTGTTGCAGTAGATGTGTGTTTTGTTGCAGTAGATGCTGTGTGTTTTGTTGCAGTAGATGTTGTGTGTTTTATTGCAGTAGATGAAACTTCGTGAAACGTACACACCTCTGGTTCCCAGTATAGAATCCCAGACTCTGATGCCCCCCCTCCTTCTGAGAGAGAGGAACAGGAAATGCTGCAGGTCGTGGGAACGGGGTCCCTACCAGAGTCCTCGGTACGAGCGTCTCCCCACCCCCCCTCACCCCCCCGAGCTGTCGCTGGGAGAGAGGAAACAGGAAACCCGTTTAGGAAAAAGTTGTTCTAATCGAGAGACTGCAGCTGGGAAAGTGCAAAGCGCTTAGACATCCTAATAAGAGAGGGGTAAAATACAGAGAAATAATGAACGTTTCACGTGGCACCCACAAACTCACAGGGCTGATGGGGGGGCCCCCAAGTCATAGTCATTACATCATGGGATCTGGAACATCAGGGGGCCCCGATTCATAGCCACTACGTCATGAGGTCTGGAACTCCTGGGGCCTGAAGTCATATTCACTATAGTATCAGGGGAGCGCAATCTTTTTTCCCTGTGCTCCCCTGCCGGATGTTCCCCTCTCTCCGCGCCCCCCTCCCCTCTTACCTTGGCTCCGGCGTCATGACGTCATGTTGCCATGGCAACTTGATGCTGTGTGACATCACGTTGCGTCCCATTGGCATGGCAACGCGGTGCCATGTGACACTGCGCGGCCATATTGAGAAGAGTTTTAGAGGGAAGATGCCAGGAGGACGCCGCTGATAGGTAAGAGCAGTTTAAAAAAATTTTTGTCTGGGTTGGCCTTCAGTAGAAAGTGGCAACCCTGATCCAGACCCTATAACTTCCAGTAAGGTGACGGTAAGTATGTCTTAGTGTAACTCCCATCCAGACCCTATAACTCCCAGTAACGTGACGGTAAGTATGTCTTAGTGTTACTGCCATCCAGTCCCTATAACTTCCAATAACGTGACGGTAAGTATGTCTTAGTGTTACTCCCATCCAGTCCCTATAACTTCCAATAACATGACGGTATGTATGTCTTAGTCTTACTCCCATCCAGTCCCTATAACTTCCAATAATGTGACGGTAAGTATGTCTTAGTGTTACTCCCATCCAGACCCTATAACTGCCAATAACGTGAAGGTAAGTATGTCTTAGTGTTATTCCCATCCAGACAATATAATTTCAAATAACGTGATGGTAATACAGGAAGACCCTGCTTCTTGGCGATCCGCTGATACAGCGGTATCGAGAAGGGGGCCGCCATGTCTGCGCATGCGCAGAACGGGGAAATCAGGGGTCGTGCATGCGCAGAACTGGCGGCTGAAGAGGGTGCGCATGAATTTTAAATTCGCGCGCTCACAGGAGCGCAGGGCCGGTCACGTGAGCGGTTCGCCCAATGAGGGCGAACCAGCTCCGTGACATCACTGGCCCGTCCCCCGACACGCCCCCGGACGGCGCGCTAACCAAGGCCAGGGAAAGCACCCGCTTTCCCTCAGCCTCAGCGCGCCTCCGCACGGGCTGAACCACCATTTATTTATTTAAAATATTTTACCAGGAAGTAATACATTGAGAGTTACCTCTCGTTTTCAAGTATGTCCTGGGCATGGACTCAGCCTTAGTGTTACTCCCATCCAGTCCCTATAACTCCCAATAACGTGACGGTAAGTATGTCTTAGTGTTACTCCCATCCAGACCCTATAACTTCCAATAACGTGACGGTAAGTATGTCTTAGTGTTACTCCCATCCAGACCCTATAACTCCCAATAACGTGACGGTAAGTATGTCTTAGTGTTACTCCCATCCAGTCCCTATAACTCCCAGTAACGTGACGGTATTTATGTCTTAGTGTTACTCCCATCCAGTCCCTATAACTTCCAATAACGTGACGGTAAGTATGTCTTAGTGTTACTCCCATCCAGACCCTATAACTCCCAATAACGTGACGGTAAGTATGTCTTAGTGTTACTCCCATCCAGTCCCTATAACTCCCAGTAACGTGACGGTAAGTATGTCTTAGTGTTACTCCCATCCAGTCCCTATAACTCCCAATAACGTGACGGTAAGTATGTCTTAGTGTTACTCCCATCCAGTCCCTATAACTCCCAGTAACGTGACGGTATTTATGTCTTAGTGTTACTCCCATCCAGACCCTATAACTTCCAATAACGTGACGGTAAGTATGTCTTAGTGTTACTCCCATCCAGACCCTATAACTTCCAATAACGTGACGGTAAGTATGTCTTAGTGTTACTCCCATCCAGACCCTATAACTTCCAATAACGTGACGGTAAGTATGTCTTAGTGTTACTCCCATCCAGACCATATAATTTCAAATAACGTGATGGTAATACAGGAAGACCCTGCTTCTTGGCGATCCGCTGATACAGCGGTATCGAGAAGGGGGCCGCCATGTCTGCCCATGCGCAGAACGGGGAAATCAGGGGTCGTGCATGCGCAGAACTGGCGGCTGAAGAGGGTGCGCATGCGCTGAACGGAGGTTGCGCATGCGCAGAAGGGGGGACTTGCCGGTTTGCGCATGCGCACATTCTGAAAATCGCCAGTTCCGCTTTCCAGCGATTTTCGCTTTGCGCCGGGCCCATAGAACGGAACCCGCCGCATGCCCAGGGCCCTCCTGTAATGTTTTAGTGTTACTCCCATCCAGACCCTATAACGTGACTGTAAGTATGTCTTAGAGTTACTCCCATTCGGCCCCTATAACTTCCAATAACGTGACAGTAAGTATGTCTTAGTGTTACTCCCATCCAGACCCTATAACTTCCAGTAACGTGACAGTACGTATGTCTTAGAGTTACTCCCATCCAGACCCTATTAGATTTCTGCATGTAACTTTTCAGGCGATTTGCAATCTTGCAGCTTAATGGTCTGTGAATATCATTTTTTGAGTTTTCCCCATTTACAAAACCCTGTAGTACAGCGTCCACATGGCAACTCCTGCTGTTTATTCTCCCCTCCCCAACGCAGCACAGAGCTGCTTTCCAGACTACAAAGGATCTTATTAGTAAAAAAATATCCTCTTTGCATCTTCTCAGATAAGGTTATTTGAAGTGTTATAATGTCACTGAGTGAGAGGGAATGAGCAGCCGTATTAATTTCTGTTTAGGGCTCGTCTTTTAGAAATAAAACACAGTCAGCAGAGGAAAAACTAGAGAGGAGGAAACAGTCCCCGTGTTGTGCTGAGTAAGGAAGAGGTCTTTACTAAATAAACCTGTGGGGGGAACGTCAGGAGCTTAAGGGACTTTCCCATGAGACTCCCAGTAAAAACAGAACAGCGCCCGAAAGAAAACATCCGCCACTACAATTGGTCTGAGTGAGAACCGGGCTCAGCGTAGACCCTTGGACGGATCACGTAATCACGGATTCCGGCATCATGGGACACTTAAGGGGTTAATATCTGAACAGGTGCCCTCCCGTCTAAAGAGAAAGCCAATCCTTCCTCGGGTAACTACTAACAGAATTGTGAGCAACTTAGTAACATGCATAGTTACATATAGTTACGTACATACTTAGGGGGCTATGCACTAAGCTCAATGGCTTTGCGTTCTGATTTGGCCAAAAAGCAGGTTCGTTAAAAAGTGAAGCCTGGGACGCGATTCACTAAGGCCTTGAGGCCATTTTTTAACGTACCTGCTCAAAATAGCTCAAAACAGCCACAGCGTACGGTTTTTTTTTTTTCCCCCTGCTAGCGTTCTTATCCTTTCCGTTCGCTAGCTGATAGAAAAAAAAGCCGCCTGTAACATTTGCATGGAGATTTGCTATCTCCGTGCAAGACTGTTACAGGCGATCGTACACTAAATAAAAACATTTTAATAATAGTGTATGTAACGGGTTTCCCCCCCCCCCCCAATCTCACATTGGCCCGGGTACTCTAACAACCAACCCCCATTACGTGTTTGTGTTTGGTGGTGCACCTGTTGGCAACAGGACTCCTGAGTCTCCCGCTTGATGGTATTAGGGGATGTCATCAGGACAGGTAGCTGAGGTAGTAGGTGCGAGTTCAACTTACATCATGTGCAGCGCCTCCACCTCATCAGGATCTGTGCTTCCGCAGGGAGATGGTCCTGATGAGGAACTCCTTCTTGGTGGTGACTGCCACTGTTGAGTAACTTCACACTCACACAGTGGGGGTATCGTTAACAAGGTCATCTTTATTGCAGATTGGGATGTAGCAGACTGCCCCATGCAGCTGCCGGCTCTAGCCGCACATCTCTCCGTGCTGTCCCTTTGCCAGGTACGCCCTCCCAAATTGAAGTGGGATTCCCTCTTCTCCTAGGGAGATCCTCTCTGCGCCAGGTCCCTGGACACAGAGTGGCTTAGACAGGCCGATTGGTCAACCTGGACCGCTACTTACTGCACTAGGGTCACAAAGTGTTCCTACAATCCCTTATGCAGGAAAGTACAACTTCCCAACAACTTCCCACAGCTGCTGGAACACACTGTAACTAACTGTGTTGTGCCTTATATACTTCAGGAGGCAGGCGCATCCCTGATGTCACTATCCAGGGACTCAGAGCCTACAGCCACTCCCCTCCATACATAGGGCACCTCACCATGGTGTGAGGGAAAACCTCCATAACTACTGCTGGCAGACCTGTACTTACCAGGACTTACTGCCAACAGCGAGGAAAGTAATATATCATTATTATGCATGGCTATATGTACATGAGCAGGGGGTCTCCTGAGCTGAACCGCATTGGTTTCAGGTCCGAGGACCCCCTACTTCAGGAGTTACAGGCCCCGTTATGAGGTGCCGGTATCCCCTGCAGTTTAAAGCTCCCGCGTCACGTGAGCGGGTTATTTACATTCTGCAGGGGATACCGGCACCCCATAAAGGGGCCTGTATTTCCTGAAGTAGGGGGTCCTCGGACCTGAACCCAATGCGGTTCAGCTCAGGAGACCCCCTGCACATCTACACTAGTATTAAAACATACATAACAATAAACAATAATTCATTACCGTAGCGGCTATCCGCTATGGTAATGAAGCTGCTTTAATGTATTTTTAATAATAGTGTGCGGGAGCAGGGGGTCCCCTGAGCTGAACCGCATTGATTTCTGCCTCAAAGACCCCCTGCTTCCCAAGTTACAGGCCCCGGTATGGGGCATCGGGTGCCAGTGCCGCCGCCATCTTTATAGTGTCCAAGACACGACGTGGGCTCTATAAAGATGGCGTCCGCACTGGCACCGATGCCCCAAACCAGGGCCTGTAACTCGGGAAGCAGGGGGTCTCTGAGGCAGAAATCAATGCGGTTCAATTCAGGGGACCCCCTGCTCCCGCACACTATTACTAAAAATACATTAATGCTGCTTCATTACCTTAGCGGATAGCCGCTAAGGCAATGAAGGGGTTAAGGCACATTCGCATGTTTATTGGGGACAATTGCCCCCATTAAACAACACACATCCCCCCCGCCCCCTAACACACACAGTACTGTAATGGGCAAAATTACTATTATCCAAATATGGATAATAATGCATTTGCCCATTTTAAATACATATAAATTACAATAAATATAGTCAAAACATTTAACACTTACGTTTTACAGGCACCCACGATGAAGGCCGTCTTCATCCTCATCTTCATTCTGCCCATGCCCCTACGGTGCTGCAAAACATGCACAACAATTACAATAGCCAATGTAATGTCCCCTAACCCCTTAATCACCATAGCGGTTATTAACAGCTACAGTCATTAAGGGGTTAACCCACCCTCACCCACCACTCGGGAGGCCTACATACCCTCCAACTCTAACCCGCCACCCCGTGAGGCCTAACCACCCTCACCCACTACCCACAAGGGAGGCCTACCCACATACCCTTGGGGCCAATACAGCCCCCTCCTCCCCCCAACAGCTACAGTACAATAATGTGCCAAATAACTATTATCCAGATATGGATAATATATTATTTGGCCATTATGAAACACATAAAACATTTACAAATCAAAACATGAATTTTTAATCTTAAAACCACCACATTGCATGTTAAAATAAATAGAGCAGCCATTGCAAATATAAAAAAAACAAACTGCAGCTACACAAATGTCTATGAAATATCATACGATTGCATTGAGTGTGTACATGATGCAATTAATCAGTGCATCACATAACACTATGCAAAATATATGTAACAATAAAATACATTGTGAACAATGTCCCTTAACCACCAATGCCATCCTGAAAATCAATTAGAAACTAACCAACATCAATACAATTAGCATCAATTAATCTATTTACTCAAACAATTAAAATACAATACAAATCAATAATACAATTCCCTATTCAATTGCTAAAGCCAAAACATTGCCAAAACAATTCTAATTTAAAGTAACCACCATCATTCTAATCTTACTACCATAAAGAAGCCTTTAGCTAAATACAAACTACATTATTCACAACAATGACAAAATAAAGATGCTAAATACATTATCCATACATGAAAAGAACCTAAACATGAGCCAAACAATCAATTATTATCCCTGTATGTCTATCCATACAGATAGATAAACATAACATACAGGGGCAATAATACAGCATAAAATACAATGCATTTACATTCAAAATTCACATACAATACACCCATTCATTGTCCGTGAATGTATTATATACATAGATACATTAACGGGCATTAAATGGGGGTGAAAAAATAAAAGACATGCATGAAAAATCATAAAAACCTGTAAAAGTAAAAATAATAAACTTTTCTTTTGTTTACTCACCATTAGATGTCCACTCTCCGAAATCCAAGCAACCCGGAAGCACAGGAACCAATCCACAGGTAAGCCATAAAATAAAACACCATAACAAATCCACGTCTGTGTCTTCTTTCTTCTTTGGGGTCTTCTTCCATCTTTTTCCGTCTTCTTCCGTCTTCTTAGGCCACGCCCTTCTTCTCTTCTTAGGAGGGGAGATGTTCCCTCCTCGGTGACTAGCTTCAAAATGAGGCGACATAGGCTTTTATAGGCCTATGATGTCACATTTTGGTCAAATGTTTCACACGGTCCTGATTGGGCCGTGAAAAACATGTGATTTGGCCAATGGAAAAAAAAATGATGACGTCATTTAAAGGCAATGAAAGCACAGCCAATCAGAATGGCTTTGCTTCAATTGCCTTTAAGAAACATGGCCGGTTTCACATGGTACGGTAGCCAATCAGAGCGTGGGAAATACATCCCAACTCTGATTGGCTCTAGGACCATGTGACAGGCTTTCAAAGACGTCACATCCGTTCTCCCCCAAGCCTCTGTCACATGGTCTACTACAGCCAATCAGAGATGGGATGGAGTTCCCACGCTCTGATTGGCTACGGTACCATGTGAGACCGGCCATGTTTCTTTTAATGACGTCATCTTAAAGGCAATTGAAGCAAAGCCATTCTGATTGGCTGTGCTTTCATTGCCTTTAAATGACGTCATCATTTTTTTATCCATCGGCCAAATCACATGTTTTTCACGGCCCAATCAGGACCGTGTGAAACATTTGACCAAAATGTGATGTCATAGGCCTATAAAAGCCTATGTCGCCTCATTTTGAAGCTAGTCGCCGAGGAGGGAACATCTCCCCTCCTAAGAAGAGAAGAAGGGCGTGGCCTAAGAAGACGGAAGAAGCCGGAAGAAGATGGAAGAAGACCCCAAAAGACCACAAAAGACCCCAAAGAAGAAAAAAGACACAGACGTGGATTTGTTATGGTGTTTTATTTTATGGCTTACCTGTGGATTGGTTCCTGTGCTTCCGGGTTGCTTGGATTTCGGAGAGTGGACATCTAATGGTGAGTAAACAAAAGAAAAGTTTATTATTTTTACTTTTACAGGTTTTTATGATTTTTCATGCATGTCTTTTATTTTTTCACCCCCATTTAATGCCCGTTAATGTATCTATGTATATAATACATTCACGGACAATGAATGGGTGTATTGTATGTGAATTTTGAATGTAAATGCATTGTATTTTATGCTGTATTATTGCCCCTGTATGTTATGTTTATCTGTATGGATAGACATACAGGGATAATAATTGATTGTTTGGCTCATGTTTAGGTTCTTTTCATGTATGGATAATGTATTTAGCATCTTTATTTTGTCATTGTTGTGAATAATGTAGTTTGTATTTAGCTAAAGGCTTCTTTATGGTAGTAAGATTAGAATGATGGTGGTTACTTTAAATTAGAATTGTTTTGGCAATGTTTTGGCTTTAGCAATTGAATAGGGAATTGTATAATTGATTTGTATTGTATTTTAATTGTTTGAGGAAATAGATTAATTGATGCTAATTGTATTGATATTGGTTAGTTTCTAATTGATTTTCAGGGTGGCATTGGTGGTTAGGGGACATAGTTCATAGTGTATTTTATTGTTACATATATTTTGCATAGTGTTATATGATGCACTGATTAATTGCATCATGTACACACTCAATGCAATTGTGTGACATTTCATAGACATTTGTGTAGCTGCAGTTTTTTTTTTTTATATTTGCAATGGCTGCTGTATTTATTTTAACATGCAATGTGGTGGTTTTAAGATTTAAAATTCATGTTTTGATTTGTGGATGTTTTATGCATTTCATAATGGCCAAATAATATATTATCCATATCTGGATAATAGTTATTTGGCACATTATTGTACTGTAGCTGTTGGTTGGGGGGGGGGGGTGTATTGGCCCCAAGGGTATGTGGGTAGGCCTCCCTTGTGGGTAGTGGGTGAGGGTGGTTAGGCCTCACGGGGTGGGGGGTTAGAGTGGGAGAGTATGTAGGCCTCCCGAGTGGTGGGTAAGGGTGGGTTAACCCCTTAATAACTGTAGCGGGTAATAACCGCTATGGTGATTAAGGGGTTAGGGGACATTACATTGGCTATTGTAATTGTTGTGCATGTTTTGCAGCACCGTAGGGGCATGGGCAGAATGAAGATGAGGATGAAGACAGCCTTCATCGTGGGTGCCTGTAAAAGGTAAGTGTTAAATGTTTTTATTGTATTTATTGTAATTTATATGTATTTAAAATGGCCAAATGCAGTATTATCCATATTTGGATAATAGTAATTTTGGCCATTACTGTATAGTATGTGTTAGGGGGTGTATTTAGTTAGAATGGTTGTTTTTTATTTTTGCAGGTGCAACATTGGTACCACAGGCCCGCGGGTACCCCGGGACTCCCGCGGGGACCCCGGGACGGCCGCGGGGACCCCCGGACTCCCGCAGGGACCCCGCACTCCCGCGGGGACCCCCGCTTGGTGAGCCGGGGACCCCCGCGGGGTCAGCCGGGGACACCCGCCGGCCTGCTGTATGGGTTTTGCGCATGCAAAAATAAAAAGCCAGAATTTTTTCTAAGTCCAGATTTCTTGGCGTCTACTCTGACCTGACGTGTTCTAATCAACACAACTTTCGCGTTTGCTAAGGTTGCGTTGCTTAGTGCATCCCGCTTAAGGGCAGAATTTCACGCAAACAGGGCTGCGATCGAGCAAAGTTGGACTTGGAAAAAATCCCTGAAAAAAGTCATTTTTAGAGCGCAAAGTGCCTGTTTGCGTAGCTTAGTGCATCGGGTTGAGCCAAAAATCACGATCGAAGAGCACTTTGCGCTCTAAAAGTGACTTATTGGAGCTTAGTGCATAGCCCCCATAGTTTTGTACATAGTTACATAGTAGATGAGGTTGAAAAAAAGACATTTGTCCATCAAGTTCAACCTATGCTAAATTTAGACGACAGATACTTTATCCTATATCCGTACTAACAGTATATTGATCCAGAGGAAAGCAAACAAAAAAACGCAGTGACACATTATCTAATGATATCTCATAAGGGGGAAAATAAATTCCTTCCTGACTCCAAATATCAGCAATCAGATTTCTCCCCGGATCAACATCCTTCCCATGTATACTTATTTGGTATATCCCTGTATACCTTTCCTTCCTAAAAAGATGTCCAACCTTTTTTTGAACAAATCTATTGTATCTGCCATCACAGTCTCCATGGGTAATGAATTCCACATTGTAATCGCCCTTACTGTTTATTTGATTACCACATGTACAGTATTACTACTGTGAAGCGCTATGTACATTAATGGCGCTATATAAATAAGGACATACAATACAATACTGTAAAGAACCCTTTCCTTTGTTGCTGGTGAAATCTCCTTTCCTCCAACCTTAAGGGATGACCCCGTGTCATTTGTACTGCCCTTGGGATGAGTAGTTGAAAAGCTCAACATTTTCGCAAAATCTAGATAGGATTCCAGAGCATTAAGCTATCACACTAAATAGAATAGATGGGGATGGGGAAATAGCAAGGGGTCATGGAGGTAGAATGGGGGCAAATGGGAGTTTGGCAAGCAGGGAGACACCCATATTAAATACAGATATTACTAGAAAACTTCTAAAGACTAAATCCAATTGGAGTAGAAAGGCTGGAGCAGATAAGATATTAGTACAGACTGAAAAAAAACCTTAAATGCATGCTTGCTAATGCAAGAAGCTTGACAGATAAAATGGGTGAGATTGAATTAATAGCTACAAGGGAGCAGTATGATATCACAGGCATTACTGAAACATGCTGGGATGAAACTCATGACTGGGCAGTTAATTTAGAGGGTTTTTCCCTTTTTCGGAAGAGTCGAGCAAATAGAAGAGGAGGTGGAGTATGTTTATATGTTAAACCGGATCAAAAAGCTATTCTAAGAGAAGATGTTTATGAAGGGAAGTATGAAAATGTAGAGACCTTGTGGTTAGAAATTAGCAGTGGAGGTAAAAGTACAAAGTAAAATGTTCGTAGGGATATGCTATAAACCACCAAATATCTTTGAGATTGAGGAAGCCAAAATACTTTTGCAAATGGAGAAGGCATCAAAACTGGGTTATGTTTACACAATGGGTGATTTTAATTATCCAGACATAGACTGGGGCAATGAGATTAGCATTACAACGAAAGGAAACAGGTTTCTGGGGGTGCTTAAAGACAATTACATGACCCAAATTATTGAAGAACCAACCAGTAGAGGGCCAATACTGGATTTGGTAATATCAAACAATGTAAAAGTAATAATAAATATTCAAGTCCGAGAATATTTGGGTAACATTGATTATAACATGGTCTCATTTGAAATAAATAATCAAAAACCAGACTACTTGGGTTCAACAAAGACTTTAAACTTTAGAAAGGCAGGTTTTAATAAACTCAGGACTAATCACTCTAAACTCAGAGAAGAAAGGATCGCCCGACGCAGTGGATAACTCATAACCAAGCTGTCCGAAGAAAGACTGTGCTTGTGAAAAGTCCTCCTCGAGCGACTGAAGAGAGCTGAGCTCAAGTACCTTCTTGAGGAGACATTACTGACCTGGAGAAAGGGCTCCAATCGCAGCGGGACTGAGGGTTCTCTCCCTCCATCCACTCTCATTCGAGCTGCAGAGATATTTCGAGTGAGAGTGGAAGGATGGGCTTTAGCCATGGCAAGCCCGAGCTTCCCACAAACAGGGGAGGTATGTAACAGGGATGTATCCCTGTTTTAGAGAAACTGCCTCGTGTTCTGAAAATCCAGCAGAGAGCTGGTTAATTGCAGTTAGTCAATTAACCAGCACCATCTGGATAATCCAAGTAGGTTTAAAACTCCTGCTGAAACAGACTCAGAGAGATTTTCCTCAGCACACAGCAGTGCTGACATGAGGAGAGGGTCTTGAATATACAGGAAGACTATATATTGACGGCAAGACACAAGGGTGACCAGACCTCTTTTCCTGGACGCAGAGGACACAGGAACCTGTCAGAGGCTGGACCCTCAAGCACACCAAGACACCACTGACCTGAAGGGCCGCCTGCTTTAAGGTGCCGCTGAGACTTTGGGGTGGTAGGCTGGAAAAGGGCTTATCCTCCCAGTCTTGTAAGAGAGGGACTGGGGAAGTAAGTTAGCCCTTACACAGGGATAGGTGTTTGTTGTTTTTGTATATTTTTGTTTGTTGTGCTGTTTAAAGGGACAGGCTCAATAAAGCCATATGTTAATTTCACCCTAAACGTCTCCATTTGCGTACCTCTGCACACATCTCTTACAGTATGTATATATTTTGCGTGTATATGTATATATAACGAAGACCCGGAACTGCCGAGCGGCGCTAGCGTACGAGTGCGGCGGTGAGAGTGGAACACTCCGGCCTAACGGGAGTCTGCACAAGATTCGTCAATAATATGTTTTAAAGAATGGACACTTTGCAAGTGTATTTCCTTCAGAGGGCCATTTATATAAAGTTTGTTTTTATCGGTCTGCACTATTTTATCCTTTCTCTGTTTTCCCTGGAGGAGGGTCAGTCAAGAACCAGACTATCGCGTTATTGCCACAGTTGTGGAAGGGCTTTTTGATTTTCTGGGAATATGTGAGTAATATTCCTATTCACTCCCGAGATCCAGCAGCTTGTAGTACACACTTCACTGTGTGTTGTAGTTTTTTTCTTATTCTTTCTGGGTACCCTCGTCTGCTACCCTGGTTTGGATAACGAATGTTTGGAGATGAATTAGTGGAACTGTTCATTTTAGGGGTTTGAGCTGCAGTTACATTATTTCTATTTTTTGGCCATTAAATGCACTAATATATATACATATATATGAAATATAAAGGACAATGCTAATTAGATACTGTTAATTCTGAATATAATACCTCAGAATTAAGTGTTACCAAATATCAATACTGACTTAAATAAAACCTTAGTCAGACCAGAAACCAAATACCTGACTAGATAGCTAGAAAATATTAAGATCAATAATCAATTAATCAAGATTAAGAGATATATAAATAACATGAAAGTCCAAGCAATAATCAATATATCTCTCTCTCTCTCTCTCACTCACTCACTCACTCACTCACTCACTCACTCACTCACACACACGCACGCCCCTGACAGCAGTCCCGCCCACTCACTGTTTATTTACCTGCTGGTAGGCGGGGCTTCGCAGGAAGGGGGGCGGACGCGTCCTGAAAAGCATAACAACAACAAGGAGGCGGAGACGTCCAATCAGAGCGAGGCTTGGAGCGCAGGGCGGGCAGAGAGCAGGCGCTGTCCAATCACAGGGCAGTAATCGCTACCCTGGCTGTCAGAGCGAGGCTTGGAGGGCAGGAGTGACAAAGCAGTGAGGGGCGGGGCTCCGGAGAGGGAAGGTTCTGGAGAGCTCGGGAGGGGACTGGCGGCGCGAGCTCAGTTACCGCGGGGAGGCCGAGGCGGACGGAGTGGAAGACAGGACCGGGAAACAGCCGAGCAGTGACCGGGCCGGATGCGGAGGTCCCGTGCGGGGAGGAGAGCTCAGGAAAACCGCACACACCCACAGGAAAGCCGCGGGGCACAGAACCGAGCACCGGAGAGAACAGGACCCGGGGGCGGAGGCGGCGGGGAGGATGATAAACCCGCAGGACAGGTCAGAGCGCACTCATATATGTACCTGTATACTTACAGACATAGACATATATCCACGCACATACAGATTATATATAATATACAAATATATATATATTTCTTTTACACACAAACGTGTATATATATATATAGTTATACGTTACCGTTCCAAGGATTGGTAAACAAGAGAATGTTGAAAATCAAAGTGTATTAGTAAAAGCAAAAATACATCCAGAAACCCAACGTTTCGGTCCTACAGAATGGGACCTTCCTCAGGGGGATACAAAGGGGTATCTATATAGATATAGTTATAGATAGATATAGTTATAGATAGATGGTTATAGGAGGGAAAAAAATAAGTGCACTCACTGGATTTATGAACTCCCTCAGATGCACAGTGATCACCCCCCGCTGGGGAGCCCCATAATATAGAACTTTCTGCATCAGGAGGGGAGAGTAGTGTTACACACAGCTATACACAGAGATCTTCATAAAAAGTCTTCATAAAAAAAGACGTTTTATCCACGTAGATCTATGTGGATTAAAACCTTTTTTATTTTATTTTTTACGAAGACCTCTGGAGTGCCGGTTCCTTTTATTTTTTAGGAGGATGTGTTCTATATAGATGGATATATATACACACACAATATGCTCTATATATATATATCTCTTGCAAGTAGATGATATATCTGTGTATTGATGTGTGTAACACCACACTCCCTTCCCGGTCGGTGAGAGATGCAGAAAGTTACTATTGTCTTATTAATATATCCAGCACATTGTATTTCCAAACATCAAGTAGAGGGATTTATTTATCATGCACTCTGACACATCTTAAATGTCATACATAGTGTCTGTGTGTCTTCAGTTCCTTTTAAAAATAAGATGAGGAGATTTGGTAGTGGAAGAAGCCACAGGAGCCTTTCTGTAAGTAAACTTACTTTGTATTTAAAGAATTAGAGCAGGTATAAGCATAACGGGACGTTTCAGGACAGACACGTCCTTTCCTCAGACCGTACACCACACCATATTTAAAAAAAAAAAGATAACATTTACTCTACTGTAATTTTCACTTGTTTGTTAATGGTGTAAAAAATGGTAAATTTCTCTTTTCTCTGGGATTATTTAATTTGAGTGTTAATTATTGTTATTTCCCGTTTATCTCTACCCAAATTACACCCCCATCATTAGTCCAAAACCATATCTGAGATTGGGAGAGAGTCTGGCTGACTTCCCGTGCATATAGAACATTTTACAGACTGATCACAAAATATTAGGTGATGTCTGTATAAATTGTCCACAGCTTTTTTTTTCGTAGACATTAAAGCCTTACACAGTTACTTAGAAAGACTTTATACTTGTTGGGTTTGTGTAAAAATAGTGTTTATCACCTATATATAACCTATAGAACATGCCACTGCCTCAATTGACTTTGGTCCTTTAAACACAGTGACGGTTACCTTGTACAAAGACCTGTGCTTGATGTTTGGCCTTTTGAGTGGGTGTTAAACCATACTCTCTTTGCATCAATAAGTATCTCTGTGCTTTTGATGGCAAATGTAGGGTGTAAGCTTTTCAGTCAAAATCACTGTGCTTGTTATTTCCACTATATAGATAAAATAGAAGTGAAGGAATAGGAAATATACTATTAATCTTGGTAATGGCATAAAGGGGCACTCCCAGGAAGGTATGAGGAGGTGTATATGGTCTCGGGCACTAATCCTCGACCATCACAGCGCCCACACCTGGACCCGGTTGATACAGATGCAAAAGGCAGAAGGTGTTACAAACCAGCTTTCTCCAATGTATTCTGCTAGTTTTAGAGCAGGTAGAGAGAAATAACTCTGATCTGTGCACCCAACGCTGGGAGTGGGGCCTCGAAGTGTTATTTATCTATACCTGCTCTACAATGGTGGGAATACATTGGACAATACTGAGAGAGTCCAGCACTCCCTAAATGGAAAAATTGAAATCACTAGTATGCAACCAATAAGTAAATTTTAATGAAAACACAAATATATCAAAAAACATGCAGCGTCACAAATATAGAACATAAACATATAGGTATAATCACATATAACGTGTGTGAAGGAAGGATATACAAGGGAGACAAGTTGTCAAAAAAATGGGGATAGTGTATGTGCCGGGGTAGGGGCAAAACAGCACAAAAAAAATACTGGACAGTATTGTGTATTGTGTTTGAGAGGGTTTTTTCTCTCTTGTCCACAGCACCCCGCATTATATATCTACTCTCTATTGTGAGTGCTGTTTATAATTTTGTGTTACATTGGGAATACATTGGAGTAAGCTGGTTTGCACACTTTCTGCTTCCCTGATGGCTGTCTTTCCATTTGTATCGATTAAAATATAATATACAACGTCTTTGTAACGTTTGCTGTATCTAGAAAGTCCCTAAAATGAATAAAACCGTTTGCTGAATAAGAGGTTGACAGTGACATCTGCTGGATAATACGGGGAGGTGCACACACACAGCTTGGCAGTGTTACAGAAAAGCAATGTGATAGCCACATTTACCCAGGAGTATCGGGATATGAATTGTGTCCTAGTATAATGAAACACAGACCCTATTGTAAGAGTGTGCCTCGGGTTATTGGGAAGGAATATGCCGTTCACAGGTTTGCTTGTCTGCTTTTGGTGAGGTAGTTATCACGTACACGGCTGGCTGTTCCAGATTATAGTTAAATAAGTGTGTGTGTGTGTGTGTGTGTGTGTGTGTGTGTATCTATATATCATTATCGTGCCAGTTCTGTAGTTGAGCGGTTAAGGCCTTCTGGAATGGGAATCCTTTATCTAATGCAAAGATTAGAGCCGTTACACCGAACCTTTTAATGTTGGTGTCTCTGGGAGTGACAGCGGCTGGCTTCAATCATTTGCACTTTAGTAATAGGTTTGTGTGTCATGTCCCGTTCAGCCCCATACCAGGCCTTCAGGGCTCAAGTTGGCGCTAAATAGGGCTTCCTCAGCCCTGTGTAATTGCAATGTTCAGATAAGGGACACAAATCCAATACTGATTGATCTCTGCCGCTGTCTGATCATCGCTCTAAACTCGTAAGATCTCGTTTGCCCGCCATACATTTAGCAGTTGCACTCGTTCGGTGATGTGGTGGAATGGTTAAAGCCCCTTGCTTGGTGTGAGTTGTGTTCATGGCCTGGTCTTCCTGGGAAGGTAAATGAAAAGTGACTGGCAGGGAGTGTACGGTCCTCATACCTCGCCCTATTTAGGAAGTTAAGATTCTTGGGTCACCCGTAGACGGTGCAGTGTTTTTAAAGGTGTAATCCCACATAGCTGGCCAAAAGAATTTGTAAATAACATGTCAATCAAAGAGTCTGGGGGGGCAGGGAGCAGAGGGACAGTCGGGGGGGGGGAAGCAGAGGGACAGTCTTGGGGGGGGGGGGGGAGAGCAGAGGGACAGTCTTGGGGGGGGGGGAGCAGAGGGACAGTCTTGGGGGGGGGGGGAGCAGAGGGACAGTCTGGGGGGGAGAGCAGAGGGACAGTCTGGGGGGGGGGAGAGCAGAGGGACAGTCTGGGGGGGGGAGAGCAGAGGGACATTCTGGGGGGGGGGAGGGAGCAGAGGGACATTCGGGGGGGGAGGGAGCAGAGGGACATTCTGGGGGGTAGAGGAGCAGAGGGACAGTCTGGGGAGGGGGCAGAGGGACAGTCTGGGGGGGGAGGGAGCAAGGGGGCAGGCTGTGGGGGGGGTGTTGTAATAAGGCAGCGCATCTTGTTCATCTTGTTGTGTGTTCAGTGTGAGTGCAAAGTTGTGCTTCTGCCAGTGGAGAGGGCTGGGGGCTGTTATTTAACCCTACGTTTTCCGCAGTCTCACTCGGGACACTTGTTTATATAAAGCGAGCGGAGATCTCTGGGCAGACTGGGCAGAACCTGCTCATGTGACAGGAAGAAATGCTGATCTCTCAGCTCTGCCTCTATAGGGACATAGTGTGGTGTTAACGCTGTGCTCCAGGCAGTTTAATGAGCGTATGAGCTGCGGTGTTTATCTCATTATGCTGAAGCAATGGGATGTTTTGTCTATTCCTCCTTTTCAGCTCACCTGAGAAGAGTAAAGAGACGGGGAGAATAGGAGGTTGTTAGTTCATTTGTGTTTATCTCAATGCAGCAGCCCCCAATATGTCTATTTTAGTTTTTCATTATTATTTTTAAAGGTACCTGAAGCGGGATGTTTCATGACCTCCTAGGGGCAAAGTGTACTAATGGCAGTGACAGGGTTAAGGGGTCACATCTGGGTGACTGACGCCTTTCCCCCCCAAATCTGCCCCCTATACGCATGATTAAATCCTTATTAAAGTTATTATAGGAACACGGGGAGCTGAGACTTGGGAGGGGGCTGATTTCCTTGCGCTGCTCCCTTGTGTCGGAGGTCCCGATGTTTTCAACAAGGTTGCGCAGGCAAAGCCCCAATCCCCTTATCTGTATTGCTTCTGATAAGGATGGCGGAGGGGGGGGGGGGGATAAGGGGATAGGAAACACTTGTTTGACAAACCTTCCTCCGTTCATAAAATAATAGCGGCCAAATGTTTGCTTTAATCACAGTTGGGTTTGTACAAGGAAGACAATCGGAGTATTGCATTGTTTGGGGAAAGTGTTTTTTTTTTGTCTGGCTTTGTGGGATTGCACCTTAAACATGTCATTGGTTCATTGTGTGGGGGGGGGTGGTGGTAGTATGATCCTTTTACGCGGAGCAGGTGAGTCTGTTGTCCCATACTCTCCTCCTGTGCTGCAGCATGCATACATTGAAGAGGTGCCCTCTAACCCCTGCCCCTGTCTTTTGCAGTAGTATATTGAGGCGGTGCCCATGCCCTCTAACCTCTGCCCGTGTCTGTTCCGTGTCTCTTGCAGTGGTTTCCTGCCTTTGAGTAGCTGTCCCCAGCTCCAGTGCTGCAGGCGCCTCATTCCAGGGCCTCTGTGGTGCTCCTGATGCCCCTCACCCACTGTCGAAGATCCCCGGTGGGCGAGGGGACAGCAGGGATCCTGCACTCCCAGCTGTGATCTATAAGGTAAGGCGGTCTCCTGTCATGTGGGGGGGGGGGGGGGGGGGGGAAATGTTAGGAACTATATCTCTGTATGATCGCTCTGGGCTCCTTTCTCCCAGTGTGTACTTGGCCAATCAATGGTTGTATGCTATTTGCCCACACTTTCTCTTGGTGCTGTATACATGGGTTACACCAGGGGTGCACAAAGTTTTGGCGCTGTGCCCCCTTGCCTGCTCTCCCCCACTGCTTGTGCCCTCCCCCTCCGTCTTACCTTCGTTCCGGCATCAAATGACGCTGCAGGATCATGTGACCCGCAGCAATCATTTGACGACGCATTGCCATGGTGACGCGTTGCCCGAAGCCAAGGTAAGCGAGTTACAGAGGCCTTGTGCGCTCCCTGGCATTTCATATAAATGCTTTGGGGAATAGCACAGTTCATCTGTAACTGCTGCCCCCATACCCCTGCTCTGAACCCCCCCCCCCCCCCCCCCAAAAAAAATATCTCGCCCCTCAGTTTGCGCACCCCTGGGTTACATTGTCATGGCGGGAGACTTGGTTTTTGTGTAACTGCGCCAGCAGAGGGTGGTGTGATACAAAACGATATGTCCAGTGACCAGCAGAGCCATGCAGTGACGGGGTTAAAGATGGAATCAGTGGTCAAAAGGGCCTAAAGCGCCGCAGTGCTGTGCCTGGCTTTCTGCGCTTCAAGAACAGAGGGGACAGAGTCTGGAA
Source organism: Ascaphus truei (assembly GCF_040206685.1). Taxonomy (NCBI): domain Eukaryota; kingdom Metazoa; phylum Chordata; class Amphibia; order Anura; family Ascaphidae; genus Ascaphus; species Ascaphus truei. The sequence goes on from NC_134500.1 coordinate 26,959,688, forward strand.
ATGTTCAAATTGGTCTTTAAATAAAAAGTGGTAACGGTGATTGGAATAAAAATCCAATGTAGAAGGAGCCGTACTCTGGGTTTGTAAATGGTCAAAATAAAACCGAGTAATGGTACTCTGGTGGAAACGAGTAACCGTACCCTCCCTGGTACCATTACTTGTCAGCCGCGGACTGGAAGCTCGTTTACCGTGAGTCCTGACATGGAATCAATTACCTATCTCCACAACAAGGTGACGTCCCCAGAAATAGCACCAGCCATGAATTACTTAGCACGCGTAGCGTGACATATCCGTGTCTAGCCGTTACCAGAGCCTGATCTCTCCCAACAATAACACCATCCTCTGCACTGCTGCCCTGGGGTGAGGGGAAGGGTGGTGGGGGTAGAAACCAGAAGTCGGGGCGCAACTCCTGCGCCCCATCCTTTCTGCCTGGCCCACACGCGGGTTTGCTACACAGGTGGGCTCGGGCCCCCTGGTCCCTCTCCCCAGGGGCCCAGGTCATGACTGAAGTACTGGGCTCCTACAGAGCTGTCAGCGGTCGGACGAACTCCTAGGACACCAGTGGGTCCCTGTGCTGCCAGAAGCTTGCTGGTGGTTGTGTTCCCAGCGTGTGTATAAACACCACGTAAGAGGAGACCCTGGCAGCTCGTGTGGGAGCTCAAAGGATCCAACCATTTCCTGGAAGTGGAGCTTGGTGGGGGGGGGGGACACTGTAAGGGAGAGCCCTCCTGTCTCCTTACTGTCTCCTTACTGTCTCCTTACTGTCTCCTTACTGTCTCCTTACCGTGCGGTCAGCAGCTTCAACGCTGTGCTTGGGGTCCAAAGAATCACATCGCGCTATAAGCGGATCGCGTTAGAAATAATGTGCAATTGTATGCATTGTACAATAAAGTATTTAAGACACCAATAATCGTGTTGTAAAGTATTCATAAATATGAAAATTGGGAGCCACGCTTGCACCGCGTTATAAGCGGATTCGTTCATACATACATACATACATACATACATACATACATAACAATGGCGGTTTTAACCTCCCGCAGTCCAATAGAAAATGGCAACGTTATCCTTTGCAGCTTCCTATTGGGCACTGGAGACTGAATAAGCAGGAAGTAACTGGCAGCACCTACAGAGTATGGAGTATCTCGCTGAAAATAACAGGGTTCAGCACTCGGTGCCCCCTGCTTCATAAACATTTAAACAAGTTACCCTAGGAAGGAATTGGCCATTAACAATCACATTGTCTTCCTTGGTTTCTAAGCGCACAGATTCGGCCTCTTTTGTTTCCCGGGACGTGAGTGACAACATATTGACATATGAAGCACGTGCTTCCCTTACATGGAAGCGCGGGTGTGACGGGTAATCACACTGCTAGCCCAGGCTTGTGCTGTATATTTATTTAACGAACCGCAAATGTTTTCATGAGATGTTTGTGTCATGCAATACCTGTCTAGAGAGAGAGAGAGAGAGAGAGAGAGGGGCGGGGGCCCTCTGTCTAGAGAGAGAGGGGCGGGGGCTCTGTCTAGAGAGAGAGGGGGGGCTCTGTCTAGAGAGAGAGGGGGGGCTCTGTCTAGAGAGAGAGGGGGGGCTCTGTCTAGAGAGAGAGGGGGGGCTCTGTCTAGAGAGAGAGGGGGGGCTCTGTCTAGAGAGAGAGAGGCCCTCTGTCTAGAGGAGGGGGGGCCCTCTGTCTAGAGAGAGGGGGAGGGGCCCTCTGTCTAGAGAGAGGGGGAGGGGCCCTCTGTCTAGAGAGAGGGGGAGGGGCCCTCTGTCTAGAGAGAGGGGGAGGGGCCCTCTGTCTAGAGAGAGGGGGAGGGGCCCTCTGTCTAGAGAGAGGGGGAGGGGCCCTCTGTCTAGAGAGAGGGGGAGGGGCCCTCTGTCTAGAGAGAGGGGGAGGGGCCCTCTGTCTAGAGAGAGGGGGAGGGGCCCTCTGTCTAGAGAGAGGGGGAGGGGCCCTCTGTCTAGAGAGAGGGGGAGGGGCCCTCTGTCTAGAGAGAAGGGGGATGGCCCTCTGTCTAGAGAGATGGGGGATGGCCCTCTGTCTAGAGAGGGGGGGGGCCCTCTGTCTAGAGAGAGAGGGGGGGGCCCTCTGTCTAGAGAGAGGGGGGGGGCTTCTGTCTAGAGAGAGGGGGGGCTCTGTCTAGAGAGAGGGGGGGGGGCCTTTGTCTAGAGAAGCCAATATCCAGCGGAAGAATCTTTTTGTCTCGTCTGTGGGGTGTGTGTGGTGTTTGTGTTCATCACAAAGGCAGTCACAGGGGGGGCCTTGGTTATATACATGTGTGATACATATGTGTATTTATTATAGGGGTGTGTGTGCCCCTTTAAACTGTCACTAGCTGTTACTAAAACAATACAGATTATTGTAACCCCTTCGGTCACTGAACCCCACCCCTGCCCACAGTGGGCCTAGGAGGGCCTGACCACTTAACCCCATCACTGTCTTTAGTCCCCGTTGCTCCTAGGAGAGGCTGGCCCCTTTAAGTGAATGAGACGCGTGTAACATGCATTCTGTTGGCGTGGGCAGATTACTACCTAAGGAGAAGCTGGAAACAGAATGTACATGCAAATCTGCTTTAAATAGCCGCCCGCCACCCACAGCACGGCGTCCTCCCGACCTTTCACTGGCGGCTTTAGACCTGTAAATGAATTCATGACCCGATTTTAAAATAGCTTCCTCAGCTGAAATGTGTGAGGAGAGCTGGCGTGGCGCACGCAGCCGTGGCTCTGCTCCCCGTGGCTTCCCAACGCTTTACCTGCTCGCTCTGCCAGCGGGTGTCATTTCATCCTGTGCTTTCCCTGGGAGTCGCACACGGTGTATCACACGGTACAAATACGTCAGTCTCTGTAACGGGGGGAAAGCTGGGGGGTCTCTAATGGGGGGGGGGAGCTGGGGGGTCTCTAATGGGGGGTGGCTGTGGTGGTCTTTGTGAGGAAGCTGGTTACACTAAGAAGTTAACCCTTTCTCTGCGCCCCTGGCAATCTCCCGGCCCCCCTCATGCGTATAGCACTCTGCGGTGAGGAGCTTAATTAACCTCGTTCTTGCTGGGAGGAATTACCAGTCAATGTTAAGCTACATGTGGGGGGTGGAGGGAGAAGGGAAGAGTCGCGGGGGCTCCCTCTGGTGGAGGGTGAGTTGTGGTTGTGACCTGTGTCTGATAATAGGATGTGTGAGCCTCGCTGGGGGCACGATAATTGGAGCCATACTGCTCCCTTATTTTATGGGGGAAAAGGGTGTGTGTGGTTGTGTCGGTGGGTGTGTCTTCAGAGCTCCCCGTCTTATTGCTAAGACGACTTTGCCGTTAATTAACGTACTACGTTGTTAATGGTGGAAAACCTCATTGCATATTCACAGCAGCAATGTTAACGAGGGAAATAACAGTTTGTTTTGGTTGTATCTAAGCTTTTGGGGGCTCCAGCCCCTAACACCGGGGTCAGAGGCATTCTTTTGGGGGGCTCACCGCCCCTAATGCCGGGGTCGCAGGCATTGTCTTGGCTTTGTCCAGGTTAAGGCAGTGTCCCACTTTGCCATAGAAATCTAGGAAGCCAAAGTTAATACCCTGCATTATGCCCCAAGAGACCAGCCTAGACCTGTGCATTAACCCTTTAGAAGCCGCGAGGCCATGAAGGCATGCATCCATCGTGTACTAAGGTCTCCAAGGGGTTAATGCAAACACCCCAACTACCTTACTGACCAGTGTGTGGCATAGAGGTACAACCACTATGGCCAAAGTCCGGCGGTCTTATCCCCGCCGCATCAGCCATATTGGAATGAGGGCGTATAATTAGCGCTGTGGGTCGCCATTAAGCTCCGGGAAACTACCGTCCGCCCTTGATGATAACGGGCGGTGGGTGCCGGGACTTAACGCAGCTTTGTGCATCTGGCCCCAAGTGTACCTACGGCAGTGACCTGGGAGGGGGCTGATCTCCGGGTGCTGCCTTGTATGTGACGTCTGTGTGTTAAACAAGAGTTTGCACAGGCAAAGCCCCCTCCTTATCTTTATTGGCTCTCTGATGTGCACGGGGGAGGGGGGTGGGGGGTTAAGGGGAAAGGAGACGCTCCCATATTTGGTGGCCTCCAAAGAAATTCAATTTATCATTAATTTCCAAAAACACAACTGTTGCCACATCTGGGTTTGTTTTTGTGTGGTTACATTTGTTTAAGGAAGCCAGTGTTTTGCCCGCTACATGGGATTGCACCATTAACCCGTTGTTTACATTGCGCAGCCGCTTGCTGCGCAGTACAGCAGGGCTGAGTATCTTGTGCTTCTCGCCCTTGTATTGCAGAGCGTGCTCATGTACAGGCTTGTCCTGGAGATACAGGGCCATATTTAGTAAGCCATCTGCTACCATAAGACCCCTTTCCGGTGCAGGGAGACCCCCTGTACGACCGATAAAGTCCGTGGGCTGGAAGGGGTTTGTATGGCAGAAGACTGCTTAGTACGCGTGGGCCGGGGTCTCACCCTGGTGAGGTCTCTGGAGACAGAATGAGGTGTCTGGTGTCCCCTTGGACTGGAGTAATGGGGGTGTATCTGGGAGACCCCACTCTGCACCCCCTACATGTGTTCTCCCTTATCTCACCCCCCGCCGCCGCAGGATGAGAAGCTCACGGTTTCTCAGGATCTCCCGGTGAACGATGGGAAGCCTCACCTCGTCCACTTCCAGTACAAGGTCACCGAGGTGAGAGAGTCCTCGTGGGAGGCCGTGCTGTCGAACCAGAGCCTCTTCGTGGAAATCCCTGAGGGCGTCCTGGCCGATGGGAGCAAAGAGGGGTACGTGGAGCAGCTGGGGGTGTGAGGGTGCATCTTCCCTGGGTACCAAGACTAGACTGGGAGGGGGGGTGTGGTGGCAGGGGGGGGAGAGAGAGACACATGTATCCATAATATGCGTAACATTCCTCAGTAATGCTTCATAGGAATACATTATTATTCATACATTACATACCTGTAAGCAAACAGCCTTCAGGACAGAGAGGGGGAGGGACTGCATTTAATTACTATTACATGGAGAAAATGGGTTATGGAGGGTCCGGCTAGCGAGGTCTGTATGTGTAAATCTAACGCTCACATGGGATATTATCAGAAGTGAGGTCGTGCCACGGCTGTAATATTTTATGATGGTCAGATATATACATGTAACACACTACTGTACACGGAGGCTTTTCCTCGCAGAGCTTACAATGTTGCGCAGAACTGACACTGGGGTGAGAGAGAGTTACTACGAGTGTGCTTGTCGTTGGGTCGCTTAGTGTTGGAGTAACTCAGTGACCAAGTCGGTTCCCTTTAGGAGCCCCAGCCTGTGCTTCTCTCCTGCACTCCTCACCTGGGTAATAAAAGCAGGCCCCAGTCTGCACTGCTCTCTGGGTAATAAAAGCTGGGGCCTGTGCTTCTCTCCTGCACTGCTCTCTGGGTAATAAAAGCAGGCCCCAGTCTGCACTGCTCTCTGGGTAATAAAAGCTGGGGCCTGTGCTTCTCTCCTGCACTGCTCTCTGGGTAATAAAAGCAGGTCCCCAGCCTGCACTGCTCTCTGGGTAATAAAAGCTGTGGCCTGTGCTTCTCTCCTGCACTCCTCACCTGGGTAATAAAAGCAGGCCCCAGTCTGCACTGCTCTCTGGGTAATAAAAGCTGGGGCCTGTGCTTCTCTCCTGCACTCCTCACCTGGGTAATAAAAGCAGGCCCCAGTCTGCACTGCTCTCTGGGTAATAAAAGCTGGGGCCTGTGCTTCTCTCCTGCACTGCTCTCTGGGTAATAAAAGCAGGTCCCTGTTAGTGATTCTCAGCTGAGTGATGTCTGCTTCCTGTAGGTTGGTGGCCCTCCTGGAGTTTGCGGAGGAGAAGATGAAAGTGAGCTACGTCTTTATCTGCTTCAGGAAGAGCCGGGAGGACAGAGGTGAGATCTGCATGAATCATTATAAAAGTTCTTATAGAAATACGGGCAGCTGAGACTTGGAAGAGGGCTGATTTCCTTGTGCTGGTCCCTTGTATCTGACGTCTGTGTGTTATCAAGAGTTTGTGCATGCAAAGCCCCCTCCCTGCCCATATCTTTTGTGTCTCTCTGATAAGGACGGGGCGGGGGGGGCCCGGGGCGGAAAGGGAACACTTGGTTGACAAACACTACCCCCCTCACCCCTCCCCCAATGAGAAGCCCCAAAGAAATGCAACATGTAATTAATTTCCCAAATGAAATGCAAGCAGAACATTCTTTGCTTTTAACACAACTAGATTTGTTTGAGGAAGCATAATTGGGCTGTTAAAGTCTTAACAAAAGGGCGGCACATGGGATTGCATCTCTTACCAGGTTTACAAGTTGCTTCCCTCTGTAAATTTATACTGCAGAACTCGTGATAATTAGTGCAAAGTACTTGTTACAATCATGGTAATGTTACTCAGGATGACCAGGTGATCTCTTGGCCTCTCCCTCTGTCATTGAGCACATGATGAGGGTCATTCTGTCCTCTTCTAAACCTTGCTGCCCCTCTGACCCGGCCTCTGCACGACCGTCTGTGCTACCAAAGTCTGTCTAAATGTGCACTGTGCCAGGAGAACACTCTAATCTAGCAGTCTAGACCGGGCCAAAGTGGGCTGCTAGGGCATCAATAAAGGTACCAGCAAGCCCATATACAGGCCATGGGAGGATTAGGTGGTGTGCAGCAAGAGCAGATTTATCTGGATAGAAATGTGGCTTTCACACCAGGAAAGGTTTCTACAAACCATCTAGTGCGGGAGTGTGCAAACGTTTTGCCCTGCGTCCCCCTGCCTGCTCTCCCCCACTACTGGTGCCGCTCCCCCCCCTGTTACCTTGTCTCAAGTGACACTGCGCTGTATTGCCCAAAGCCGTCTGAGTCAAGGTAAGGGAAGTTAGAGGCCTCGCGCAGTCCCCCTTGCATTTTAAATGCTTTGGGGAAGAGCGCGGGGCCTGTGTAAGCGCCGTGCTCCCCCAGTTTGCGCGCCCCTGATCTAGAGAACAGGAGCATTTAGTATGTGACCCCTCTCGTTGTCACACGAGCCAGTTGGCGGGTCCTCTGATGTGTCATTCCCACGTGCAGAACATTCTATAAGTATGTTTAGGATGAGTGGGGTCACGTGTAAAGCCAGACCTGGGACCTTCTAACCGGAGATGGATCTTCCCCCACACCATGCCAGGCCTCGGTCCCGCTGCGCTCGTTGGCGCGGGCGGCTATGTCGCGAGTTCCCCACCAGCAGGGGAATCCTCGCGAGCCGGTCCCGGTCCCCCCTGGCGGCACAGCTGACTACACTCTGTGGCGCGTCAGCCGCTAGGAGACACAAGAGAATGGTGTTTCCTAGCGTTGACGCGTCACGTGGTGTGGCTATGAGCCAATGGGGAGGGGAGGCTTCGGGAGGAGGAGAGGCTTTGGGGAGCGGGGAGGAGTGTGGAGTGAAAGCAGGTGAGTGCCTGTCTGTGTGTGTGTCTGAGTGCGTGCGTGCCTGTCTGTGTGTGTATGTGTGTATGTGTGTGTGTCTGCCTGTGTGTATGTATGAGTGCCTGCCTGTGTGTGTGTGTGTGTGTGTGTATGAGTGCCTGCCTGTGTGTGTGTATATATGTGTGTATGTATGAGTGAGTGTGTGTGTGTGTGTGTGTGTTTAAACTTTACCTTCAGCAGCTCCAGCTCCAGCCCGAGTCTGTGGAGGGAGGGAGGGGGGGGGGGGGGGAGAGTAGCGGGTCCCTCCTGCAGCCCGTGGAGGGAGGGGGGTGGGGGGGGGGGAAAGAGTAGCGGGTCCCTCCTGCTGCCCGTGGAGGGAGGGGGAGGGGGGGGGGGGGGGGGGGGGGGGGAAGGGAAGGAAGAGTAGCGGGTCCCTCCTGCAGCCCGTGGAGGGAGGGGGGGGGGAGAGTAGCGGGTCCCTCCTGCAGCCCGTGGAGGGAGGGGGGGGGGGGGGGGGGAGAGTAGCGGGTCCCTCCTGCAGCCCGTGGAGGGAGGGGGGGGGAGAGTAGCGGGTCCCTCCTGCAGCCCGTGTAGGGAGGGAGGAGGAGGAGGAGAGTAGCGGGTCCCTCCTGCAGCCCGTGGAGGGAGGGAGGAGGGGGGGGGTAGCTGGTCCCTCCGCTCAAGCCACGCCCCCCCTCCCTGTCAAACCTCCCACTCCCGCCCACCTCCCGCTCCCGCCCACCTCCCGCTCCCGCCCACCTCCCGCTCCCTACAGACCGCATATTGCGGTCTGTGTATCTCAGCGCACCGCCTGTCTGCAGTGCGGGTGCGCTGACTCTGGGAGTGGGGCCTTAGCCTAACCCTTCTTGTCTCCGCTTAGGTCCCCTACTCAAGACGTTCAGCTTTCTGGGCTTTGAGATCGTACGCCCCGGGCACCCGTGTGTCCCCGCGCGGCCGGACGTCCTGTTCATGGTGTATCCGCTGGATCAGAGCTCCTCGGACGAAGACTGACCAGCGTCGGAGTCCAGCTGAAGTCGTGTGTGCGTGCGTGTGTGTGTCAGAGTAGCGGGTGGCTATTTCTAGCACCTTGGGGATGGGAGGGTGAGTGCATGATCACGCCACGGACTGATATTTTGCCTTTCTTTCAGTTTTATGAATAGGATGTCTGTTATTTTGACTTTCTCTGCAATTTTGTGCTGAGTTCTCAACTTCAAGCACCTTGCAGTCTGTGTCCTACAAACATGTATTCAACACGTAGTCTATGAAGCTGCATATGAGAAAATAGAGATCTTCAATGCCACACGTGTCCTTCTGTTCTAGCTGCGGAGCAGTCGGGGTTAATTCCTGTGCCGTTTTGTTCTAAAGAAACTTCACTTCCAGCCCTATGGTATCCATTCATATCACGTAGAAGCAGCGTGATGTGATCACGTCCTTTCTTACTCCCAGAACCTTTCCGATGTATAGGGCCAAAGTGTACTAATGGCTGCGACAGGGTTAAGGGGGTCACATCTGGGTCTGGTGCCCTTCCCAACCTCCCCCCCAAATCGGCCTCCTATAAGTATTTTTAAAGTTATTATTGAAACCCGGGAGCTGAGACTTGGAAGGGGGCTGATTTCCTCACGCTGCTCCCTTGTGTCTCACGTCTGTGTGTTTGCACAAGCAGAACCCCTCTTTCCCCCTCCCCTTATCTTTGGCTCTGATAAGGACAAACACCCCACATTTAGAAGGCCAAAAGAATTGCATTGTGATGCTCAAATGTAATGGATCACTAAAATAGGTATTAAACAGCTCTCGTATATACATATATATATTTTATATCCCCTTCAGCCCGTGTCCCCCTAATGATCTCCCAGATACTGCAGTTACAGCCTCTGGGTGTTATGCCCAGAACATTATAATAATGCAACGTAATAAAGAGAGAGAGGCCCATGTCGCATGCTACCAGCAACGGCCACCAGGGGGAGATGACCAGCAGTAGCCAAACCTTTCTATCTGTCCAATTAGGGCCCTCCTGTGTCCCCTTCCCGGGACCTACCTGTGGTGTGGGATCTTTCTGGGTGCAGGGAATTAAACGGTGGCAGCGGAAGGTGCCCACCCAGCTCCTAACATGGGGGTCGGCCCCATCTTTCCGCTTGGGCCTAGAGCAGCATTGCCTTTTGATCAAGATTCACAGATATATTTTTTTATTGACTGAATGTATTAGATAATTTATATTAGGTCACTTATTAGTTTTCAAGGTCACATTTCACACAATTTTGGGATAACTTGCTACATTTTTCTCTAAAACCAGCCGAGTGCCGTCTTTGTCCAACGATGGTCACTTCTTGCGCTCTCTCCGCCCCACTGCCATTTTATTTTCTCCCCCCTTGTGATGATGTCACAGACCTTTGTTTGGATTTACCCATACCCCCTCCACCCCTCTAGTCTCTCCCCCCCACCCCCCGTGTGTGCGTTTGCCACCGGGTCTGCGTGCCTGATAATACTTGCTGTATTTTTATCCCACTTATTGCCCTTTTTAATGGTTTTTTTCCCCACTGTATTGTCTTTGGGTTGCTATAGCAACTATTTAGGAAGCCACATCACTTCCTCCTTTTGAAAGAGGCGGCCATATTGCGTGCCCTGGGAAGTAGGGTCTTCGCCGAACTGCGGGGCAGAGGAAATAAACGCTATAATTTGTGGGTTTCAGGGGGATAATCTGCACTTGGCTACCTGAGCACTAGTAGCTAATGAGGGGGAGCAGAGAGCCCAAGGGCCACAGCAAGGCCACGTGGGGACCACGTTCACAGCTGCTGTGCCCTTTTATATTGCCTTGTGATTGTTCCTGTAGCAAAGGGTTAAAAGCGCCCCTGGAATATATGGTGCAGCGTCAGAGAAATCAAGATACTAGGTATAAATCTACGGTGTGATGTGGACATCACGGGGTAACCCCCGCACTGCCAGTCACGCCCCTCCCACACTACAATATATTCTGTTAGAATGAAACTCTTAACGAGGGGAGGTGGTGTTGTGCACAGAACATTCTGGGGGGCGGGTGTTCTAATGCACAGAACATTCTGGGGGGCGGGTGTTATAATGCACAGAACATTCTGGGGGCGGGTGTACTAATGCACAGAACATTCTGGGGGGCGGGTGTTCTAATGCACAGAACATTCTGGGGGATTGGGTGTTATAATGCACAGAACATTCTGGGGGGCGGGTGTTATAATGCACAGAACATTCTGGGGGCGGGTGTACTAATGCACAGAACATTCTGGGGGGCGGGTGTTATAATGCACAGAACATTCTGGGGGCGGGTGTTCTAATCCATAGAACATTCTGGGGGGCGGGTGTTCTAATCCACAGAACATTCTGGGGGGCGGGTGTTCTAATCCACAGAACATTCTGGGGGATTGGGTGTTATAATGCACAGAACATTCTGGGGGGCGGGTGTTCTAATCCACAGAACATTCTGGGGGATTGTGTGTTATGCACAGAGTATTCTGGGCGGCGGGTGTTCTAATGCACAGAGTATTCTGGGGGGCGTGTGTTATAATGCACAGAGTATTCTGGGGGATTGGGTGTTATAATGCACAGAGTATTCTGGGGGGCGGGTGTTATAATGCACAGAACATTCTGGGGGATTGGGTGTTCTAATGCACAGAGTATTCTGGGGGATTGGGTGTTCTAATGCACAGAGTATTCTGGGGATTGGGTGTTCTAATGCACAGAGTATTCTGGGGGGCGTGTGTTATAATGCACAGAGTATTCTGGGGGGCGGGTGTTCTAATGCACAGAGTATTCTGGGGGCGGGTGTTCTAATGCACAGAGTATTCTGGGGGGCGGGTGTTCTAATGCACAGAGTATTCTGGGGGATTGGGTGTTATAATGCACAGAGTATTCTGGGGGGCGGGTGTTATAATGCACAGAGCATTCTGGGGGGCGGGTGTTCTAATGCACAGAACATTATTATAATGCAACTTAATATACAGGGAGAAGCCCATGGCTTATGCTGCCAGGGGGAGACAAAAACACATGGAGATATTATATAGACCAGAAGTAGTCAAAATCTGGTCTCAGTCACGCCCAGCCCACCAAACCTTTCTGTCACAAATAGCCCCCCCCCCCCCCGTCTCCCCTCCCTGGGACCTACCTGTGGTGTGGGGCATTAAACAGCAGCGGGAGGCGCCCTCCGAGGTCGGGCCCAATCACCGCCTGATTGGGCTCACAGGTAAGATGTGGGGGTCAGGGAGAGGTCTGTTGGGGGGGGGGGGGGGGAGGAAGGGGGGGATACAGTTGGGGTGTGCACATGAAGTGGCCCCCCCAGCCACAATAATTGCCTACCCCATGGCTAGCCTCAGGCCCATTACATCCGAGCTTATAACGTGACGGGAGGGAAATAACGCTATGTTATAGCACCTCGCTGGGGTGTCACACCCTGACGGGAGGGAAAAAACGCTATGTTATAGCACCTCGCTGGGGTGTCACACCCTGACGGGAGGGAAAAAACGCTATGTTATAGCACCTCGCTGGGGGGTCACACCCTGACATAGGGGAGGGAAATAACGCTATGTTATAGCACCTCGCTGGGGTGTCACACCCTGACGGGAGGGAAAAAACGCTATGTTATAGCACCTCGCTGGGGTGTCACACCCTGACGGGAGGGAAAAAACGCTATGTTATAGCACCTCGCTGGGGGGTCACACCCTGACATAGGGGAGGGAAATAACGCTATGTTATAGCACCTCGCTGGGGTGTCGCACCCTGACGGGAGGGAAAAAACGCTATGTTATAGCACCTCGCTGGGGGGTCACACCCTGACAGGGGAGGGAAATAACGCTATGTTATAGCACCTCGCTGGGGGGTCACACCCTGACAGGGGAGGGAAATAACGCTATATTATAGCACCTCGCTGGGGGGTCACACCCTGACATAGAGGAGGGAAATAACGTTATGTTATAGCACCTCGCTGGGGGGTCACACCCTGACAGGGGAGGGAAATAACGCTATGTTATAGCACCTCGCTGGGGGGTCACACCCTGACAGGGGAGGGAAATAACGCTATATTATAGCACCTCGCTGGGGGGTCACACCCTGACATAGAGGAGGGAAATAACGTTATGTTATAGCACCTCGCTGGGGGGTCACACCCTGATATAGGGGAGGGAAATAACGCTATGTTATAGCACCTCGCTGTGGGGTCACACCCTGACATAGGGGAGGGAAATAACGCTATGTTATAGCACCTCGCTGGGGGGTCACACCCTGACGGGAGGGAAATAACGCTATGTTATAGCACCTCGCTGGGGGGTCACCCCCTGGCATAGAGGAGGGAAATAACGCTATGTTATAGCACCTCGCTGGGGGGTCACACCCTGGCATAGAGGAGGGAAATAACGCTATGTTATAGCACCTCGCTGGGGTGTCACACCCTGACATAGGGGAGGGAAATAACGCTATGTTATAGCACCTCGCTGGGGGGTCACACCCTGACATAGAGATGGGAAATAACGCTATGTTATAGCACCTCGCTGGGGTGTCACACCCTGACATAGGGGAGGGAAATAACGCTATGTTATAGCACCTTGCTGGGGTGTCACACCCTGACATAGGGGAGGGAAATAACGCTATGTTATAGCACCTTGCTGGGGTGTCACACCCTGACATAGGGGAGGGAAATAACGCTATGTTATAGCACCTTGCTGGGGGGTCACACCCACCCACACCCTATAAAAGCCCTATGTCGACCTAAATAAAAAATATTAAGTCCCGCATTAAAGAACTAGTGGATATGCAATGTTCTAACACCGCGTTTGCATGTCATCCCGAACAGCCGGTATCGTTCTCTTAGGGGAGAAAACCTGGCTTGACGAGACGCCCTTTAATATCCATAATGTATAGACACTTATACGTCCCATCGAGGAGATATACAATGGTTAGTGTGTTTGAGAGGTCAGCAATTGGTGTTATAGAGAGACCCCAATTGGACCCAATTTGTGTTATTGCTGTAGGAGTCTGACCTTTCTATTAGTGTTATAGAGAGGTCAGATCTCTACAGCTGTTGGGCCCATATTCACTAAAGAGTCCGAAGCTTTAGCACAAACTAACGCCCATTCAAACGGCCTTAGTGTTATAGACAGGTCAAGAACACCTTCCGCTGATGGTGTTATAGAGAGAAACATGTAGCGGGATTTGCACGCACAATAACATTTACTGTATATTAAGAATAGTAAATGTTATTACTTCCAGTGCTGAGCGTGGTTCTCCGGGTATAAATATGAATTCACAACGCAGGCTCAGCGCCAACTATGACCCGGCCACGACCTTCCTCAGGGCTACGCTGTTGGGCGCAAGAGATCTATACTATAATTCTAAGTTGGATTCCGTCTGTTTGTATGTCCGAAGCATCGAAATCTCAGAAACGGCACCACGTAGCACCACAAAACTTTCACTGGACATTCTGCTGCGGATTTGTAGGTCAATGCAACTATTTTGAGCTTCCACTGTGACTCACCTCCCAAATTATGGACATTCTATGTTTCCCTTCGGCTGTCCAGCAAATCTGTTAGAGCAGGGGTGGGGGGCGTGGCTACTAAGGGAGGGGACGTGTCCTTGCCTGGATCGGGGCTGTGTGTTTATGTGATGTCAGATGTGTCAGCGGGGGGGGGAGGGGGGAGCTGTACCAGCGGGGCAGGGGGTGACCACATGTGCCGGTAGCAGGGGGAAATGTTCCAACGGGTGGGGGGAGGCCGGGAAAATGTGTCGCCAGCGAGGGGACATGCCACAGCAGCGCGGGGAGATGTGCCGCCAGCGAGGGGGGGGCGGGGACATGTTCCGGAAGCGGGGGGAGACATATACACAGACAGACACAGACATATCTCACCCCGCACCACATCCAGCAGGTGGGGCCTGGGGAGATGTGCCGGCAGCGGGGAGGGAGGGGGCCGGGGACATGTATTCAATATTACATTCCCGGGCGAAGCCGTGCTGTGATGTCACGCGCTGGGCATTTTCTTCTGTCCCTACTTGTGATGTCACGCGCTGGGCATTTTCTTCTGTCCCTATGTGTGATGTCACGCGCTGGGCATTTTCTTCTGTCCCTACTTGTGATGTCACGCGCTGGGCATTTTCTTCTGTCCCTACTTGTGATGTCACGCGCTGGGCATTTTCTTTGTCCCTGCGTGTGATGTCACGCGCTGGGCATTTTCTTTGTCCCTATGTGTGATGTCACGCGCTGGGCATTTTCTTCTGTCCCTATGTGTGATGTCACGCGCTGGGCATTTTCTTTGTCCCTGCGTGTGATGTCACGCGCTGGGCATTTTCTTCTGTCCCTGCGTGTGATGTCACGCGCTGGGCATTTTCTTCTGTCCCTGCGTGTGATGTCACGCGCTGGGCATTTTCTTCTGTCCCTGCGTGTGATGTCACGCGCTGGGCATTTTCTTCTGTCCCTGCGTGTGATGTCACGCGCTGGGCATTTTCTTTGTCCCTATGTGTGATGTCACGCGCTGGGCATTTTCTTCTGTCCCTATGTGTGATGTCACGCGCTGGGCATTTTCTTCTGTCCCTACTTGTGATGTCACGCACTGGGCATTTTCTTCTATCCCTAGGTGTGATGTCACGCGCTGGGCATTTTCTTCTGTCCCTACGTGTGATGTCACGCGCTGGGCATTTTCTTTGTCCCTGCGTGTGATGTCACGCGCTGGGCATTTTCTTCTGTCCCTACGTGTGATGTCACGCGCTGGGCATTTTCTTTGTCCCTATGTGTGATGTCACGCGCTGTGCATTTTCTTCTGTCCCTACGTGTGATGTCACGCGCTGGGCATTTTCTTCTGTCCCTACGTGTGATGTCACGCGCTGGGCATTTTCTTCTGTCCCTACTTGTGATATCACGCGCTGGGCATTTTCTTCTGTCCCTACGTGTGATGTCACGCGCTGGGCATTTTCTTCTGTCCCTACGTGTGATGTCATGCGCTGGGCATTTTCTTCTGTCCCTATGTGTGATGTCATGCGCTGGGCATTTTCTTCTGTCCCTACGTGTGATGTCATGCGCTGGGCATTTTCTTCTGTCCCTATGTGTGATGTCATGCGCTGGGCATTTTCTTCTGTCCCTACGTGTGATGTCACGCGCTGGGCATTTTCTTCTGTCCCTACGTGTGATGTCACGCGCTGGGCATTTTCTTCTGTCCCTACTTGTGATGTCACGCGCTGGGCATTTTCTTCTGTCCCTACGTGTGATGTCACGCGCTGGGCATTTTCTTCTGTCCCTACGTGTGATGTCACGCGCTGGGCATTTTCTTCTGTCCCTACGTGTGATGTCACGCGCTGGGCATTTTCTTCTGTCCCTACGTGTGATGTCACGCGCTGGGCATTTTCTTCTGTCCCTACGTGTGATGTCATGCGCTGGGCATTTTCTTCTGTCCCTACGTGTGATGTCACGCGCTGGGCATTTTCTTCTGTCCCTACGTGTGATGTCACGCGCTGGGCATTTTCTTCTGTCCCTATGTGTGATGTCACGCGCTGGGCATTTTCTTCTGTCCCTACGTGTGATGTCACGCGCTGGGCATTTTCTTCTGTCCCTACGTGTGATGTCACGCGCTGGGCATTTTCTTTGTCCCTACGTGTGATGTCACGCGCTGGGCATTTTCTTTGTCCCTACGTGTGAAGTCACGCGCTGGGCATTTTCTTCAGCCACATAGAAAACAACTCCAATCCCAAATATTACTGCCAGAGTAAAAATGAGCGAAATAATATCAAGAAGACAGATCCAATGACTTTCCATAATCATCTGTCTTCACATTGGAGGGACGTGGAGGATAATTCCATCAAAGTAACGTTCCCTAACGGAAAAACAGGAGAAATATACGATATAACTGACATTAACCTTTACAGTGCTGGGGGTGCAGCTTCACTATCGTGTCACCGGATGTGTTTCGTGATCACTCGGGGAACGGTCGCATAACACAACCCTGTACCCTGCGTGCCGGAGATCGAAGGCAAGGAGACCCCCTAACCAAACAACCGAGTTCCCATGACACGTGGTCTGACATTAGGTCACTGAAGGGGTTAACTTTAAATAAGGCACAAGGTCAATTCTTACATTGCCGAGTCCAAACGATATTATGGTTTATGAAACCAGCGAGACTGAGCATATAGCACAGTTCTGGGGGGCGGGGGTCACAGAGTATCATGCAGTTCTGGGGGGCGGGGGTCACAGAGCGTATCGTGCAGGTCTGGGGGGGGGGTCACAGAGTATCATGCAGTTCTGGGGGCGGGGGTCACAGAGCGTATCGTGCAGGTCTGGGGGGGGTCACAGAGTATCATGCAGTTCTGGGGGCGGGGGTCACAGAGCGTATCGTGCAGGTCTGGGGGGGGTCACAGTATCATGCAGATCTGGGGGGCGGGGTCACAGAGAGTATCGTGCAGGTCTGGGGGGGGTCACAGAGTATCATGCAGTTCTGGGGGCGGGGGTCACAGAGCGTATCGTGCAGGTCTGGGGGGGGTCACAGAGTATCATGCAGTTCTGGGGGCGGGGGTCACAGAGCGTATCGTGCAGGTCTGGGGGGGGTCACAGAGTATCATGCAGTTCTGGGGGGCGGGGGTCACAGAGCGTATCGTGCAGGTCTGGGGGGGGGGTCACAGAGTATCATGCAGTTCTGGGGGGCGGGGGTCACAGAGTATCATGCAGTTCTGGGGGGCGGGGGTCACAGAGCGTATCGTGCAGGTCTGGGGGGGGGTCACAGAGTATCATGCAGTTCTGGGGGGCGGGGGTCACAGAGGGTATCGTGCAGGTCTGGGGGGGGGTCACAGAGTATCATGCAGTTCTGGGGGCGGGGGTCACAGAGCGTATCGTGCAGGTCTGGGGGGGGTCACAGTATCATGCAGATCTGGGGGGCGGGGTCACAGAGAGTATCGTGCAGGTCTGGGGGGGGGTCACAGAGTATCATGCAGTTCTGGGGGCGGGGGTCACAGAGCGTATCGTGCAGGTCTGGGGGGGGTCACAGAGTATCATGCAGTTCTGGGGGCGGGGGTCACAGAGCGTGTCGTGCAGGTCTGGGGGGGGTCACAGAGTATCATGCAGTTCTGGGGGGCGGGGGTCACAGAGCGTATCGTGCAGGTCTGGGGGGGGGGTCACAGAGTATCATGCAGTTCTGGGGGGTGGGGGTCACAGAGTATCATGCAGTTCTGGGGGTCACAGTGTATTTGCAGATCTGGGGGTCACAGAGCGTATCGTGCAGTTCTGGGGGTCACATAGTGTATCGTGCAGTTCTGGGGGGGTCACAGAGCGTATCGTGCAGTTCTGGGGGGGTCACAGAGGGTATCGTGCAGGTCTGGGGGGGGTCACAGAGTATCATGCAGTTCTGGGGGCGGGGGTCACAGAGCGTATCGTGCAGGTCTGGGGGGGGTCACAGTATCATGCAGATCTGGGGGGCGGGGTCACAGAGAGTATCGTGCAGGTCTGGGGGGGGGGTCACAGAGTATCATGCAGTTCTGGGGGCGGGGGTCACAGAGCGTATCGTGCAGGTCTGGGGGGGGTCACAGAGTATCATGCAGTTCTGGGGGCGGGGGTCACAGAGCGTATCGTGCAGGTCTGGGGGGGGTCACAGAGTATCATGCAGTTCTGGGGGGCGGGGGTCACAGAGCGTATCGTGCAGGTCTGGGGGGGGGGTCACAGAGTATCATGCAGTTCTGGGGGGCGGGGGTCACAGAGTATCATGCAGTTCTGGGGGGCGGGGGTCACAGAGCGTATCGTGCAGGTCTGGGGGGGGGTCACAGAGTATCATGCAGTTCTGGGGGGCGGGGGTCACAGAGCGTATCGTGCAGGTCTGGGGGGGGTCACAGAGTATCATGCAGTTCTGGGGGGCGGGGGTCACAGAGCGTATCGTGCAGGTCTGGGGGGGGGGGTCACAGAGTATCATGCAGTTCTGGGGGGTGGGGGTCACAGAGTATCATGCAGTTCTGGGGGTCACAGTGTATTTGCAGATCTGGGGGTCACAGAGCGTATCGTGCAGTTCTGGGGGTCACATAGTGTATCGTGCAGTTCTGGGGGGGTCACAGAGCGTATCGTGCAGTTCTGGGGGGGTCACAGAGCGTATCGTGCAGTTCTGGGGGTCACAGTGTATTGTGCAGATCTGGGGGTCACAGAGTGTATCGTGCAGTTCTGGGGGGGTCACAGAGCGTATCGTGCAGTTCTGGGGGGGTCACAGAGCGTATCGTGCAGTTCTGGGGGGTCACAGAGCGTATCGTGCAGTTCTGGGGGTCACAGTGTATTGTGCAGATCTGGGGGTCACAGAGTGTATCGTGCAGTTCTGGGGGGGGGTCACAGAGCGTATCGTGCAGTTCTGGGGGGGGGTCACAGAGCGTATCGTGCAGTTCTGGGGGGGTCACAGAGCGTATCGTGCAGTTCTGGGGGGGTCACAGAGCGTATCGTGCAGTTCTGGGGGTCACAGTGTATTGTGCAGATCTGGGGGTTCACAGAGCGTATTGTGCAGTTCTGGGGGGTCACAGAGTGTATCGTGCAGTTCTGGGGGGGGGGATCACAGAGCGTATCGTGCAGTTCTGGTGGTCACATAGTGTATCATGCAGTTCTGGGGGGTCACAGCGTATCGTGCAGTTCTGGGGGGCTTACAGAGCGTATCATGCAGTTCTGGGGGGTCACAGAGCGTATCGTGCAGTATGGGGGGGGTCACAGCGTATCGTGCAGTTCTGGGGGGGTTACAGAGCATATTGTGCAGTTCTGGGGGGTCACAGAGCGTATCGTGCAGTATGGGGGGGGTTACAGAGCATATCGTGCAGTTCTGGGGGGTCACAGCGTATCGTGCAGTTCTGGGGGGGTTACAGAGCATATCGTGCAGTTCTGTGGGTCACAGAGCATATCGTGCAGTTCTGGGGGGTCACAGTGTATCGTGCAGTTCTGGGGGGGTTACAGAGCATATCGTGCAGTTCTGGGGGTCACAGAGTATCATGCAGTTCTGGGGGGCGGGGGTCACAGAGCGTATCGTGCAGGTCTGGGGGGGGGGTCACAGAGTATCATGCAGTTCTGGGGGGCGGGGGTCACAGAGTATCATGCAGTTCTGGGGGGCGGGGGTCACAGAGCGTATCGTGCAGGTCTGGGGGGGGGTCACAGAGTATCATGCAGTTCTGGGGGGCGGGGGTCACAGAGGGTATCGTGCAGGTCTGGGGGGGGGGTCACAGAGTATCATGCAGTTCTGGGGGGCGGGGGTCACAGAGCGTATCGTGCAGGTCTGGGGGGGGTCACAGAGTATCATGCAGTTCTGGGGGGCGGGGGTCACAGAGCGTATCGTGCAGGTCTGGGGGGGGGGTCACAGAGTATCATGCAGTTCTGGGGGGTGGGGGTCACAGAGTATCATGCAGTTCTGGGGGTCACAGTGTATTTGCAGATCTGGGGGTCACAGAGCGTATCGTGCAGTTCTGGGGGTCACATAGTGTATCGTGCAGTTCTGGGGGGGTCACAGAGCGTATCGTGCAGTTCTGGGGGGGTCACAGAGCGTATCGTGCAGTTCTGGGGGTCACAGTGTATTGTGCAGATCTGGGGGTCACAGAGTGTATCGTGCAGTTCTGGGGGGGTCACAGAGCGTATCGTGCAGTTCTGGGGGGGTCACAGAGCGTATCGTGCAGTTCTGGGGGGTCACAGAGCGTATCGTGCAGTTCTGGGGGTCACAGTGTATTGTGCAGATCTGGGGGTCACAGAGTGTATCGTGCAGTTCTGGGGGGGGGTCACAGAGCGTATCGTGCAGTTCTGGGGGGGTCACAGAGCATATCGTGCAGTTCTGGGGGGGTCACAGAGCGTATCGTGCAGTTCTGGGGGTCACAGTGTATTGTGCAGATCTGGGGGTTCACAGAGCGTATTGTGCAGTTCTGGGGGGTCACAGAGTGTATCGTGCAGTTCTGGGGGGGGGATCACAGAGCGTATCGTGCAGTTCTGGGGGTCACATAGTGTATCATGCAGTTCTGGGGGGTCACAGCGTATCGTGCAGTTCTGGGGGGCTTACAGAGCGTATCATGCAGTTCTGGGGGGTCACAGAGCGTATCGTGCAGTATGGGGGGGGGTCACAGCGTATCGTGCAGTTCTGGGGGGGTTACAGAGCATATTGTGCAGTTCTGGGGGGTCACAGAGCGTATCGTGCAGTATGGGGGGGGGTTACAGAGCATATCGTGCAGTTCTGGGGGGTCACAGCGTATCGTGCAGTTCTGGGGGGGTTACAGAGCATATCGTGCAGTTCTGGGGGTCACAGAGCATATCGTGCAGTTCTGGGGGGTCACAGCGTATCGTGCAGTTCTGGGGGGGTTACAGAGCATATCGTGCAGTTCTGGGGGTCACAGAGCATATCGTGCAGAACTTGGGGTCACAGAGCGTATCGTGCAGTTCTGGGGGTCACAGATCGTAGCATACAAAAGGCGCTAAAATTTAAAGTGATATATATTGCTGCCCAAGTGAAGTGGAGGATCTCACACCTCCACAAAAAGTGCTAGAAAGAAAAGACACTCTGGCGCATACAAGCTATTGATGAAATCTAGAAGTGCTGAGGGTTGCCAAGTTTTCTTCAAAATAGGCAGTATACTAGTTTAAAACAAACATCATTTATTAAAATATACTAAAATTAGCACAAAAATAGAGAAAAAAACTTCCATGCAAAACCTTATAACTCGATTAAGCTTAATCAACCCGCATAATATCATATACTTTAAAAATATTACAAGACAAATGTGTCCACAAACTGCACTAGGTCTGGGAAACAGTAACCCCTCTGTATGCCAAAAATGGCCAACTCCAGCAGCATGTCCAGGATGGATTGCAATTTGTAATGTTATTATACACAATAACACCTCCCTGTGTTACTTGTCCCGTCTGTCCAGGGAGAGGTGAGTTGTAGTCTGTGTTGATTGTTACACCTGGTATAATTATACCTAGCGACCCAGGATTTGGGGTATGATGTCTTCTTGAAGATGTTCATATGTTCAATAAGAAATGTTGGAGTGTTATCACCTCAGAGATATGGACGTCCCATGCAGAGTGATGTTCTGCTAGTAGCTGTATTGGATTGTTGGTGATGTTAATGCTGCGTTTGAGGTTATTTTATGGGTACCTATGCCGGTAACAATTTATTACACAGTTGTTTAATTACGGGCTTTTGTAGGCAATGGCGCGGCTCTCTGCTGTTGGTTTCTATCTGAGTTTGAGATAGCGTCTGCTTCCTGTGGCTGCAGATCTTTTGCGGTTGTGGCGTCCGTCTGTGCTAGTTACCTCCATGTCCCCGCAGCCCCCAACTGGCTCTTTTGACTCCGCGTTGCTTTATTCCAACTTCCATGAAAATGCCGGAGACCCAGGTTTCACACGGGACTCTGTTTCAGTCCGTCGCACGTCTCACACCGGCACAGCAGGCAAACGGAGCGCCCTCTGCTCGGCGCCAAACACAGACAGAGGTGTGTGTGCAGATGATGCAATACGGATGCTCACAAGTTGCAGGTTCAAAAATGTCCCACCCTACGCGTTTCACCAAAGATTGGCTTCATCAGGGGTTTGAGTACTTCCATAAAAGCATACTTATATAGGGAATACATATCTGATTTCAATTTGGCAAATTTCTCAATTCAATTTCACTATATCATTTCTTTTTCATTACTTGTCCTTAACATTAGCATTCTACGTGGATCTTTCCTTTATTCTCCATATCCAAAGGTATTTCAGAGATGTGTTTTGCCAGCTTTGAGCATCAAGATTGCTTTATAACCCATCATTAATGCTTGGGATCTTTATCACTAGAATGCATGTAATGGACAAGTATTTATAGGATGTTAAAGTATATCATCATAGCTTATCAGATTACAAAATGTTTATCTGTTAAAGATGGTTGGATAGATTGTTTAGACTTTAAAAGGCCACCTTGTATCCAGTCAATGTGCTGTATATGCTGAGAAACATCTTACTGCCATCTAGTGGCTGTTGGATGGAGAAAAATGTCTGTCTGAAATTAGTGTTAGGCCTCGGACATGGCAGCATTGACAGCGCTCAGCAGCGCTGACGCTCACGCTCTCCTGCTCAAGCAGGAGTTTTTTTCTGTCCCTGCATGAGCGTCAGCGAGCGCGCTTGTGTGTGCCGGGTGGGAGGCGGGCCTGGAGGCGGAGCGGGAGGGGAGGCTAGCGCGCCACGTCACGGCGCCGACGTCACTGAGTGCCATTGGTTTTTGGCAGTCACGTGACCGGCCCTGTGCTTCCCTCAGCAGGAAAACTTCAATTTCCCTGTCGGCTGCAATTCCACACGCCTCCGCACACCCGCGGAAGCGCCGACTAAAGCCGCGCTAATAGGGATAATGTTTCCCCTCAGCACGGCTCAGCGCGCCTCAGCACGGTTTTTTTGACCATGGCCCTGGCCTTAGGCTAAGTCCCCGCTGGCGCTGAGCGCGCTCATGCTTGGAGAGCGCTCCAAATAAGAGCGCCGGGTGTCCGGCTTGTACGTGGCGAGGGGGGGCATTGTGGGTAGTTGAGCGTGCGGGTAAGTATAGTTTTTTTGTTGACATACACGCCGATCGCGGCTGAGCGTGTGTGCACGCGCACGAGCGCAGCGTGAGCGGGGACTTACACATATCTATATATGTAAGTCTCCTACGCAAACGCCGCCCGTTCAGCCTGATCAGGCCTCGCCCAGAGTGGCGCTGAGCGGGTGAGTGTGCGATGAAACACATTGCGGCAATGTGTGTGGCCAGCGTGAGCAAGAGCCTTTGAAGCAAATTTGAATTTGCCGCTCGCAAGCGCGTCACGTGAGCAGTTCTGTGACGTCATGGCCGCGCCCCCAGGGAAGCATGCGCCTAGCCGGCCACGAATCGCCGAGCAGGGCGCAGCGCACGAGCGTCAGCGCGCCCGTTCCCTGCCTGGCCGCAGCCGTAGGCCTCGGACATGGTGCCGCAGACCGCTGAGCGAACAGATTGCCTTAAGGCAGTGTTCGCGTCCATGCGGCGTGCGGGCGCATGCGCGTTGCACAAGAAATCAGTTCAAACTGATTTCTTGGTGCGACAGGCCGGTCACGTGAGCTGTTCGCCCAATGAGGGCGAACCAGCTCCGTGACGCCCCTCGGCCCCCCACGACCCATCTAGTATGGCCAGGGAAAGCCCCCGCTTTCCCTCAGCCTCTGCGCGCCTCCACATGGGAGAAGTCACTATGTCCGAGGCCTTAGAAAAAATGGTCAAAGATAGGACATCTTAAGATAACATTTGTAGTGCACAATCAACTACAGCCACTAGATGGCATAAGATGTTTCTCAGCATATACAGCACATTAACTGGATACAAGGTGGCCTTTTAAAGTCTAAACAATCTATCCAACCATCTTTAACAGATAAACATTGTGTAATCTGATAAGCTATGATGATATACTTTAACATCCTTTAAATACATGTCCATTACATGCATTCTAGTGATAAAGATCCCAAGCATTAATGATGGGTTATAAAGCAATCTTGATGCTCAAAGTCTGCGAAACACATCTCTGAAATACCTTTGGATATGGAGAATAAAGGAAAGATCCACGTAGAATGCTAATGTTAAGGTTAAGAAATGAAAAAGAAATGATATAGTGAAATTGAATTGAGAAATTTGCCAAATTGAAATCACATATGTATTCCCTATATAAGGGTGCTTCTAATGGCAGTAATCAAACCCCTGATGAAGCCAATCTTTGGTGAAACGCGTAGGGTGGGACATTTTTGAACCTGCCACTTGTGAGCACCCGTATTGCATCATCTGCACACACACCTCTGTCTGTGTTTGGCGCCGAGCAGAGGGCGCTCCGTTTGCCTGCTGTGCCGGTGTGAGACGTGCGACGGACTGAAACAGAGTCCCGTGTGAAACCTGGGTCTCCGGCATTTTCATTGAAGTTGGAATAAAGCAACGCGGAGTCAAAAGAGCCAGTTGGGGGCTGCGGGGACATGGAGGTAACTAGCACAGACGGACGCCACAACCGCAAAAGATCTGCAGCCACAGGAAGCAGACGCTATCTCAAACTCAGATAGAAACCAACAGCAGAGAGCCGCGCCATTGCCTACAAAAGCCCGTGAGTAAACAACTGTGTAATAAATTGTTACCGGCATAGGTACCCATAAAATAACCTCAAACGCAGCACTAACATCACCAACAATCCAATACAGCTACTAGCAGAACATCACTCTGCATGGGACGTCCATATCTCTGAGGTGATAACACTCCAACATTTCTTATTGAACATATGAACATCTTCAAGAAGACATCATACCCCAAATCCTGGGTCGCTAGGTATAATTATACCAGATGTAACAATCAACACAAACTACAACTCACCTCTCCCTGGACAGACGGGACAAGTAACACAGAGAGGTGTTATTGTGTATAATAACATTACAAATTGTAATCCATCCTGGACATGCTGCTGGAGTTGGCCATTTTTGGCATACAGAGGGGTTACTGTTTCCCAGACCTAGTCCAGTTTGTGGACACATTTGTCTTGTAATATTTTTAAAGTATATGATATTATGCGGGTTGATTAAGCTTAATCGAGTTATAAGGTTTTGCATGTAATAAATACACTTCCATACATGTGGACGTTTTTTTCTCTATTTTTGTGCTAATTTTAGTATATTTTAATAAATGATATTTGTTTTAAACTAGTATACTGTACTGTCTATTTTACAGATCGTATCTTGCAGTTCTGGGAGTCACAGAGTGTATTGTGCAGTTCTGGGGGTCACAGAGTGTATTGTGCAGATCTGGAGGTTACAGCGTATTGTGCAGTTCTGGGGGTCACAGCGTATTGTGCAGTTCTGGGGGTCACAGAGCATATCGTGCAGATCTGGGGGTCACAGAGCATATCATGCAGATCTGGGGGTCACAGAGCGTATCGTGCAGATCTGGGGGTCACAGCGTATCATGCAGATCTGGAGGTCACAGAACATATCGTGCAGTTCTGGGGGTCACAGAGCGTATCGTACAGATCTGGGGGTCACAGAGCGTATCGTGTAGATCTGGGGGTCACAGCGTATCATGCAGATCTGGGGGTCACAGAACGTATCGTGCAGTTCTGGGGGTCACAGAGCGTATCGTGCAGATCTGGGGGTCACAACGTATCATGCAGATCTGGGGGTCACAGAACGTATCGTGCAGTTCTGGGGGTCACAGAGCGTATCGTGCAGATCAGGGGGTCACAGCGTATCATGCATTTCTGGGGGTCACAGAGCGTATCGTGCAGATCTGGGGGTCACAGCGTATCATGCAGATCTGGGGGTCACAGCGTATCATGCAGATCTGGGGGTCACAGAACGTATCGTGCAGTTCTGGGGGTCACAGAGCGTATCATGCAGATCTGGGGGTCACAGAACGTATCGTGCAGTTCTAGGGGTCTGAAAGAAGAAGAGCGGGGGGGGGAGGCGCAAAAAAACAAATAGAAATGACAGTCAGATATATTACTGACAAGTCAACAATGATAGTGAAAATAGAAAGCAAGTAATGTGGAATAAAATATAGTCTAAAG